>NW_020664909.1:11717532-11727777 GCF_002925995.2 Terrapene triunguis
GTGGCTTCCGAGACCTTATTCACTCCGTAGCCTCTGAGACTTTATTCACTCAGTTCCTAAGAATTTAGCTCGACTTTGAACTTGTCAATAAGGTTTTATTATTGGCATACAACTGTTTGGAAAATGGAATTTCTGTCTTGTGAGAAGTTCCAGTAATTCAAAATTTTCTTTTCTTCTCGAACCAGGAAACAAGTTGAAATAGTGAAAAATTTCACAGGTTAGAAAATTCTGGAAAAAATCTGAAAATTTTGTGAGTGCTGTGGAAGGTGCATCTATTTTCTTGGACTTTTGTGGAGCTGTAGGGTTTAGGAATAGGGATGACCTGAGGCAGAAGTTTGTATCTTATTTTGGTGGTATTTCATTTTGCTCGGGATTGATTTATGAATCAACATCTATGGGGGACTTTCCCCAAAGAGTCTGGCCCTGCAAAAATATACATCAGTAACTTTACTAATTTTGCTAGTACTAGTCAGTTAGATCACACATGTCTGTGCGGTTGTTCACATGTATAACTGTTCGCAGGACTGGAGCCTTAGTTTGTATATTTTGTTTTATATAAAAATACTACAGACCCCTAGAACTGTTAGGTTAGGTGCTTTTTGTACATTTGAATAAACTGAGGGCAGAATTGCAGGATTTGTCCCATGTACCTTATATAACTAAACTATAAAGAAATAGGAGAAAAATCCTGTTGCTCGTTATGTATGATCACATCTTAACTACATCATAAATTTAAATGTGTATATAGTGGCATATATAGGCAATATTGAAAGTGAGCCAGGATGGACTGGAATTGTATTTCTGTACTAATACAGTATTAAACGCCTTATTGTGTTAGCAGCCTTTCTTATTGTGGTGTTTATTACCATGTTCATTTTCATTAATTCCTTAAACAAGTTTTATACTGGCAACTCTTCTAATATATTACAAGAAATAGTCACCCTGTTGATTAAGGTCATTCCAGGTCAAATCAGACAATATTGAAATACATTTGAGTTTGCCCATCTTATCAGGGGTGTATGCAGGAATTTAAATCTGATAGTTTTTGGAGGGGCATGTTAAAGCAGCAGCTCAGGGCTGGGTCCCAGGCAAGAGCAGCAGCCAGGACTGGGACAGCAAACTGAGGTCAGCCACCAGGGCTGGAGTAGCAGTACATATTTTTGTAGATGAATATTGGATGGGGGCTGCGCCCCTGCTTGCCTCCACTTGTGCATGACTCTGGATCTCTTATTTCTTTCTAATTTTAATATGTGACATTAGGCAGAAGAGGGAGAGGAGAGCAAATATTAATGCATTATTTAGGTTTAATAAATCAAGTATATAAAGTCAGGAAATGCAGAGTTCAGCTGAAACTTAATTCTGCCCTTTGAGCCTATACCATAATATATGGCTCTCAGTTTATATCACTATTTAAATTTTATAATATAATACACAATAGAATTCAAACTGGACTCCTTTGCAGCTAGTTAGAGCAACACTTGAAATTTTGATAAATGCTGTTTGCTATTTAACCAGTTTTATTTAATCTTGGCTTATTCCTTAGGTGCCAAGTTTGACATTTCATCAGTTGACTTATCCATGCACAAAATTGTTGTTTGAAATGTGGGTAATAGCATGCTTGAAAAAAATGTGTAACAAAAAAGACTCACTCAATTTTCCTTATTTTTTTTTAAAAGCAAGTTTTGAAAAACTTCAGCAGCTTTAAATTTATTAATGTTTAAAATATCATGGCATGTATAACAATTAAGTAGACTTTTTATTGATTATTCTGGAGCATCTAACATTGTATGGGCTGTTTCAAAGTCTGAGTATTCAAACATTTTTAACAGTAAAATTAAAGAAAATTGTATACTTAAATTTAGCTTATTCCGGAGATTTCAAATGAGATCTAGAAAACAACTCAAATCTAAACATTCTAGCTAAACACACTTTTTAAAATTTATCCAGGTATAATTATTTTGATTGAACTGTATAAGGAAGTGTGTGTTCATTGTTTCTCTCTCCTCTCCTCTCCTCTCCCGCCCTCCCCCACCTAAAGCATAATCGACCACTTTGGCACACACACAAAAAAAAATCCACTGGGTTTAGAGCAAGCATGAAAAATATCAGCCTCAATGGTATTTGTTTTACAAAACTGTGAGATACTTAAAAAGTGACTAGAATGAAAGTTGGAATTCATCCTTAACTGTAGTATACACTTCCCAGGCCTTCTAGAATCAGACAGGAGTGTTTGTCCTGGAAGCATAGATAATACCGCACAGACGACTTGAGTAGTTTCTGAAACACAAATTGTAAAGCCTGATAGTCTTTCTCAGAGTACAGAACTTAACACTGGGCTGATTTTGGCTGTGCTTCTGTGTCTGAAAAGAATGACAAGTCTAGCTTGAATATTGCATTTTGGAACAAATCTTGGTCCCACTGAAATGAATGGCAATTTTGTGTTGATTTCAGTGGGACCAGAATTTGAGCTTTCAGTAGATATTAAAGAACCAGGTCATACTAAGTCCTGGTTGTAATTTTCATCTGTAACTAAATTAAATGTTAACAAGTTTATTTAACTGCAGTTACATAATAAAAGCAAATCACTTCTCGTCTGCTTCGGATTGTCAAAGTTGGCCCAGCATTCCGATTTCTACACTAGGAAGAAAAAAGGGCTTTATAGTCTATGGGCCAAATGCACTGGTGGCATAGGTGAGTTCAACTTCATTGACTTCAATGAAATTACACTTTTTTTACATCAGTGGTGAATATGTCCTCTTTTTGTGGAAAGAGATTCTTGAACAATTTGGTATTTAGCAAACTCCAGTCACAAAAACTCCTGCTATACATATATATCAGTCTGAGGGTAATCGATCCAAATAAACAGGCATAGTTGATTTGGCATAGAATAGCCCATTAGTGAAAACAAATACATAATGCCATACAGCACTTTTATCGTCCATTGAAAAGTTGCTAAGACCATATAATGAACCTCCTAAGGAATACTTGATATAGCTTTCCTGTGCTTTTCCAGACCCACTTTCAACACCGCAAATGGGGGGTGGGGGGAGGGAAGTAAGATGGCACTGAGAAGAGAGCTTCCACATCAGAACCTGCTTCTACTATGGATGTTCATGCTGCTGCTCCAATGGAGCCAGGTTGGATTCATTTCTAGGAAATAGACATTGTTTTATTTTTCACACAAATACTTTGTAGGAAGCTTCTCAATAGTATTTTATGCTCTCTTACAATTAATTTACATACATCCTGTTTCCAAACATAATCATTGATCCCGTTTTGGGCCCAGTCTCACATTTTTTTTCATGCTCAAATTTCCCATCATAGTCAGCAATTTTGGATGTGAAAGGAATTCAAGATTGGGCTTGAAAATGCATTCAGCATTAATGCATCTCAGGGTGATATGTTTGTGTCCTAGTGACTTCCATAGTCAAATCTGTTCACTTTACAAGGAGATTTCCCCCCTCCCCCCACCTTTAGCTGCCAACTAAGTAAATTCAGCCTGGGATGTAACAGGCCAAGCTGTGCCCTCTTTTGGCTTGTTCATTATCGCCAGTAGTAAAGATTGTGATATCAGTTACACCTGTTCTACAAATTGTGGCCTCAGCCACACTGGTGCAATCCTAGTACATTGCACAGGTGTAACTGATGAGGTGTCGAACTTTAGTTAACCGTTAAACTGTAACTGTCTGGGATTTTCAAAGGAGCCAAAGGGAATTAATCAGCTCTGGCCCAACTTCCATTGAATTTCAGTGAGAATTGGGTGCCTAAATCACTTACACTTCTTTGAAAATTCAGCCTCTATTGATACACAAAGCAGAGAAGGCTCCAGCTCACCCTCCCATGGTGGTATTGGTCCTGCAGTGATAACAGCAAACAAAAAACAAAACAAAAAAAACCAAAAAAAAAACCCAGGTAAACCACCTATACAGGGGGATAGGTCGGTTGAGTAAAAAGAGGTGCCATTTTTACTCTGTCACTTTTTAGAGTATAGCTGTACCTCAAGAGAGTGCTTAACACTTTTATGTGAGACCATCCTTAACCTCTCCAGTGAGGACACTAAAATTCCTCTGCTTGGGCTAGAGAAATTAGATTTTTCTTTTATAAGTTTGTGATATATATACAATAGCTTTTGGGAGATGTTGCTTATTGTAAGCAACTAAGTTAAAATTGATCTATCTAAACAAAGTATCCCAGGATACATCACATGGACAATTTTAGATATCAAAATAACCATACATATGACCCCTTGCCTGTCCTGTATTTAACACTTAACAGCCCCAGGGCTCAGCAACTTTCACTCTGCTAAGAAAGTCTAGGTGTTGTTCCCTCTGGAGCCAGCCCTTCTTTAGCTTAAAGAGGTCAGTGATAATAATCTGTCTCCTGTGGTTTGAGCTTGCCGCATCTGCAGCCCCCTGCCATCTCTTTTGGCAAGGAGGGGAAGACTTATTTTTAATCTCACATATTGCAGTACTTTGTGCTGCCACTAGACCATCATGTCAATCTTAAGAACATAAGAACGGCCATACTGGATCAGACCAAAGGTCCATCTAGCCCAGTATCCTGTCTTCTGACAGTGGCCAATGCCAGGTGCCTCAGAGGGAATGAACAGAACAGGTAAACATCATGTGATCCATCCCCTGTCAACCATTCCCAGCTTCTGACAAACAGAAGCTAGGGACACCATCCCTGCCCATCCTGGCTAATAGCCATTGATGGACCTATCCTCCATGAATGTATCTAGTTCTTTTTTGAACCCTGTTAGTCTTGGCCTTCACAACATCCTCTGGAAAGGAGTTCCACAGGTTGACTGTGCGATGTGTGACACAAAAATTCCCTTTGTTTGTTTTAAACCTGCTGCCTATTAATTTCATTTGGTGACCCCTAATTCTTGTGTTATGCGAAGGAGTAAATTACACTTCCTTATTTACTTTCTCCACACCAGTCATGATTTTATAGACCTCTGTCACATCCCCCCTTAGTCGTCTCTTTTCCAAGCTGAAAAGTTTCAGTCATATTACTATCTCCTCATATGGCAGCCGTTCCATACCCCTAATCATTTTTATTGCCCTTTTCTGAACCTGTTCCAATTCCAATATAACTTTTTTGAGATAAGGCGACCACATCTGCACATGGTATTCAAGATGTGGAGGTACCATGTGTAATGGGTTGGATCACAGAAACCCCCTTGGGGTGCCAACTGATGTGCCAAGACTACTTCTGCCCCTGCTTTCCCTGCCAGCTTGGGACTCCAGCACCCTGTCTTGTTGAGCCAGAAATGTCAGTCTGCTCCAACACAGACTCAGGGTCTGAACCACGTGCCTCAAAGCTGCAGACTTAACTGAAAGCAACTTAAGAAGTGTGCCTGTCTTTAACACTCAGATGCCCAGCTCCCAATGGGGTCCAAACCTCAAATAAATCCGCTTTACCCTGTATAAAGCTTATACAGGGTAAACTCATAAATTGTTCGCCCTCTATAACACTGATAGAGAAATATACACAGCTGTTTGCCCCTTGCCCCCAGGTATTAATATATACTCTGGGTTAATTAATAAGTAAAAAGTGATTTTATTAAATACAGAAAGTAGGATTTAAGTGGTTCCAAGTAGTAACAGACAGAACAAAGTGAATTATCAAGTAAAATAAAATAAAACACGTAAGTCTGAGTCTAATACAGTAAGAAAACTGAATACTGATAAAATCTCACCCTCAGAGGAATTCCAGTAAGCTCCCTTTTACAGACTAGTCTCCTTCTAGTCTGGGTCCAGCGATCACTCACACCCCCTGTAGTTACTGTCCTTTGTTCCAGTTTCTTTCAGATAGCCTCTCCACCCCCAATGATATCTTTTTAGCCAGCTGAACACAAAATGGAGGGGTCTCCCAGGGGGTTAAATAGACTTTCTCTTGTGGGTAGAGACCTCCTTCTCTCTTCTATGCAAAGTCCAGCTCCAAGATGGAGTTTTGGAGTCACATGGGCAAGTCACATGTCCACGCATGACTCAGTTTTTACAAGCAGCAGCCATTGTTTACATGCTACCCTGAACCTCCTCAAGTAGACTTCTTATGTGGATTGGAGCCTTCCAAGATTCACTGTCCTTTAAGTGTTTCTGGATTGGGCACTTAATTTGCACATTCCTTTCTCAAGAAGCTGACCAAATGCTTTACTAAGGCTACTTAGAAATCAAGCAAGTACACAGCCAATATTTATAACTTCGAATACAACAATATGACATACATACAAATAGGATGAATATATTCAGTAGATCATAATCTTTACATAGATATGTTACATGGCATATGTAACATAAAACATATTCCAGTTATATTATATATACATTCACAAGCATATTCCCATGAAGCTTTATGGGGTATACTGTCACACCATGGATTTATATAGAGGCAATATGATATTTTCTATCTTATTACCTATCCCTTTCTTAATGATTCCCAACATTCTGTTCGCCTTTTTGACTGCCGCTGCACACTGAGTGGATGTTTTCCGAGAACTATCTACAATGACTCCAAGATGTCATCTTGAGTGGTAACAGCTAATTTAGACCCCATCATTTTATATGTATAGTTCGGATTGTATTTTCCAATGTGCATTACTTTGCATTTATGAACATTGAATTTCATCTGCCATTTTCTTGCCCAGTTACCCGGTTTTGAGAGATCCTTTTGTAGCTCTTGTTAAATCCCAAGCAGACTGCTATCTTGAGTAGTTTTGTATCATCTGCAAATTTTGCCACCTCATTGTTTACCCCTTTTTCCAGATCATTTATGAATATGTTGAAAAAGACTGGGCCCAGTACAGACTCCTGGGGGACACCACTATTTACCTTTCTCCATTCTGAAAGCTGACCATTTATTCCTATCCTTTGTTTCCTATCTTTTAACCAGTTACTGATCCATGAGAGGACCTTCCCTCTTATCCCGTGTCAGCTTACTTTGCTTAAGAGCCTTCAGTGAGGAACCTTGTCAAAGGGTTTCTGAAAATCTAAGTACACTATATCCACTGGATCCCCCTTATCCACATGCTTGTTGTCCCCCTCAAATAATTCTAGTAGATTGGTGAGGCATGATTTTCCTTTACAAAAACCATGTTGACTCTTCCCCAACAAATTATGTTCATCTATGTGTCTGACAATTTTGTTCTTTACTATAGTTTCCACCAGTTTGCCTGGTTCTGAAGTCAGGCTTACCAGCCTGTAAATGCCAGGATGACCTCTGGAGTGCTTTTTAAAAATTGGCATCACATTAGTTATCCTCCAGTCATTTGGTACAGAAGCTGATAGGTTACAAACTACAGTTAGTAGTTCTGCAATTTCACATTTGAGTTCCTTCAGAACTCTTGGGTGAATACCATCTGGTCCTGGTGACTTTTTACTGTTTAGTTTATGAATTTGTTCCAAAACCTCCTCTAATGACACCTTACTAACACTTTTATTATTATATTAAAACTATAATTTGAATATGGAGAATTTTAACTGCTATTTATGGATGAGCCATTTAGAGTTTATTTAACTTAGGTAATAAAGGACCCATAGCAAAATAAATTGCAGTTTGCCTTACACTTTACAGTATGACATAAAGACAGGCACAGAAGATATACTGAACTACCCAAAATCAGTTAGGATTTTGAGCATAACTGGGAAATTCACTGATGCAAAAATTTCAGAGATACTGTACAGTCTCTTACCACCCAATATACTTCATTTGCTTGTCCACTTCTTTGCAAATAATCAATTTCCAGAATATCCATGATCCTATATTA
Organism: Terrapene triunguis; assembly: GCF_002925995.2. NCBI lineage: Eukaryota > Metazoa > Chordata > Testudines > Emydidae > Terrapene > Terrapene triunguis. The sequence continues at coordinate 11,725,304 of NW_020664909.1, forward strand.
TTAAAAGGACAGATTTGTATGATATTTTAGGGATTACCACATGTTAGCATAATCTTTGCTTGTTGATCTGATAAAATATTATGATACAGCGTGACTTTTTAATAATTTAAAATTAGAAGTGAAATATCCACAGTTATTTAAAATGGTACTTGAAGGTCCATATCTTTTTGGGCAGGCTACGTGTGTGTGTATGTGGGGATGATGAGGTAGCCAGGGAAAATGAGGCTTAGGTGGAGTATCTGTAAATCCTGTGAATCAGTGGCTCCCAGAAGCCCTTGTGGCAGTTAGCATCCAGCCCATAACACAGCAGTTCTTGTGTTGCTCTAACCTCCACTGGGGACCATCCTGGTGCTTGATAGGGAATTCGAAAGGATTTGCCTACAGTCATGTATCTGACCCTCCTCCTCTAGTTATGTGCTTATAAGTGGCTTTTTGATATTTAGCAGTCACAATTTTGGTAGTGGAACCAGGTTGAGAAGAGGTTGAGACATTCAATAATTGCTAGATGGAGAAATACAAATTAATATTTAATCATATGAGATGATTGAAATATTACACTAATACAAACTTGTTTAAATTAGGCTCATAAAGTTTTGTTTCTAAAGACCAGATCCTATGCTGATGCAAATCAGTAAGCTCTGTTACCCTAAATATCTTCCTTATTATTGTCTTCCAGATGTTTTCTATTTCTATTACAAGATTTCCCTCTTTTGTTCATTGTTTGGATACTGTATGAGTGTCAGTCAATTCGGTTTATTAAAGGAAGAATTGGAAAGCTTAATGCCATCTCCCTGGCTTTGTTATAATTTTATTCTTCTAAAATGAGCTAACACATGCTTCTCTATTTCTTGGCATCTTTCACTTGAAGCAAAGTATATTAGTCATTATCTCAATGAATGTTCACTTCAAGATTGTTTAAATTATGTGGTGCTCAGAAAATATTAGATTGTCTTATAATAAAAGGAGAATTTAAATGTTCTGTTAGGATGAGTTTTTCTTCAGAGAACATTTTTAAATTACAAGAACTAGCTCTCCTAAGTATCTTATGTGATTTAAATTAACTTTGTTTTTAAATGTTTTTACTATAAAACACTTAAAATGGAAATAGTGTTTTAAGACAACTTTTACTGTTAATTACTTTTAGACATGTAGATTTGAAGTCCAAAAGCATTTTATTACATAGAAACCCCTACTGTATATATAATATGAAATGCAATGCAAAGAACCAGGTCTCACTATGACATTTTGTTTTAGAATGGATAACACAGATCTGAAGGATTTTAACGAGGAATAGACAATGGTATATTTGTTAGTCAGAGTTCAGCAATGTATTTCCTGTGAAAACTGAAAAATCACAATTCCCATAGAAAGTATTGAGATTAGTTTTTTGCTGTTAAATTTAGAGACCTTAAGAATGATTTTCAATTTTAATTCTTTTGGAGGGATAATTACCACAGCTTCCGTCATTTTATATTTAACTGGAAAAAACATGTTCACCAAAAAAATCATTCTGCAAAATACAGTCTCAGCCTATGGTGTTTTATTCTTCCCATGTTGCTTGTAAATCCCTTTATTATTATTGGGAGTTAGAAGTACATATCAGGTGGTGAAAATACCATACAGCAGTTCTCTATACTGCACTTTTAATTAAACTTCATCTTTTTAATAGCATTGCATTTACAAAGTTTGTCATAATCCACTTTTTAAAGAATAAAGCAGATGTACAACATATATAACATGGTAAATGGTTTTAAAAGTAATTACATTTTCATATAGGTTTATTGTCTTGTTTATATTTAAATCTATTGAATGCCCATTAGAGAAGATAAGCAATGGCATTCCCCATCATAGATTGTAGCCAGACAGTTACAGAGTGTGTGCAATAAAAGTAAGGAATGTCCTAACAGGATGTTGTAACTACTCTGTGCACTGAGAATCAACAATTGTCTGTCCCCAGTGAGAAGAGAGAGACAAAAATAATGTTACCCATTTTCTACTTTTCTTTGCTTTAATTTAGCCTAGAATAGATATTGGTTGATGTACACAGAATGCAAGTGCCAGCATATACACAAGTGCTGACACTAAAAGAGGAGGAGTTGTGTATTCACCACAAAATTTTAGCAATCAGTGTATTTTTAAACAGTCACCACTAAAATCCAAGTGCAATCACACATTAAATACTGAAGTTAAGTTGATGGAATCACAATAACCATCAAAGGAATGAAGTGCCTTTTTCAGCCTTTCTGCAGAAAGTGAAAAAACTGGTTCCTGTCCATAAAATGAGAATTTGCTTTACTGAAAAGTCTGTGAAATACGTGTTATCCCCTTGTCAATACTTTTTATGGTGCAGTAAAGAGTGTCAACTGTTTCAGGCAGTCTCTTCACTAGAAACGGAAAAACAAAATATGAGTTTTAATACACAGCTGGAGTTTTGTAAATGGATTAGTAACTAGGTTGCCAGGCGACCAGTTTTC
>NW_020664909.1:11737777-11808718 GCF_002925995.2 Terrapene triunguis
GGGGGCTGGCCCGGGGCCGGCACCCCAGGACCCGAGCCGAGCCAGGCTGGAGAGGCCGGGGCCGGGGCCGGCTGCCGGAGGGGGCCAGAATGGGCCACGCCTCCCCCCGCAGCTTACCTGCTTCCTGCTTCAGGCTTCCCGCGAATCAAATGTTCGCGGGAAGCAGGGGAGGGGGCGGAGTTGGGGCGGGGACTTTGGGGGAAGGGGTGGAGTTGGGGGGGGCGTGGGCGGGGTTGGGGGCGGGGCCGGGGCCCCGTGGAGTGTCCTCTTTTTGGACACTCAAAATATGGTAACCCTACTAGATGCTCAACAACTAATATTAACAGCAAAGGGAAAGGAATACAAGACAGAACAGGGAAAGAACATGTTATATAATATCTGGATAAGTTAGATGTATTCAAGTTGTCAGGGCCTGATGAAATTCACCCTAGGGTACTTAAGGAACTAGTTGAAGCAATCTCTGAACCATTAGTGATTATGTTTGAGAACTCATGGAAGACAGGTAAGGTCCCAGAAGACTGCAGAAGGGCAAACACAGCATCTATCTTTAAAAAGGGGAATACAGAGACCCAGGGAATTATGTAGCAGTCGGTCTATCTTCAATATCAGGAAAGATACGGGAAGAAATCATTTAAAAAATCAATTTGTAAGTGCCTAGAGGAGAGCAGGGGATAAGTAGTAGCCTACGTGGCTTTGTCAAGAACAAATTATGCCAAACCAGCCTAATTTCCTTCTTTGACAGGGTCGTTGTCGTCGTCTTCTTTTGTATGGCTTGGGTAGGTAGCAATGACTACACATTTATATCTAAGTTTGATAGCCAGCATATTGCGCAGCAGTGAGCTGGTGAATATCCTTAAGGCCCTGATAAAAGAAAAAAGGGGACACTCAGATATGATGTACTCCATTGTTTATGCCTGGTGACCATAGTCATATACAGGTGATGGCTTTGTTTTCCATTTAAAGAGAGTTTGTCCATATCTCCCATGAGATGTCCTGATGTGACTCAATCTGCATCAGTCTTTCCGACGTAAATCAAAACCTGGTTGTTCCTCGACAGGATCAGTGATGAGCTGTTTGTTTTGAGCGGTTGATGTGTTCCATGTGACTCTCCATTGAGCTTCAGCATTGAAGTTGGGTGTAAGGGTCTTGATGCGGTGCCATAAAGGGTTGCGGGATTTTAATCTCGTCTTTGGCGGCTTCTGCAGGTCATTGTTCAGCGGGATCCTCACATTTGCATTGACATGGTTAAGAAAGTGAAATGTTTGAGCAGCTCTTCTAATCTGTGGAGGCTGGATGTGCGAAGGACTGGGAGCCGGTTGACTGGAGTCGATTTGAGTGTCCCTGACACTATGCGCATAGCGTTATTGAATTGAGTGTCAAGGAGTTTAGTGTGACTGCTGTGAGACCACGCTGGCATACAATATACTGAGGCAATTGTTGCGGTTCATAAGGTGCATGGACTGGAGGTCCATGATGTTCCGGCCAATTTTCTGATAAGTGTGACACAAGACCTGACCTTATTGCAGGTGTTCTCAAGGTGTTGTCGAAAGGTCAAACTCCAGTCCAGTGTAACGCCAAGATACTTTTGAATTAGCCTCATGGCTAACACTCTCAAAACAGAACTGCACATCAAGTGCAGTTTTATTGTTCAGATGGAAAGCGGTTACTATGGTTTTTTGGGGGTAGGCCTAAGTTTCCAGCATTGGAAATAATCAGCCATTGTGCTAAGATCTCAGGTTAGGATGCAGCTAGTATGCTGAACAGCTAGGGCAATGTCATTCACATAGATGAATTTCCTTGACTTGGTCGCTGGTATATCCATAGTGTATAGATTAAAAAGTATTGGGGCCAGGACCGAACTCTGGTGATGCCCGAGTTAAGAGGTCTTGGTTTACTGATCTGGCCATTAAGGTTTATCTTAAAGCAGCGGTCCCCAGTCATTGCTGCCAAGAGGTGGATCGTTCACCGACAGTGAATGGTGCGGGAGGTCTTGAGGAGGAGGCTCAGTCTCCAGACAGTGTCGTATGCTGAGGACAGATCAACAAGGGCGATCCCTGTCTTCAACTTACATTGGAATCCTGCCTCAATGCGGCTGGAAAGCGAAGCTACTTGGTCACAGCTGTTCCTCTTCCGGTGAAATCCTGCATGCTCCGCTGGGAGGATATCTTTGATAATATCAGACAGACGATGGAGCAGCACACGTTCCAAGAGCTTGCTGATGGTTGAGAGGAGAGAGATGGGGCGCTAGCTGACTGCATACTCTGGGGGTTTCCCAGGCTTCAGTAGGGCAGCCACTGTTGCTTGTCGCCAGCTTGTTGGCACTTCTCCGGTTCTATGCACGGCAGTAAAAAGCACCACCAGCCATTCCCGTCCCTGTCTCCCCAGGCACTCTGGAGGAATGCTATCAATCCTGCAGTTTTCCTGCTTTTGGTTTCAGACAATTCAACACTGATCTCCTCAACAGAATATGGAGAGGAGAGTGGTGATTCCTCCAGACATAGTTGGAGGTTTCTGCAGAGTTCCTGCTGGACCTCCTGGCATGTATTCTTGTCTGTTGGCCTCTTGCTATTAGAAAGAAGATGAGAGGTGACAGCACTTGCAGTCACCTTTGCTGGGCATCGCGATACTGGTTGGGATCCTCCAAGTTGCCGCAAAAGAACCCATGCCTTATGGCTCGAAAGGGTGAAATCAAGGCTTTTAATAGCCTCTTTCCACCTTTCCAGGCATGCCGAATTCAAGGACTCAAGCAGCGCAGTGGCTTTATCTGGGTCGCTGCTCCTTTCATATTCCCTCAAGAGGATCTCGGATTCTTTTGTCCAGAAGGGGGTGAAAGCCTTGCAGTGACCGTCTGGGATGTACTTCTTAACAGTCGATTTTAAGATGTTTGTAAAATGGCTGAAGTTTCTAGGTATCAGTTTGAGCCGTAGGATCTGATGTTCTGTTTCTGGAGTGTAGCCGTGCCAGTCAGCTTTGTGGAAATTCCAGCACGGCTTTGGCACCGACTGCAGAAGCGGCACTTCCAGGCCAATCTGGAGGATAATTGGGTGATGTTGGCTATGCAGGATTTGACGGGGTTACTAGTGTGATGTACAGAAGGGGAGAAGTAGACATGATGTTTTCTTGATTTTTAGTAACCCTTTTGAAAAAGTTCCGCATGACATTCTCATAAGCAAACTAGAAAAATGTTGTCTAGATGAAATTACTATAAGGTAGGTGCATAACTGGTTGGTTGAAATACCATATTCAAAGAATAGTTATCAGTGGTTTGCTGTCAAGCTAGGAGAACATATCTCATGGGGCCTCACAGGGGTCAGACCCTGCCTGGCTGCCTACCTACCAGAATGCAGATGGCACCCCAAAGGAAGAATGAATTAAAGTGAGTGGAAATGGATGTAGGGTGTATTATTTTTGTATGGATCTTTGCATTTGTGGTCTGATTAAGTAAAAGCAAGAGCATTGTAGAACTCTGTGCAAAGTGTCTGTATGTGTTCATACGCTACAACTCCCATATGCCACCTGAGAGAGTTAAACAATAACCCAGAAGGCTCACACCTTTCAATGGAGTTGTGGGAGAAGGGTGTGTTTAAGCCAGGGGAGAAGTCTGAGGGGTAAGCACTGGTTCCAGGAACTAGGTAGTTGGGCCGTGTGATCACAGTTCTCAGGAGACGCTGCCAGACAAAGGTCCTGCATTCCGAGAGTGCACCTCAAGGCAGGGAAAATGCCTGGGTTGAGTTCAGACTCCAGAGTAGGGTTACCAACTTTCTACTCGCACAAAACTTAACACCCTTGCCCCAGCTCTTGCCCCACCCCTCATCTGAGGCCCTGCCTCCACCACGCCCCTTCCGAGATCCCACTCACTCCATCTCCTCTTCCTCTGTTGCTCGCTCTCCCCAAACTCACTCACACGCTCATTTTCACTGGGCTGCCCATGGGGTTAGGGTGTGGGAGGGGGATCAAGGCTGGGGCAGGGGTTGGGGTGTGGTGTGGTGTGAGGGGTTTGGCTGGGGGTGCAGACTCTGGTGTGGGGCTGGGGATGAGGGATTTGGGGTGCAGGAGGGGGCTCCGAGCTCAGGGTCAGGGGTTTGGAGTGAGGGAGGGGGATCAAGGCTGGGGCAGGGATTGGGGTGTGGTGGGGTGTGAGGGCTTCAGTTGGGGGTGCAGACTGGGGTGGGGTGGGGGATGAGGGGTTCAGGATGTCGATGTCGGCTCTGGTCTGGGACAGGGGGTTGCGCTGTGGGGGCGGTGAGGGCTCTGGCAGGGGGTGCGGGCTCTGGGGTGGGGCTGGGGATGAGGGGTTTGGGGTGCAGGAGGCTGCTCTGGGCTGGGACTGGGGTTCAGAGGGCGGGAGGGGGATCAAGGCTGGGGCAGGGGGTTGAGGTGCAGGAGGGGGTCGGGGTGCAGGCTTTCATGAGTAGATTGTTAAGCATTTCTTTAACACAGGTAACAGTTAATAAAAAAATCCCGATACATTGTACAGCATTCAAATACCAGTTCATGTTACACATAAGACAAGGGCAATTATTCCTTACCTGAGGAAAAATTAGATGTGAGGATTATTCAGTTACAGGTATATTGATCACGGTCAGTAGCTGACGTTGTAGAAAACCAGCAACAGTGGCAATCAATGGAAACCTTCTTTGATATGTTTCAGTTTCTGACTAGTAAATCATTCCTCGGTGCCATAATGGAGGTGGAGTTGTTTAGAAATGAAGGACCCTGTGTGTAACTCTGATCTTGGTTGTGGAAAAGAGGCAAAGGAGAGGAGTCTGCAAAATTGTGGTAGGTAAGGAACCGAAATGGAATAATGCATATTTCATTGACTTTTCTGCGCAAGAGTTTCTCTGTTGCTTCCACCTAGACTTCTAGATTCCACGTGGCTGGGGATCTAACCATGGGATGAATTATGGGGCAGCATATTAAGGTAGAGAAGACAACAGAGGAGCAGTGACTATACATAATATGTTCCTTTGGCCACTCAGAGGATTTCTGAGCAGAAGTTTATTCTGGTCCATGTAACGTTAACTTTCCTCTGTCTTTTGTACCCTCTTCATAAAAGGATTTAGGAAGTAGCTATAAGGGAGGAAGCTCTGATGCCAGTGAGAAGGGAACAAGCCCAAGCTAGCGTGGCTTTCTTTGTGGGTATTGTAAAATTAGAACTGGAATAAATATTTGTTGAAAAAAGTGTAATTGGCAAAATGTGCTTGTTGAGTTGATAAAGTATTGAGAGACTGTATCCTATAGTCAGCATGGTCTAGTGGATTGAGCATAGGCTGGGAGCCAGAAACTCCTGAGTTCTCGTGTCACCTCTGCTACTAACTGGTTTAATAAACTTTGCTGTTTATGTAGCACTTGACAAATGCTGCATACTAATCACCCTGTAAGACAGGGGTTCTCAAACTGTGGGTTGGGACTCCAAAGTGGGTCACAACTCTATTTTAATGGGGTCGCAAAGGCTGGTGTTGGCCCTGGGCCCCAGCAAGTCTGAAGCGCAAGCCCCACCATCTAGGGCTCAGGTTACGTGCTCCCCGCTCAGGTGGCAGGGCTCAGGCGGGCTTGGTCTTTGGTCCCCCCTCATGGGGTCATGTAGCAATTTGTGTTGTCAGAAGGGGGTCACAATGCAATGAAGTTTGAGAACTTCTGCTGTAAGGTACAGTGAGTGCCGTTATCCCCATTTTACAGAGGGAGAAACACTGATTCTCATAGGTTAAGGCCAACATTTTCAAACCCAACAAACATGCTGGGTTTGTCCCATTTTTTGGATGCCCAACTTGGTATCTAGACCCTAGTTTTTAGAAGTAACGAGTATCCAGGACTTAAGAGTGTAGGTATTCAACATTTCTGAAAATCAGGCCCAAAGAGCATCATGCTAAGCACATAAAAATTGACGCACCCAAAATCAGAGGCCACTTCAGAAAAACTTGGCCCACATGATTTGTCCAAATCACTGCAAATCAGTGTCAGAACCAAGATTAAATAAACCCACATCTTTTTGACTGGTAGGTCTATAATTTACCCCTTAGATCCCATGATGCCTCAAAGACAAGTCATTTAGGCCTGGTCTACAATGGGGAAATGTACAAAATACTGATAGGGTTTCACTTTACAAAGCACTGCTTAACCGATGTTAGAGCCAGTGGGAACCATAGTACAGACTAGGTTTCCACAGCTAGTCCTATTTTTAACCACTGTTTTGATTAGACTTCTCAGCTGGTTTAACTAAAATGTTAGTAAAATCAGGTCTAGCTAGGAGAGCCTTGTCTATTCCAGGGATCACTCCTGCTCAGAATGTTATTGTTAATTTCACGAATGTCAGCTTCTCTCTGTTTTCTCCTCTGTAAAATGCAGCAACAGAGCACAAAACATAGGTCCTTCATAAATAGTGGCTACTGTACTGTTCTTATTTTTTTTGAGTTATTGCCGGAAGTAACTGTCCAGTTGCTCTAAGTATTTGCACAATAATTAAAATATCATAAAATGCATACATTAAAATTCATAAGCCAATATAAATATTTTTCTCTGTCAATTTTAGAGCAAAAGCAGCTTTTCAGTATTTTGTGTGATCTGAAGGGTTGGATCCTGTGTTCTTGAAGGAACAAGAGAATCCATACAGTTTCCAAGGCTGTGACCCTCTGTTTCTTTCATGTGGATTCAAATCCCTTCCCACAGAGAGCATTCCTCTGAAACTTTGAGTTAAATGTTATGTCTCTTTCTGAGCCCTTCCTCTTCCCTCTTATGTGTGCTATTCTGTAGATGGGGAACATTATTATACTTCGTATTGTGTTCTCCGAAGTAGAATTTGCTTTAAATACATGTTTAGAAAAATGTATATTTCAGTGTTAGTTATTGTCTAATTCCTAAATTTCCTATCAAGCTTGGTCTGGAATACATAAGAGTGGTACTCTTTTAACTTGGCTAAAAAAATACCATAATTGTACCAAAATGTATTCAATTATAAATCTGCCTATCTATCCAACCTCACTTTGTCTGCACTTGAGCAGAGTCTAATTGCAAAGTAACATTGCACTAAGAACTAAAATGTAACAGAAAACTTTGATAATATGATCAAATTATAATAAGGAAAATTAAATGTACAGTATCTTAATATTAATATTTTAGCATCTGTGTGTTGCATATCTTGGTGAATTTTAAAAAATCATTAATGTCAGTTTATGAATACTGATGAAACACCAAATTCTGTTAAAAATCAAATCTCAATCCATAAAAGATTTTCCCAATTCATTGAATTGTTAGATTATGAAATGGTAACTTGCTCCATAAAGCAATTGTTTCCTGCCTCAGACTGAAAAGTGAAGAATGGTCTTCAATGAAGAGAAAAACTATGGCACTGATGCATGAAAGATCAGTCATATCTTTGCAGTAGGGATGTCACATAAATCAGATTCAGAAATACATTCCAGTAATTCTTTATTAAACTTTTAAACATACAAATGGGTTCTTTGGGGGAAGAGGGGAACACCAATGATTGAGTAATGTTCCCTGTGACGTCTCAACACCCACCATGGGGTGACCGGATTGACTTTTATAAACAACTCTTCATAAACTTCAGTGATGTTGGGTTTGGTGTTGCTTGTTGGGGTGGGGGGTTGGTAGTCATTTAATGTGTATGCAACAGGGAATCTGGGTAAGAGGAGAGGCTGAAGGCCAGATAACTGCAGAAGAAGGAATATTTATGAAGCAAACATAAATTCTTAAGTACTGGCTGCAAAACAATTCCTTCCTGACTCTCATTCCCACAGTATAGATTAACAATTATTGTTCACTTAGTTTTAGAATACCTACATTTAAAGGAAAAGAACTCCAAGTATCTAGATAAACGGGGGCATTTTCAAAGTTGCCTAACAAAGCGATCACTCTATATCTGACCTATCAGTCCTCATCCTGAAAGGAAACCTGCACACTTTCAACAGACGAGCCTGGGAGCTTAAAATCATAACTTTGATAGACACTAAAAATCATGGCCTAAATAGACTGTAGACATAGTTACAATAATCTATGACCCACTAACAACCCCCACAACTGCTTTTCACCCCCTTCTTTTCCTCCTCCCTCCACACTTCCATTCCTCCCTATGACTGGTGGGGATTTAACGGGCCACTTCACCTTGAAAACAAGGGCGGCTCCAGGCATCAGCGCAGCAAGCGTGTACCTGGGGCGGCAAGCCGTGTGGGGCGGCCTGCCGGTCGCTGTGAGGGTGGCAGTCAGGCAGCGTGCCTGCTGGAGGTCCCGTGGTTTCGGCGGGAATTCGGCGTCGGGTATGCCAAAGCCGGAGGACCGGCAGATCACCCGCAGAAACGCCACCGAATCCGCGTGACCGCGGACCGCCCGCAGGCATGCTGCCGAAGGCCGCCTGACTGCTGTGCTTGGGGTGGCAAAAAACATAGAGCCGCCCCTGCTTGAAAGGTCCCTTGAAATGTGTTAATTACTTATGTGTGGTGTTTAAATGCTGCTTGTGATTATTAGAACTGGAAGCACTGGCTGTTGGGAGTCTGAAAGGACAGGAACCAGGAAGGAGGGGGAGGAGTTGAGGAGGCTGAGTGAGAGTTACAGAGGGTGCAGCAGCAGCTTGGTAAAGAGGTTTCCACTGTAAAAATAAAGTCCTATTGAAGTTTGTTAGTACCTTGCCTGGTTGATACAACATTATGCTAAACAATCTGTTCCATCTTGTACTTACCTGTAACACTGTGTACATTTCCCAAACACAAAGAAGAGCTCTGTGTAAGCTTGTAAGCTTGTCCATCTCACTAACAGAAGTTGATCTAATAAAAGATATTACCTCACCTAATAAAAGATATTACCTCACCCACCTTGTATCTCTATCTCCCTTAAACTCCTTTAAAACCCCAGTTTAATTTATTTATAGATTTTTCTAGGCCGGGGTAGGCAACCTATGGCACGCGTGCAAAAGGTGACACGCAAGCTGATTTTCAGTGGCACTCACACTGCCCGGGTCCTGGCCACCGGTCCGAGGGGCTCTGCATTTTAATTAAATTTTAAATGAAGCTTCTTAAACATTTTAAAAACCTTATTTACTTTACATACAACAATAGTTTAGTTATATATTATAGACTTATAGAAAGAGACCTTCTAAAAACATTAAAATGTATTACTGGCACGCGAAACCTTAAATTAGAGTGAATAAATGAAGACTTGGCACAGCACTTCTGAAAGGTTGCCGAGCCCTGTTCTAGGCTGTCCTCACTGTAATATTTAAGCACCTTCCAAACACTAATTAATTTATGTGTGTGGACTGGTGGTGGAGAAGCATCTTGTTTTTACTGATAGGGAAGTAGAGCACAGAAAGGTTAAGTGAATTGACTAAGGTTATACAGGAAGTTTGTACACAGGCAGCGGTGTAACCGTCTAAATCTCAATCCAGTACTTTATTCACAAAAGCATACTTTAAGGTTCCTCTTAGACTCTCATTGACTTCAACAGCCTTTGGATCGGGCCCTTAATGGGAAAAAATTGCTTCATTAAACCAATAAATATTTTTTCACTGCTGGAGTTCAAATGCTTCCTCTCTTTTATGTGTATATATATATCAGACATGTAAGTGTATGATAAAAAACTACAAAGAAGGAAAACACTATAGGGGCACTAACCAATAGAAAATACCCCTAGATTTCCAAGCCTACACTAAAAATGGAATGCCAAGAACACCAGCTGTGCAGAGGAAAGAACTTTTTATGGAAAAGGTCAAAACAAACAGTTAAAACAACTCTAGATGGTAGATTTAGAGTTAACCAGTGGGAAGAGAGATAATCTCTCATAGAAATTAGCTCTCTACCTCTAAGCAACTGTCCAGGTCCCAGATCACAGGTTCAAGACTAAGTGTGTCTTAAATCATGGTCTCCAGAAACCACAATTAGTGAGGGTGCTTAACACTAATGTTGCTTCTGAATGTGTTTTATCCGTGGTATTCAGACAGATTTGCAATCAGTTGTATTCTGGATGCACCATTCCCATTTCGAGCGTATTCAATCATGTAGAAATTTCTTGAGTCTTCGGTTTCCGTTTGAAAAACTCTAGGGGTGGATCACACCTGGAAGGCTGTCAGGGAGCCATTTGCAACTCCTGATTCTCTGTCTCAGCCATAGAAAAAAATAGAGCAGTCTAGAGGCTGCTATAACTTATGCCAGCTGTCCTTAATCTCTTAAGGAACATTAAACCATCTGGGGATTACCAGAACACGTGCTCCAGACTCTCACTGTCCCTTTGCTCCTCCTGACACACTCCCTATGCTAACAAGCAACGTTAGGAGCTGACTGTATACCTGTAAATGGCTCCGCTATGCCAAAGAATCCCTTTCTTGGGGTTTGCAAGAGGTTTCTACAGAGAATCTGCCCTGTTGTATACATCTTGTGGGAGATTTAATTAACTATAATCAAAACTGTAAGTCATTGTTTGCTCCTCCTCACAGCAAACTTAGGTAAGTATTAAGATGGGAAAATCCTAAGGAAAAAAACAGGTCAATGAAAGCTGTCATTTTAGCAACTCAATAAGAGGCATTTTCCCTTCCAAATAAGTACAGAACTAAAGCCTCTTTCATGATTTTAGATGGGTATGCTCTATTGGAGTTGCCATTTTGATGATGAGCACCTGTTTTCCTAAGCAACTTGGTCATGAAAGATCAGGTGGTGCTTGATGCAAGAGTTAGCATTGTTTACTGTATGTCTATATTTCTGTGGTAAATGGAATAATTTGTGTGTGTTAATGTAAAACACTTTGTAAGCATTAAGAAAACTTGAGGGAAGTAGTGCAAAACCCTGGTTAATCAGAGAAGGGAGAAATTCATCCCTGTGCAGAAGATTGGGCATTATTTAAATCCTATTTATCTTCTCAAAATAGGTCCTAAATGGGATTTACCTAGGACACAGATTTTGTGCCTGGGGTGAATTGTTTTATATTGGATTTGTACAGCTTACTTAGCTTAGTCACATCAGAATCAGAATTTTTATCCAATAGCTTGATGCCCTATAGTGCGGTCCATAAATTAGAGTTCTGATTCTGAACATTTGGAAAACTTCCTTTAGTTTTAAAACATTTCAGTGAATAATGTAAACTGTTCATTGAACTTCAAATGCTTTTTGTAATGTTGCAGTTGTAAAATGGAGACCCTACTTGCAGTTTCTACCTTGCTGGGGTGCCGTGAGGATTAATTAGTTGAAGTTTGTAAGCGGTTTATATATGAAAAGTGCAATACAAATATTTATTATTTTTATATGATACGGACAAGGACAAGTCTGCACAGAGAACTCTCAAAAAGATTACCAAAATTAACATTATACATAGCTTTTAATGCTAAAATTAAATAAAAGCATTTGGCTTAGTGTACAATACAATCTATCTAGTTAAAATATACAGATTATTAACTAGAGTTACCATATTTCAGCAAGCAAAAAAGAGGACGGGAGGAGCCCCGCCCCCGTCCTGCCCTAGCCCCACCTCTGCCCCTCCCACGTCCCTCCCCCCCTCAGAACCCCCAACCCTCCCCCCGCTCCTTGTCCCCTGACTGCCCCCTCCTGGGACCCCTGCTCCTAACTGCCCTCCAGAACCCCACCCCCTACCTAAGCCTCCCTGTTCCTTGTCCCCTAACTGCCCCCTCCTAAGACCCCCCCCACCCTAACTGCCCCCCAGGACCCTACCCCCTACCTGTACCCTGACTGCCCAAAACCTTCTCCACCCTCCCCCCCCAAAAGCCCCCCCCCGAACTCCCAACCCCCCCGTCTCTTGACTGCTCCCTCTAAAATCTCCCTGCCCCTTCTCCGACCCCCTGGCCCCCTTGTTGTTGGCCTTTGCCTAATGTCTCTGTGAGCTTGCTCAGGAACAGCCTGAGCTGCTCATCCCGGCAGGCTGGGCAGCAGGGGAGGAGGAGCGGGGGAGGAGCGCCAGACTGCCGGAGGTGATCTGCTAATGCAGGGAGGGAGGGAGGGAGTGATCTCTGCTGCAGGGGAAGCGGAGGAGGGGCTCTCTCTGGCTGTCGGAGCCCCATGTAAGTGGCACCATCCGGCCGGCTGCCCTGTTAGCCGCGCGCGCTCTGCGGGGGGAGGAGGGGGGGGAAAGTCCGGACATTTATAAATTCCCCCCGGATGCTATTTTTAGCTCAAAAAGCCAGACATGTCCGGGGGAATCCGGACGAATGGTAACCCTGTCACCGCCTGAGGGGCTCGAGGCGGACTAAAAATGGTCCGTTGGCCCGGTGTGCTTAGCACCAATAAAGACACCAAGGGGAGAAAGCAAGCCAAGTTTATTTCAGAGCTCTGAAATGGCACTAGGAGACCAGCATGTCTCAAATCCAGTGCAACAAATACAAATAGCTTTTACCTTTTATACTTCAAGCAGTTTCTGGGTAAGCCTTTGTTTGTTACTCCCTCTTTTACTACTCCCACCCCTCCCTTCTCTAGCCGTTACAATTAGAATAGTTCCCATTCGTCTGCTTATCTCTTGGCCTTGCAAGGCCCTGCGTAGTAGGCTTGCAAGCTAAGACAAAGCAGGCCTTTTCCTCCCCCTACGTTTGCTAGTGCAGCTGTCTGCTAGAAAAGCTGACCAATACATTTTTGCTGTAGCCTGTAAGCATTAAACACAGAAGTAAGTGAGAGTTCACAAGATGGAGTCTGGGGGTTCAAATAGGCCCAGAGCAAAAGAGCTTCATCGACACTTTGGCCTTCCACTCTCCCGAGTTACCTGGTAGCTATGCCTAGCGGTCCCCAACAACCCTATTATTAACACAAAATAGAGCTTCTGTAAACTATGTTTTGTGAGATATATTCTTCACTACATTAATAGGAGTTCCCTATACGCATTGAGAGGAAATAGATCCCTAAAAATGCAAGTGGCAAACCTTGTTTCTTAATAATTAGATATTTTTGCTGACATCAGATAAAATATTGTGGTCCATTTCATAATTTGATAAAGTAGGCTATAATTTGAGGGAAATGAAAATTTTAACAAACCTAAAAATGTTTTATACTGCAAAATATGTGTTTTTACTTTTTGTTTGAGTTCAGCTAAGTACTGCTTCGTCTCTTTAGTCATGTCATTCAGAATACCAACTGTAGTTTTGTTACATTGTCAGAATGTAAATTACTAGAGGCTTGAAAGCTTGCTCATATCTGTTATTCTGAAGTTAAGCATGCTCCATTTATACCAGTGCCTGCCTTAAATTTACATTTTTATGGGCAGACTTCCGTTGTGGAGAGGTTCAAGCACCTTATGTAAAAAATAAAAAAGGAGGGAGGATTGTAAGAAAAAATACGCATGTAATCTTAGAATGAAAATTCATGTTCCTGTCTGAGGATGTAAGGATAGAATGATGAGCAGACAGAGGTCCAGAATCTAGAGCCAGGCTCTTTCCACAGCGTTAACCTTCATCTTCACCTTCACAGATGGAGGTCAGTGAGTTAAAAAACAAAACTTTATTACCCATGCCAAATAGACTAAAGGTTATTTTTCTTTCTCACACCATGCTAATGATTTGCAGCTCACTGAATTTTAATTAAAAAACACCGGCTAACTCGATAGCTGAACACACTGAAGTGCTAGTGTTTAGGGTCTAGTACTACAAATACACAGTGGATCCAGAGGTAGGACCACTGCATTGGAACATGGAAGCAGGCTCTTCCTCAAGGCAGGTGTCTCTCTTTCCCCGCTCCCTCTTCCCGAGTTGAAATATCACTATAAACCAGGGGTCGGCAACCTTTCAGAAGTGGTGTGCCGAGTCTTCATTTATTCACTGTAATTTAAGGTTTCACGAGCCAGTAATACATTTTAACATTATTAGAAGGTCTCTTTCTATAAGTCTATAATATATAACTAAACTATTGTTGTATGTAAAGTAAATAAGGTTTTTAAAATGTTTAAGAAGCTTCATTTAAAATTAAATTAAAATGCAGAGCCCCCTGGACCGATGGCCAGGACCCGGGCAGTGTGAGTGCCACTGAAAATCAGCTCACGTGCCGCCTTTGGCACACGTGCCATAGGTTGCCTACCCCTGCTATAAACTAATAATTCTAAGGGAGAAAGTATTTTATATGTTCATAATAAATACTAGTATTTCAGAAGGTTTTTAAAAGTTCAGCTTTAAAACGTAACGAATTGCATCCTCTTTACTTGTTTCAATTAAAAATTCTTGCCCTTAAAAGGGGACATGGCCTTCTCTAGCTGTCACCACCAAAAGCAAGTTCTTAGAAACATCATTGATAAAATTAGCATTTCATTGTTGTCAGTGATATGATCCTGAATGTAATTACATTACAGCATTGTTTAAAGAAGCCCGGTGTTAAAATGAGTGCAATTTGAAATTTCACATTTAAATGTGTTTGCACCATCTGTGATTGTATGTGCAAATGCATGCAACATAACCTTTTCATCAAGGAAATTGAATGCAATTAAAAAAAACTATTAATGCAACTGTATTGTTGTTGATATTGTGTGTGCGAGCATAAAAGTCATGAAATTGCAAGTTATGATTCCCATGTCAGCTGTAACTGCCAAATGATATGTGTATAAAGCATTAAAATTAAGGCCATTTAATATAACATGCTATGTATGTGGAAAGAAGGCCTACTTTCAAATTCCTGATTTGGGTGAATGAAAAATCTCAACCATAAGGCAATATGACATTAATGTACTTGTCTGTATATCAGTTACAATGTAGTTGCTGTTCCTAGAAACCAGGAATGGTACAGTACAGATGGTCCTATTCTCCCACGATATCTATACCACCTCTCAGTGTAGGTCTGCCCAATTAATACCTTCTCATCTTTCACATAACTCATTAAGGCACACTTTCTCCTTGATATCTAGAAATGTGTCTGCAGCAGTACTTACCAACTTTTAATTAACTACAAAGATGGATGTGTCTAAACTGAGCACAGTTACTTAATATAACCCTTGCCCTTCTGAATACTACCCCTACTTGTTGCACCACCGTGTCTCTTTTTGGTTCAGTTAAGTGCCTAGTGCATGCTTGGGTACTGTAAACATATTGTTTTTAATCCAATGTAAATACAAACATAAACTGGTTCAAATGTGAACAGTTGTGCCAACTTTAATAAATATACATAGATATGTTCAGAGATGAATAAATCTGTAGCTTTCTCCTCCATTTCACATCTGACAGCCTTATTCTGGGGTTTCCCTTCTCCATGCAGCAAAGTGCAGAACCACTCAGTTTCTCTTCCCTCCCTACTCACCACACTCTCACACTCTGTGCTTTTCAGAAGTAGACAAAAGATTAATTCAACTTCACAGAGACAGTTCTAAAGATATAATCTTTGGTCTCAAAATGTCTGATTTGGAGGAGTAATTTTCTTCTGAGTCAGTTCAGAAGCCAACCCTCATCATTCAGGTAATGGCTAGTGAGTTGGCTGACAGGCACAAAAAGACAGATTATTCACAGTATGTTCAAGATTTTTTTCAGCTGTGCAGAGAGGAAGAAGCTTAACAATCAAATGTAAGAAGGAAGTCATTTTGTTAATACCTAGGTTTCCTTTTTATATAGGAATTAACCTTATGTATAGGTAACAATATACATAGGTATTAACCATGAATACCATATTTGTTTTTAAATACATCTTCTCTCTAAACTCCCTAAATATGAGAATATTAGAGAGGATGGGAATTTAGCACAGAGTATTTCATTCATTTTATTTAGAGGACTTTGGGTCTCAGAAAAATTTGGAATAGGTTAGACCAGGGGTCGGCAACCTCTGGCACGCGGCTCGCCAGGGTAAGCACTCTGGTAGGCCGGGCCAGTTTGTTTACCTGCCGCGTCCACAGGTTCAGCGGATCGCGGCTCCCACTGGCCGCGGTTTGCCGCTCCAGGCCAATGGGGGCTGTGGGAAGCTGCAGCCAGCACATCCCTCGGCCCGCGCCGCTTCCCGTAGCCCCCATTGGCCTGGAGCAATGAACTGCGGCCAGTGGGAGCCGCGATCGGCCGAACCTGCGGACGCAGCAGGTAAACAAACTGGCCTGGCCCGCCAGGATGCTTACCCCGGCGAGCTGCGTGCCAGAGGTTGCCGACCGCTGGGTTAGACTTTGTTTTGTGTTAGTGCGTATCTGAGAAACAACCCTTCAAAGTGGAAAGCTCAGTCTTCATATTCATAACTGTTTCTTGTTTTACAAAGAATGATGCTTCTACTAAAACAACAGCAAATAATATTGTGAAAAGATTCATATTCTTAATGTGGTATACTGTCTTATTTTTGTATTAATCGTCTTAATTTTTTCCAGTGGATATGAATAAGGGGCAGACCTCTAAAAGTTTGCGGTAAGGTTCAAGTAATCATCTAGGCATTGGATGTCGAGCGAAATGTCATCCAAGTCTCTTATGTTCTGTCTACACTAGCTTTTTTTTCTCTTAAACTCCAATCACTAATACCACTGGTGGTAGCTCCTTAGGAGTGTATGCAGGGCTGGACAGCCACCAGTATGATGAATTGTTGTTCAACTGAGCTCAGAGTCGATCTCTCTGATGCAGTACTTAAAAAATGTTGGTGGCCACTGACACCTAGTCTGCATTAGTGCTCCCACGTTTTTCAATGCTGATGGACAGAAGACTTTGGAATAGAAATCTCATGAGTATCAGCTCCCTGGAGTGGCCAAGTCAGAAACACTATTAGAATAATATTTCAGTATTTCTCCTTCTTGTCCTAACTGAAACCAGAAAGAGAAGAGGCACACAATTTAGGGGAGGGGAGAATGTTAACCCAAGTATTTTGAACCTTAAATAATTCCTTCACCAAATATCAAAGACTATTATCTGATTTTTATTTAATGAGCAGTTATCTTTATGAATTTTCAGGGCTGAGTCTCATTTACACTGAACGGCCACCACTCAAGAAGTTTAAAGGGACCTTATATTGGGTGTATGTGAGAATCAGCCTCCCAGTTAATGTCCCAATTCATGTGGGAAAAACATATCATATCCTGCACCATGGCTGGAGTGAGGTTGGCTAGACTCACTAGTCTTTTCCTTTGAAATCTAGGCAATTTAAAGCTTGGGAATTTAAAGTCTGATGTTGACAGAGAGAGATGCTGTAATTCAGTTACAACAAAGAGTAACATTTTGTGAATTCCATTATATGCTGACATGGCAAATTTTGGAGAAGTAGGTAAATATCCTCACACATACAAACGTCTTGTATTCCGTTTCATTGCCATTTCATGGTATAATTCTTGTTCTTTTAGGAGGGAGAGGTTTAGTTTTCTAAATTGATTATATTCTCAAGAAAGCTTTCATAAACATTTAATGCTTTTATAGATTTAGCAACAGGCAATATTTTAAAATTTGTTACAATGACTCTTCCTGAGTTATCAAATCACATCATAATTATTTGTGAATAATGCAATATAAATAGTTCTTCCAAAGGACTTTGATGCATTCTGTTTATTAAAATGGTTGAGAGTTCCAGAATTGAACTGTTACAATATAGTGTTTTTTTCTTGATAATGTCCAATGACTGCATATATTTCAAAATATTACAATTACTTTAATTTTAATACATACATACCAGCCAATGAAAATGATTATCAGTAATGTGTCGCATCCTTTGACCATGTACTGCACAGAACCCACTGACTCTAAGGGGACTCTGGGACTCTGCATGCAGCCAGTGTAATGATGTGGCCTCTACATTTTTTCCCCTTTCTATTGCATTTAAGACATATGGACTTGTCATTTCTTACATTTATTAGAAATATAGAAATTTTGGGAAAAGAATTTTAGGTCTATTTTTAATCCATCATTTGTTCTTTAAGAGTAATACCTATTTTTTAGTAGCTACATCCAGAGGGATTACTGCTCTGTAAATGATTTTCATTTTAGATTTATTATATTCGCTAGCACCATCAGCTTCCATATAGGTGGGCTATTCTTCCATATAGTGAATTGGGGAGAAATTACTTTTACAGACCAGTATGAATCGCTCCTAGTTGAGTTTTAGATCAAGCCCCAGGTTAGGCATTACACATTCTGGGAAC
Organism: Terrapene triunguis; assembly: GCF_002925995.2. Classification (NCBI taxonomy): domain Eukaryota; kingdom Metazoa; phylum Chordata; order Testudines; family Emydidae; genus Terrapene; species Terrapene triunguis. The sequence goes on from NW_020664909.1 coordinate 11,755,781, forward strand.
AGATTTTCCCTAGATTCTTGTGACTTATTCTTGGGTATTTGAACACTGTATATTAGTGATGGAACACTATATCCTTAGGTCAGTTGGCCTGCCATGGGAACCCACTTTCTGTAGAAAAATCAGTCATCTCCATAGCATTGACCAATACAGAGGTTTATGGTTTAACCTTTCTTTGACTTCCTTGAGCTCAAAGTCTCATTTACATTTAGCGCACCATCATGTAACCATAATGAGCTCTAACAGTCAAATACCAATTCAGTTTAGATGAAACAAAAGATGAATTGGCAAGATAAAGATTAGAGAATTAGAGCAAAACTTCCACACTTCAGCATTTACAATGAAACACTGGAAGTGAGCATTATAAATAGCTGCTAGCATGCTGAAGTTGTCTAGTTTAGTGCATTGCTTAATTTTGTAATGAAAGAGATACCAGGGCTCAAGCTTGACAAACAGAGAGCGGCGGCTGCTGGCCAGGGACCTATGTCTGAAGGCAGCACCCCACCAGCAGCAGCACAGAAGTAAGGGAAGCATGGTATCAGAGCTGGTGCTAGGCATAAGCCAACTAAGCAGTTACTTAGGGCCCCAAGCAGCTTAAAGGGCCCCCTATTTGTTTTTTCAGTATGTGTTGTGTGTGAGAGGTGCAAAAATATTCTTGCTTAGGGCCCCAACGGGCTAGGACTCCTCTGCATGGTATTATCACCCTTTCTTTTGAGCTGCTGCTCACAGCAGTGCTCCCTTCAGAGCTTGGCAGTTGTAGAGCAGCATCTGATGGCCGGGAGCCCGGAGCTTCTGGGGCTATGAACTGCTAAGGCTAGACTGGCAAGCCCTGGCACAATTTAAGCACTAGTTTAGTGTCAAGTCCTCTGCTTATTTTAAGATCTCTGTGAAACATTCTTTTGAGAAAGTGTTTGATTGCCCAACTAACCAACTCTTTCTGGAATTTCTCAAGCTTAGAAGTAACAGTGTAAATTGTTACAGTGCACACTAGAGTTTAATTAACTGTTTCCTTTGTCCATTGACTTTTTCCTAGGTCTGAAATTGCTATTAAAAAAGGGCAGTTTGTTGTCTAGCGTTACTTCCAAAAACTCAGAATACTAATTTCTTTTCCGTTTTGGCTTTCCTCCTTTTTTGCCTGTGCATTCACATGGTCATTAATCTTTCCTTCATGAACAGGTCTTGTATAAAGTGCTATTAATATGAAAATACCCAGATCACATTATATAAAAACCAAGCAGAATACAGTTGTGTAATACACTTTTTATTTTGCAATAGAGAAATACAGATTAAAAATCATAAATACAGTCTAATGACGAAAAAGTTAAATAATTGACAGGCTATATATGTGGATTGTTATGCTTAATATTCTTCTTTTTTCAGTGTTCAACAGGTGATTTTTATAGCCTTTCTTTGTGTCTAAAATTAGTGTGTGAGAATTCCAGTACTTTCTTTTTTTTTTTTAAATCATAACCAAATCTGCATGCAGTAATTAGAATTATAGAGTTGAAAGTAAGTTCAGAATTCACCAAGAGGAGAAGCGTATGGCTCTTAGATTATAGTAAGAATTCCATGCCAGTACTATTGATCCATGACACATTAAAGCATAATTGCTGCTGTACTGGTACAGCATTTCAGCATCACAACAGTTTATAAACCAATTACTTTAAGGAAAAATATTAGTTTAGCAAGTAACAGGGGGGAGGGGTCACAAATTCTGTATTCTGACTTAATCTTTGTTTATTTCCTGTAATTCTTTTTCTTTTTAATGTTGGTATAAAAATTCACTTGTGGCTCTGCCCTGGTGCCCTATTCAGCTCTAAGCATCTCTGCACTTGTTACAGACCTGTTCAGGAATTAAAAACACACAAGTGAGAAGTTTCTGCACACGGAAGTAACTTGTAGCATAACTTTACATTTGAAATATATAAAGACTGAAAGGTCTTGCCAGTGCCAATGCATAGGAGGCATTAAAACACAAGCAACATTGAGCAACTAAGAGCAAGCAATAACTTGAGACTGACTTTCCAATCTGCTGAACGTATGCCACTCCCTATTGAGTCTTTCTTTGCCCATTTTTCTAGCCCCACAGATTTTTCAGCTCCCCCAAAAAATCCAGACCTGACCTAAGTAATGTTGTTTTATGTACAATAGATCATAATTTTAATATTTTGCTATTAGTCACCCATATTTTACTTGTCAGTTTGTTGTTCTCCCACATGGCAAGAGTTAATGATTCTTCCTGCAATCAAGCCAACATGCATTTACTTGCCTAAATTCCTCAGAAATGACAGCATTGCTTTTAAACTGCAGGTGCCCAGTATCAATGTGCTAGGCTGTAATAACATCTGAGAGAAACCCACTCAGTGTCCTGAAACTCCCTTTAAAGAGGGAGTCCAAGTAGATAGCAAGTGTGAAAAATTGGGATGGGGGTCGGAGGGTAATAGGCACCTATATGTGAAAAAGCCCCAAATATCAGGACAGTCCCTATAAAATTGGGACATCTGGTCACCCTAGCAAGGTAAGCCCTGTCAACTCAGCTCCACTAGAAAAAGCCTGACTGGGAGCTAGGGAACTGTGACATGTGGGCAAGAAGTAGTGTGGAGCCACAGGGCCTCCACTTGGATGTCATCTGTTGGATTCTCACAGGATCTGAGAGTTATGGGGGATGAATTTAGTGAAGGAAAAACCCCTTTATCCCCCTTGGAAGGATTAAAAGGAAGCTCTGAAAGGGGAATTTCATGGAGTTTTTCACTTACAGTTAGTTTCATGGTTAGTTATTCCCCTGGGTCAAAATCAACTTACCATATCTATATAAGAGTAACAGAACATTTCTTTTTAATGTGTGGGCTTCCACAGAGGTTAACATGTTTGTTTCCATTTCATTAATTTGCTCTACCCTTTTCTCCTATGTTGCCTCTTGATTTTCTTTCCGTTTTTGTAGTTCTTGCTCTCAGAACAAGCTTTCTAGCTGTGGATTTAGGGCTATCAACAGTACAATGGGTAATCAGAATGTGGGGTAATGGGTACTTCAAGAGCATCTAATTTCTTTTCTCTTCCCATGTCATATTCATACACCATAACAAGAAAATTGTATCTGCTTACACCCCTCATCTCTAGCAATTCAGGAAGTAGGAGTTCTCAGGTTGGCCTTTTATCTCGGTGTGCTGAACAGCTGGATAATTGGCTTCTATGAAAACTAGTGCAATTATTTTTAGAAACCAGTATCTAATACTAAATTTTAAATATGGTCTGTTTCCATAAGTGATAAAGTAGACTGTTATTAAGTGCTGTTACTTCCTAAGTTATACATATTTCATTGCCTTTTGTTGGGGGTGGTAAAGATTAATGAAATTTTTATAAAGTTGGATTGAAAAAAGGGGGAAATATATTAAACTATCCCTGGCCTACTGCACACTAATTATTGTGTCAGATCCCATTACAAAACATAGATTCAAATACAAGTATACTTACTCATTTAACTATTTCTCTCTAAAGAAAGTACTCTGCAAACTCTAGTGAACAAAGAGTTGCAGATATGCATCTTTCCCAAATCCCCATATTAAAATTTCTTCCCTTTTGATCTCTCCCTCTCTCATTCACTCACACATGCATATGCACACGCCCGCGCACATTCTTTCAGCAAATGCATACCAGCATGCCAAGTATAATATTAGGAGGTAGAAAATATTGACGAGCATTGTCCTATGGAACACAATTACCATTAAAAAGTCAACATTTCCACACAGTTACCTAATCGTGATATCATAGTCTCTGTATGCATTACTGTAAGCAAGGGCACATTTCCTTTATCACAGTTGTATAACCTCAGCACAGAGTAAGGGTTAGTATTTCTATGGGTAGGGCTTCCTGCCCTAGGCACAGAATAATGTGATGACATAGTGGTTTGAGATTTGTGATTGGTGTACCTCAGTTTTTGGGTAAGTACATACAAGTTGCAGTGTCTACCCAGACTACATGCAAACCTTTCGGGTCTGGCAAATTAGGCCAGAAATCCTGAGAAGATGAGGGAAAAAATCACAGAAAATACTATGCAATATGAAAGGCTAATTTCAAAGTTAATTACAAACAATACGACTCAATAAAATGTTAATTTAAATCGGTTACCTTTATTTTTATTTATAATTGTAAATTATTAGAAACAGTCTGATCCAATTCATCACAGGCACTTACCCCCATTCTGATTGCCAAAGGGGAGGAGATCTATTGCCTTTCTGACAGCTCCATCTGTGCTGTTTGGAGCTGCATGACTCCTTTTAAGGTTATCTTTATCCTCAAAGAACCAGGAGGCAATTGCATCTCGCAACACCTGAGAAGGGGCAATACTGTATTGACTAAGTCTCCTCATATGTCAGGGGGATTCCTGTTTACAATCAAAAAACTCCCAATTCTTGATTTAATAATGTTATTTCCCACATAAAGATAATGAGAAAATATCGCATTTATGCCAACTTCAAAAATTCAGTGACATTACCCAGAATCTCATGTGTCAGCCACATATATGCATCCATGTAGGCTGCGGAGCCAAGAAGCCACCAGGAGGCCATAGCCCAATAGTGTGACCAGATGAGGGGAAGAAAATATTGGGACACATGGGGCGGGGGGTGCCCGCCGGCTGAGCCAAAAAAACAACAACCCGGTGCTGCCAGCGGATATCAGAACACATTTTATCAGGACGTCTGGTCACCCTATAGCCCAACCACCTTTTAGCAGGGCCAAACCTGAGTGGCACCGCAACCCTGCCTGCCAAGTCTCAAGCCACTCAGATTTGGAGGGGCTGGGTGAAGGGGCAAAGAGTGCTATGTTCCCTATACTTCAGTCAGGTCATTATAGTAAATACATGTTTCTACATTATTTGGCAAGACATATAAGGGAACTTATATTGTGTGTCTATTCAGATAGGCTTTATTAGCAAATTAAGTACCACCACAAATCTCCTTGAAATTAATTTGAAAATGTTGATCAGTATGGGTAGCACTCCCTCATAATATCATTTGCACTCAGGGGATTAGATTTGCCCTTGTGAAAATATGTCATCATCTTAGGATATGGAGAGTCTTGCACAGTTTTGAAACTCCAGTTGGGAAAGGACAGACATTATTGTCTCGGAAAAAATAAGTACAGTTATCAAAATGTTGAAACTACTTATTGATAACAAAGGGTTCCTATACTAAACATTATGGCAAATATTTTGAAAATAATAACATGGAATAGTAAAATGGCCTTCAGAGTTACCTCCAATGGAAATATTACTTTTATATTTGGGAGAAACAAAAGATAGATGGCCTGCATTTCTTTAGGAAACACCTACCTAAATAAGCTACTAAGAACCTTCAGGAACTGGTCTCATAGAGCATAATATTGATTATAAACAAAAAGAGGCCTTGGTGTTTTTTAATAAATATTTATCTCAGTCCCTGGAAGGAAAGAACATGAATGATGATAGAAGGATCTGTATAATAGCCTGTGTTAAAGGATTGTCTGCCTTTTAATGTATATGATTTAAATAAAATTAATCCAGTTTTAAATTAAAGCTTCTCCTGACACCTTAACTAGGCAACGTATAATAATATGAGGTTTTAATTTATATGTGATTGTGGATCTGGGCACATAGTTTATACCAAAAATCCAAGACAATCCTGGTAGACTCTCTCATCAAAATATGTGAAAAGGAGAATTTATTCCTCCTAATCTGTGACTCAGGAAAATGCATACTCAAAAGATCATGACGGTCCCTTGTGGCCTTAAAGTCTATGAATGTAAATTTATTTCATTTTGCTTGTACAAGGCTTAATACAAGAGATGTATTTTGAGATAGCTCACATAATTAGGGACCACATAAAGATAATGAGAAAATATCTATCTACTGTCTGTCTCTTGCATTCAACTTTTAAATAATAAAATAAATTTCTTCTGGATGGAGAAATATATTAAAGCTTAAGGATAGGACACTTAAAAGATATTTTATAACAAAATATAACCTTTCTTTTTAGAGATGGATGAATTTTTTTGGCCAAAACTTTTTTCAGTGAGAAATACAGATTCGGTTAAACACTATCAAAATTAAGTATCTTGTTTCAGGTTGAACAAAATGTATTGTTCAACCTTAAACACTTTTTAAAAAAAATTCACAATTGTCAGTGAACTGATATATCTATTACTTGCACAGCTCTATTTCTTACAATAAATAAAAATAAAACAGTCTGGCCAAAATGTTCAGAATTGGTCCCTAAAATAACAATTGCAATTGTTTTCAATTAGCTTGTGGCTGTTCTGAACCGCTCGGAATCAAGCTATCTATTTAGGAGTCTAAATGTAGATTTAAATGTCAAACTTTAGGCAGCATCTCTTGGAAAATTTTGGCTAAACTGAAGGATTATCTTTTTAAACAATATTACCCTCAAGCATGAGGAAATATGAAAAGGGAAAAAACCTTCTGAGGAAACTCTTACAAGTAAACAGAAATATGACCTCAACCTTATGTACGCTAACAAGGTAGAGTATGACTTATTTAGGATGAAATATAGCCCATTATACTTCAGGAGATAAGGCAGGGGTGGGCAAACTATGTCCTGTGGGCTGGATCCAGCCCGTCAGGGCTTTGGATCTGGCCCGCAGGATTGCCAGCCCCGTGGTGCTGCGGAGCTAAGGCAAGCTCCCTGCGGCCTCGGGGCGGGGGAAGGGCTCCACGTGGCCAGCAAGTGAGGGCAGCGTGGAGAGCCCTCTGCCGCCCCAGGGCCTGCAGGGACATGGTGCCAGGTACTTCAGGGAGCGGCACAGGGCCAGGGCAGGCAGGGAGCCTGCCTTAGCCCCGCTGCACGTCGCTGCCACCCCGGAGCCGCTCAAGGTAAGCGGCACCGGGACGGAGCCCGAACCCCTCCTGCACCCCGCACCCCAACCCCCTGCCCTGAGCCCCCTCATACGCCCCTTGCCCTCTTGTGCCCCAACCCTTTGCCCTGAGCCCCTTCCTGCACACTGCACTCCCTCTGACACCCCGCACTCCCTCCCACACCCCAACCCCCTGGCCCAGCCCTACATTCATGGCCCTGCATACAATTTCCCCACCCAGATGTGGCCCCCGGGCCAAAAAGTTTGCCCATCCCTGAGATAAGGTCAATTGCTAGTCTAGCAACTAAGAATGGTGAAAGTGTAGAGGTTGCATAGTAATGGTGGGAGGCAATACCAGTTAATAAATGATCAATGTTCTGCATTTTACAGGAACCTCTAACCTGATGAACTTCCAATAATAAAGAGCAACTCTTTGAACACTTTCTCAGATTAATCTCTTTGACTAAGCAAATGTATCTTTAAACACACAAGGAAAATATAAAAATGGTGCAGCATAAGGAGAGTGGAATGTATCATGGAGTGATGATTTCTGGGCACATTCTAAACATTTAAAAGTGAACTACTAGCCCCTAAGCTTCTTTGAGTGCTAAATGAAGGCTGCTGTTCAACCCTAGTCTTGTTCATATTAAAGCCTACTACAGACCCTAAATTTTGTGACAGCTGTAGATATGTCACACCACAGGATTTCCCAAACTATCGTCTTTTGTCTGCTAGTGGTCTGTAGAGGACTTGGTGATAGTTTGCAGAGAGCTCTATGATCACATGATGCCAACTTTCCTCCTTGTTTCTAGCTTTTACCTCACATTAACACAAGGTAAATATGCATTAAATATTGTTCTACTTTTCTTTACTATGAAAACCATTGCTGTAATTGTCACAGAGGGTTATTCAATCGTTAGTGGGAGCTGACTTGATTGCAAATAAAAGAGGAGGTGTCAACAAGATGGTAATTGTACAAGTTTAAGAATCTATGCCTTGGAAGAACAGGCAACTGCAGCTGAATAAATTCATTGGCATATTATTTTGTTAGAGGAAGGGTAAGCATTTGATAGAGTAGAGTGGGAATACCCATCATGTATATTTTTAAAAAAGTAAATAAATAAATTGAGATCTGATGTAAATTTCAATAAACAAACTAGAGACTTGAAATCCTGAGATCTGCTGCATTTGATTTAAAGAGGGACTAGACAGGATTGACTTTTGTTCCCAGTTCTATTTGCCTTAATATTGTAAACATATGTCACATTAATCATATTCATGAATGACGAAGTATATTCAGACTGAACACAAAATGAATCTCATCTATATAGATGACATTCTGTTGCTCATTAAAGAGCTGCACAAATCTATTCCAGCTACCCTGAACAGAGAAGCAGAGTTTAGAACAGTTTTCGAGTGCTATGTAAATTGAAAATAGTTTTGGTGTTATTTAGCATGTGTCATCCAGCTTCCTTTACACAGTGGACATTCAAATGTGTCCCAAATAATGTGGTTTACTTTGGGGTCAAAATGAAAATATTTTTTTTATAAGTGCCAAGGTAGTTTGAGTCCAATAATTGGTGAAGAACATATAGGTTTTTGCTGATATTACAAACAACCTACAGGGAAGGGCAAATGACTCCAGTTCCATTTGGTTAATAGAATAGGCAAGATAATATTGGATTTCATTTAGGCAGGACATAAAAAATGTATTCTACACTAGAAGATAGAAGTCTAAATCCTCACCCCAGCTCAGGCCCCTTTACATTGGGTAAAAGAGAATCAGAATCCTTATTCAGCTCGGGGAGAATTACACCAGCACAGAAACCATGGAAGACAGCACAGGATTCCCTTCCAAGGATGCCATCACAAACCCCAAAATAGGGAGCATGTTGTGGACAGAACTGCAGCACATACCGGTAGTGCTGTGGAGATACTGGGTAGTGCTGCAGCCCACTTAGATAGCCCTGGGAGCCTGTCAAGAATTGATGCTATTACAATGCTATAGATCCTCAATAAATGTATCATTTAGAGAACTGAGAAAAGGGATTTTGTGCAAAACAATCCTAATCTGTAAATATGGCAAGGACTGTTGTGCACAATGCTGTATGTACCTCCAGATGGTACATTCAAAACATTGCTTGGAAAAATTCAATTCAAACCACAGCAGGCTTCAACAATGTATATGTTTTAAAAATCCTAAATTATGGAAAGTCTGTATCATACACGAGATCCCTTTGGGAGGCAAAAGTTGTAATAACATATTCTCAAGTAAAATATTTGGCCTATTTGGAGAAGCAGTTATTCAGCAGAGATGGACACATTTAAAAGTATACAGTCAAATTCCTCCTTAAAATTCACTTCTGAGGTTTTACATCAATTAGCCACAGTAGGAACAAATTCATGACAAAAAGAACAATCCTAAGCAAACAAACAGAAGATCAACACCATTTCCAGTCTAGGACATTATTTCAGCCCATGAGTGTGGTCTATATACTGTCTAATTTAGGCACAGATCTTGCAAAGGATCCACAAACAGAGTCCCTTTCTTTCTTGCTAAGTCCCATTGACTTCAGTGGGACTCCCTGTAGGGAGTAAGGGTCCACAGTTGTGGATCCCATGGCAGAATCTAAGCTGTTGATTGTAAACCCCTTGAGACAGGAACTATGCCCTCTTCTGCAGAGATGAGCAAACTATCAATGCTAAATATGAGCCTGAGTGATAAAATGTATGTTTGCAACATAAAGAATAGGTTGGAAACACTTTACACGTGCTTTTATTTAGAGAATATTCCAAGCATTACTCTGCCAACCTAAGCATACTTGGGTGTATTAAAATATTTCATCTCTACAACATAACATCGACTTTAACAAAAATTGGTTAAGAGAAACCTGAAAATAATGAGGCACTAAAAAGCAACATGACACCTTCAATATCCATGATGATATCTTTGCCTTATTAAGGTATCTATGAAAGGGTGATGTACAGAATGGGAAGTAAAAACTGATAAGAACTGTGTCATCATGGGGGATTTTAACTTCCCAGATATAGATTGGGTAACAAATGCTAGTAACAATAATAGGGCTCAGATGTTCTTAAACGTACTAGCAGATGAATTCCTTCATCAAGTAGTAAGTGAACCAACGAGGGGGGATGCCATTTTAGATTTAGTGCTGGTGAGTAGTGAGGACCTCGTTGAAGAAATGGTTGTAGGGGACAACCTTGGCTCGAGTGACCATGAGCTAATTCGGTTTAAACTTAATGGAAGGATTAACAGAAATGATACTGTAACTAAGGTTTACAATTTCAAAAAGGCCAACTTTAATAAATTAAGGCATCTACTTAGGGAAGTGGATTGGGTTAACATACTTAGGGATCTAAAGGCAGATGACGCCTGGGATTATTTCAAGCAGAAGTTGCATGAGATGTCTGAGGCATGTATCCCGAGAAAGGGAAAACAATTAATGGGCAGGAGATTTAGACCTAGCTGGATGAGCGGGCGTCTCAAAGGGGCGATTAAGAAAAAACAGAAAGCGTACAGAGAATGGAAGAAGGGAGGGATCAGCAAGGAAACCTACCTTAGTGAGTTTAGAGCATGTAGGGATGCGGTGAGAAAGGCCAAAAGCCGTGTAGAGTTGGACCTTGCGAGGGGAATTAAATCCAATAGTAAGAGGTTTTATAGCCATATAAATAGGAAGAAAACAAAGAAAGAGGAAGTGGGACCGCTAAAGAATGTAGATGGAGTGGAAATTAAGAACAATCTAGGCATGGCACAATATCTAAATGAATATTTTGCTTCGGTCTTTAATAAGGCTAATGAAGGGTTTAGGAATAGAGGGAGTAGGACAGAGGGGAATAGAGGAGGGGGGATAGACATTACAGTATCAGAGGTGGAAGCCAAACTTGACCAGCTAAACGGGACTAAATCGGGCGGACCGGATGATCTTCATCCTAGAATACTGAAGGAACTGGCGCGAGAAATTGCGAGCCCCTTGGCGACAATTTTTAATGAATCTGTAAACTCGGGGGTGGTACCGTTGGACTGGAGAATAGCTAATGTGGTTCCTATTTTCAAGAAGGGGAAAAAAAGTGACCCGGGTAACTACAGGCCTGTTAGTTTAACTTCTGTAGTATGTAAGGTCTTGGAAAAAATTTTGAAGGAGAAAGTAGTTAAGGGCCTTGAGGTGAATGGCAATTGGGACAAATTACAACATGGGTTTACGAAAGGCAGGTCGTGCCAAACCAACCTGATCTCCTTCTTTGAGAAAGTAACAGACCTTCTAGATAAAGGAAATGCGGTGGATCTAATATACCTGGATTTTAGTAAAGCATTTGATACGGTTCCGCATGAGGAATTATTGGTTAAATTGGATAAGATGGGGATCGATAGGAAAATCCAAAGGTGGATAAGGAACTGGTTAAAGGGGAGACTGCAGCGGGTAGTACTGAAAGGCGAACTGTCAGATTGGAGGGAGGTCACCAGTGGGGTTCCTCAAGGTTCAGTTCTGGGTCCAATTTTATTTAATCTATTCGTTACTGACCTCGGAACCAAATGTAGGAGTGGGCTGATAAAGTTTGCGGATGACACAAAGTTGGGAGGCATTGCCAACTCGGAGAAGGATCGGGATATTCTGCAGGGAGACTTGGATGACCTTGTAAATTGGAGTATTAGTAATAGGATGAGATTTAATAGTGAGAAGTGTAAGGTGATGCATTTAGGGATGACTAATAAGAATTTCAGTTATAAGCTAGGGACGCATAGGTTAGAAGTGACTGAGGAGGAGAAGGACCTCGGAGTCCTGGTTGATCGCAGGATGACTATGAGTCGGCAATGCGACGTGGTTGCGAAAAAAGCTAATGCGATCTTGGGATGCATAAGGCGAGGTATTTCTAGTAGGGACAGGGAGGTGCTGCTTCCGTTATACAAGGCGCTGGTGAGACCTCACTTGGAGTACTGTGTGCAGTTCTGGTCTCCTATGTTTAAAAGGGATGAACTGAAACTGGAACGGGTACAGAGAAGGGCAACTAGGATGATCCGAGGAATGGAAAACCTTTCCTATGAAAGGAGACTCGAGGAGCTTGGTTTGTTTAGCCTAACCAAAAGAAGGCTGAGGGGGGATATGATTGCTCTCTTTAAATATATCAAAGGGATAAATACCAGGGAGGGAGAGGAATTATTTCAGCTCAGTGCTAATGTGGACACGAGAACGAATGGATATAAACTGGCCGTGGGGAAATTTAGGCTTGAAATTAGACGAAGGTTTCTAACCGTCAGAGGAGTGAAATTTTGGAACAGCCTCCCGAGGGAAACGGTGGGGGCGAAAGACCTCTCTGGCTTCAAGATTAGGCTAGATAAGTTTATGGAGGGAATGGTTTGATGGGATTACGTGATTCTAATCAATTAGGCAATAACGGCCATCGCTGGTAAAATGAGGGTCTGGCTAGAGATTCTTGCCTGTATGCTCGGGGTTCTGCTGATCGCCATATTTGGGGTCGGGAAGGAATTTTCCTCCAGGGTAGATTGGCAGTGGCCCTGGAGGTTTTTCGCCTTCCTCCGCAGCATAGGGCAGGGGTCGCAAGCTGGAAGATTCTCTGCGACTTGAAGTCTTTAGATCACGATCTGGAGACTTCAACAGCAGAGCTAAGGGAAAGTGGGGGGGGTCAGCTTTTGTGGCCTGCATCATGCGGGGGGTCAGACTAGATGACCATATTGGTCCCTTCTGACCTTAAAGTCTATGAGTCTATGAGAATGCAGGGTACAGCGGATCATTAAGTAGATACTGTATTTTGCCACCTTTTATGAAATAGAGTATTTGCAGATATTGGTAGCATTAAACCTTAAAATAATTAAGGGCATGGTGCTTCCCTCCATTTGTGCTAGTGGAGATGAGATGGAAGGAAGGCGTTTTCCCCTCCTATGAGTTTTTCCACAAGAGTGGATGAACGTGCCTTGTGAGACTGTGTCTCTTCACAAGATAGCAATACCTTCAGGCTTTAAATAAATAAGTAACTAAATAGGAAATTTGAGGAAGCAAATATGATGGAGTAGTGTGTGTTTTCTCTCCCCCCGCCCTCCCATTAATCTTTTTGTATTTGTAAGGACACACAGTTAGTCTGTGGCAGAGCTGGGACTAAGACCGAGGTTGGTAGTTTCTAGTCCTGTGCCTTAATCTCAGGACGATCTTTCCACCTATCTGACTAGCAGTTTTTAAAATGGCAAACTCATGGTCTTAATCTCCTTGCCTTAAATGGTGAATAACCCCAGTATTGTCAACCCTTGCAATTTTATAGAGAGTTTCAGGAAGTCATGTAATTATGTAAAAATCTCCATCTTTAAAAAAGTGTAAATGGTTGCAGAGAGAAGCTTTAAAAGGTGAACCCTAAAGGCTCGAAACGTAAGAGGCAAATAAAAAGAATTCTCTAATTATTTATTATTTTAAACCTCATGTTTTTAAGCCAATCTCAGGATGTTTGGGGACTTGAATCATGATTTTTGAATGCTTGGGATTGCCAGTATTAGTGACACAACTTAAGAAGACAGAGGGGGAACTCGCTTAAAATGGGCCCTCAGCTAATATAAACAGCAGTAATAAAAGATAAAGAGATAATGTTGCTGTAAACTTTGATAGCTCTAGGATTCTGTGGTTCTGATGGGTTATAAGGACAATTCCAATTATGCAGATTGTAGGTCATCTTTTCCTACAATAATTAACTGACGAATGGGGCATCTTGGCTGTACGTCTGCTTTGTCCATAGCAAATGGCTTTTCCTTTTCCTGACTTGTATTTGAAATCTGTCATCAGGTATAGGCATTGCCCCATGAAGTGTTTTTTTCTAGATACATTTATGATATTTCCTTTTCATGTGCCGGGCAAATGGAATCTCTTTTGGAGGGAGGAGTAGAGTCTGGCTGGGGGCCAGAGTCTGACACATTGCATCTTCTGCAAGGGTCTTGAAATCCAAACATATTTCATGACATTTGGCCTGTTGGGTGCCTTGAGCATATACACAGTTGTACATTGTTTTCCAGGCTCAGGGCTATGACTCAGGCCCTTGCTTAGCTCATAAAAATGTCCATAATGGTTGTTCTGCAAAGCTAAAACAGTGTTGTACTGTATTTACATTGTGATTTCATACTCCCAAGTCAGCAAATTTGTAATTTGGAACTGAAGTTGGTATCACCTGATTCAATGGGCACCTTTTGAAGTCTCATCTGGTTCCTTTCTCTACTTGCCTGGAGGCAAATATTTCACATACCACATTCTCTTGCACAGAGATGTGATCTGTCAGATCACTATGGCCTTTTACAAGGGGATCTTCATCTCTGCCACCTGTTCTGTTAGATAGAGACATGTCATTTACCTCCTCACCCAAATTGCATAACAGAAGTGTTAGGCTTTCAGATTATAATATAATAACTTTAAAATGATGCACTGTTACAGAAATAGGATCTAAAATGTCAGGTTCCCTTCTCCATGCTCCCTACAGCAACAAAACATATTATTGCAGCTCTTTTCTACTGCTGTTCTTAGAGGCAGGAACTTCTGATTTCTGCAGCGTCACAGCTGCAAGTACAGAGCCGAAGGAAAGAGAGTTGAACACTAGGCAAGTCCAAAAAATATATACATTTAATACATTAAAATGTAAACTTTTTTTAAAAAAAGCCTATACTTATGATTAATACTCCATGAACTTGCCATTTTCAAAGATTTGTGTTTTAAAGGCCAACCATGCTTTTTAAATGACCCTTTCTAAAAGTATTAATTAGAAAGTTTTTCGAAACTTCACAATTCTGTAATTTTTAACTGTCTTTGCTCTGAATGCTGCTACAGTCAGTGGATTTTGAAATCAGCATTTGCAGACGGCAGCACATTTTGCAGATGCCTGCAACCTAAATATGCTAAGTGAGAGTTCTTCTATGCTGCTGCTGTCTAGCTTTGACCTTTCTGATCCCATTTCCATGGAGATCAGCTCAATGGAAACAGAAAAAGGGAATTTTCAAAACTTTTTAAAACCCCTTACTCTATTTTCACCAATTCAACCTCTGTTTCCATGGAAATAGGATCAAAAAAGTTGTCAGTAGCTTTCTGTTGAAAGTGAGAATTCACTTGTAGACTTCAGCTGATGACTCTTAGCTGAGATCTGCAAGTGCTGGGACCCAAATAAAGTAATAAATTAGATTATTGACAGTAATGCATTTAAAAAAAATTAAAATACTAAGAAAAATATCTACTATCTCCCATTGGATGTAATGATTAAGTGAAATGTAATTAACCATTCCTACACACTCTGGACGTCCCCACAGTGTCACAACTTTCATCATATAATGAAAAGCCTCCTTGCATCATGGGCTTTTTTTTATAATACCAACATAACTAATCCTTTTTCTTTTAAGAATCTGATCCTGCATCCGTTGACATCAGTGGAAGCAAAGATTGCACCTCTGAAAATCAGAGCACTTTATGTTAGATGCCTAATATTAGGTGCTTGGTTTAAAAATGCTCGCCTACATTTTTATGTGGTGTTTCACTGAGAATTGTGTCCTAAATCACAGTGAAATGCTCTTTTAAAAAAATAGCAAGGTTAGAATAGATTTGGCATCAGTTTTGATTGAAAGAATGTTTTGTCCATTAATTTGGATGATAAATCATTGCATGTTACCTAGACAGAGCTATAAGCTTCTACACATTTTTAAAAGAAATTTGGTCTTTACTGATGTGTTTTCTTAGGAAGTAATGAAACAAACAGAGTGACCGGAGTAAAGAATATTTGCTTTCCACACTAGCATCTTTTATTATTGTGAATTCCTCATTATTTACTCTTTTCCTTCTTGATAATTCATTACTTGTCAAACTAATGACCTCACTGCACATTAAATGGTGGGGGCCATTTTCTGACTTGTTGGAAAAGGTCTGTTCCCCTGTAAGGGATAGAGAACCAGGAAGTGACTTTCTGCTGCAGATCAGGTCAGGGTGAGGTCACTGACCGTCATATCTCTCCACCCCCTGCCCAACATGACCAGAAGAGAGGGGGGACTATATAGGTCCATGCTGATGCAGAAAAAGCCTCCTTTTACTTGCACCATGCACAGTGGTCCAGGTTTGTATATGGTTTAAACAGGTCCTGCTCCAATGACTTCAGAGGAGATACACCTGCTTACAGTGGACTGAAAATGACCCAGTATCTTTCTTTCTTTATAATAATATCCTCAAATGGAAAGTAACAAGTATTTGAAAAATAATTGGGTATATGAAATATAATCTTTTCTTAATGGTGGTGTAAATAAAACCTTAATCAATACCACCTATTGAATTGCAATTAATGGTTCTTTTGTGGTTATTTTTTTAACCTGAAAGTAGTGTTCGCTTTTTAAAACACACATACACACACACACACTCGCGCGCGAACAGACTGTGAAAATAATTTCCAGTATTATAACAGTGCTACCAGGAGGTAATAAATTAAGTCATTGGCCCTTTACAGTGTTCTCCATATAGTGATTAAACATTAGTGAAGTCCTAAAACGAAAAGGGAAGGTTGTAAAGTAGCTTGTAAAGATATGAAAACATCTGAGATTTTAACTCAATAAAATTTCATTGCTGTTTTGTAGCCCAATCTAATATTTTCTCTTTTGAGTAGACAATTTTGTAAATTTATTCTCTTCCAAACTCCAAATTCTTCTCTCCACTATTTCAATTGTGTTGATAGAATGAGTTTTATGCTATTGCTGCTATCAAATATTTTTAAAATAAGTGCAGGGGCAGCTCTATGTATTTTGCCGCCCCAAGCACGGCAGTGAGGCAGCCTTCGGGGGCATGCCTGCGGGAGGTCTGCTGGTAATGCGGATTCGGCAGCATGCCTGCGGGAGGTCCGCCGGTCCCACGCCTTCGGCGTACCCACCACCAAATTGCTGCCAAAGCCACAGGACTGGCGGACCTCCCGCAGGCATGCTGCCGAAGGCAGCCTGACTGCCGCCCTCACGGCACCCGGCAAGCCGCCCCCCACGGCTTGCCGCCCCAGGCACACGCTTGGTGCACTGATCCCTGGAGCCGCCCCTGAATAAGTGGAAGCATAAAATCTACTTGACTCAACTTCAAAGGGACTAGTTTTCAGAAGTGTTGAGCATCCACCATATGTATGAACCATGCACTTTTCAGAGGTCTGGCTATGATTGTTTTTTGCTTTAAGGAACTGTTTTAGCAATTGTTCAATATTGCAGGACCATTATTACCTGTTAAATTCAATATATTATATTAACTTTGTAGAGAATAAAAACAGACAGTAACAAGCATTTATCTTAGGATCAACATGTTCTTGACACAGAGTATCACAAATTCAGATGCCTTTCAAATTTTGGAGTAATTTGGGTAGACGTTTTGGGGACCTATTTCCATTTTTGAGCTTGGCATCCAAGAGTAGAGATAAGAAACACACAAATATATAAACATATGCATTTTCTAATTCACTTTATTTCCAAATACAATGGCAGGAGCAAATTAGATGTTCATTTTAAAGGTATATTATATTCATCATCTAGCTATTACTTTCTTGTTTAATACATTTGGATTTCTAATAAAGTTTTGTATCTGCCCTGAGTGGACTAGAAAAACTGTCCCTATATATGGATCTTCTTGTTTTGTTCTTTGAAACTACACCTCTACCTCGATATAACGCTGTCCTCGGGAGCCAAAAAATCTTACTGTGTTATAGGTGAAACCGCATTATATCAAACTTGGTTTGATCTGCTGGAGAGCGCAGCCCCGCCCCCCTGGAGCTCTGCTTTACCGCGTTCTATCCGAATTCGTGTTATATCGGGTCACGTTATATCGGGGTAGAGGTGTAGTTGTTATTTATATGGAGAACCTTTTCCTTAACTGCAGAAAAAACAGATTTATGTTCTTAACTACATGCCCAGCAGCAGAATTAAAGACTCTATTTGTGTAATGTTCAAAGGAGGGTATTGATTCAAAGTAAATATTTAAAAAGTTCTGAGGAAAATATCATATTAGAAGAATGATATTTTTACAAGATATTTTGAAGGAGAGTAGCAGCGTGCAGGAGCTCTTTGCTTTTAAGCTAATTCACTGCAACAGGACAGTATATGACTGACTGCCTGTTCAAAAACTACTTTCTGGCTAATCCTTCTGTGTTTTTTGACCCAATGTTTGTAGGAGACCTCTGGAGCTATTTCTTGTAGCATCTTCCTCACACACGTGCCTTGGTGTACACATGCCACTAGAGAGCCTTTTGCACTTTTTCTTGTTTTGGTTTAAATTACAGGAGATTATGTATTTAGTTATCTATACAGTTCCCAAACTGTGCTCGGTACTTTACAGACAAAGAAGATTACATGTCCTTGCTTCAAAGAGTTTACAATATAGACAGGGGGTCCAGAGGGTTTCTAATGATATAATTTTTTTTAATTCTTCTCTATTTCCCATGTTTTATTGTTTATTGTTTGTTTTATTCTTTAACTGTAGCTTTTTTAAACCCTTCTCAATTGTTTCTTATTTTAACTCTAGCCTAATCAGCTCTTGCTTAGCTGTCCCTTATGCTCTGAGCCCTCAACATTCTTTTCACATTGTGTGACTACTTTGATGTGTTCCCCTCTCCCTCCCTAGATTTCTCTGCTGACAATAATCTCCTCCCCTTCCCAAATCCCTTATCTCTGTGGAAAAAAATTCTTCATAGACACTAAACTCTTTCTGTTGATGACAGTAGGCTGTTGAAAGTTAACTGTGTTGGCTGGTAAAAGTTATCAGGCTGATGAGGCTGTGAAATGCTGCTGCTGTTGCCACTGTGACTGATCTGTTACCTCCACGGGGGATGAAGTCCCCTGGGGATCCACGTCACCTTTCCCCCCATGGGACTAGCAATGCACTCTTAAAAGTTATGGAATAAAGCAATATTATTTTTCTCTACATTTGAGTATTCACATTGTCCTTTAAGATGACATCAAATGGTTAGACTTCTATAAAACCGAGCTTAATACTTTAACTAATTTCTTCACCTCATATCCACAATGAAAGGAGGTAAAGAGGTGATCTCTTGTCCTCATTACTGAGGACAGATGCCTCAAAATCAGGTTAGAACAGTTCCTTTGTTCATAAATGGTGAATGTGCTATAGGACTCATAGATTATATTCAGCACAGACAATCTAGATTTTCTCAGTCTAGAGTCCCCTAAGCAAAGTACACATTCCTCAGGGCATTGAAACAAATAGGAATGATAGATGTTCTGCATCTCCAAAAACCAAAGCATTTATGTAGGTGTTTAACTTAGATACCTAAATTAGAATATGTTGGTCTTGTCTGTTGTGGAGTGGGCAATATATTTTTAGTATCATGTGCTAACAATATGTGAATTCATGTTTGAATAATGTTGTTTTAATGACTTGAAGGTAATTATTCCCTTATCGCACCTGAAACTGCATATTGACTATAATTCTAACGCACATTTTTACATAACATTTGTTATGTAACTAACATGGTAAAATGAAATTCAGTGTCAAGAGACAAGAGACAAAATACAGGGGGAAGGCTAGCTTAGTGGTTTGAGCCTTGGCCTGCTAAACCCAGGGTTGTGAGTTCAATCCTTGAGGGGCCACTTAGGGATCTGGGGCAAAATCAGTACTTGGTCCTGCTAGTGAAGGCAGGGGACTCGGCTGGGCCGGGCTGGACTCAACTCAACTCAATGACCTTCCAAGGTCCCTTCCAGGTCTATGAGATAGGCATCTCTCTCTCTCTATATATATATTTATATTTACTGCATGGACTTCTCTACTTCAAATTGTTTTACCCATTTCATTTTGATGTTTTCATACAGTGTCTTACCATAGTAACTAATTCACATGCAAACAACTTTTATTCAATATATGTTCAATATATGTTCAAAATAATAGCATTGCAAACATAATCTGTAAAAGTTTAATGTAAATGGTGATAGTTTATAGCACTAAAAGAATGAAGTCTGACATTTTCAGTGATATTTAGGAACAGCTGTTCAACTCACTGCTATCTCAGTTTACATCTAGAATGGCGTATGAGAATGGCACGTTTGAAAGGCCACTCAGAACTTAGTACCTTAGATCTATATACTGCCTAGATCTATACTACGAGTATAGTTCTTCTTAAGGAACAGAAATACACATATCCTGAGTTTCTATTATTGTTAATGAGTCTTTAGAGGTAAAATGATTATTGGCTCAACTTTACTGAGTATATATTTGATAACCAGTGCTGGTCCCTTTAAATTAGTAGATTTCATAATAAAGTAAGCCTCTTACAAGTCTTTCACGGGTGGCATTAGAATAAACACTTTTGTAGCATGAATCCTACTGAAGACATTCACATTGGATTTTTCAATTGGAAAGGTCATACAAAAACATTATTCATCATACAGAGAGTCCAGAATTGGAAAAACAGATCCCTCCCTGACCTTCCAAATTCAGAGAACATTGAAATTCTGATTCAGATCTAACCTTCACAAGATGGGCTTATCTCTAATTCTGTGTGCTCTTTGAGATATTAGTTTGACTACATGGTAAAGGCATGATTTCCTATTAAACTCTGTAAATGCTACGGTTTGGCAAGAAGCCCATGCATGAACTTGCTAATAGCCACATTATTCAAAAGCTATTTTTACCCTTGCTAAGCTATTATACAGTATCTGTTTGTCTTAAGAAGCAGATGTATACAAAGTGATCATCTTTTAGCAATATGTACAGTTATACCACACCTGGAATGCTGTACGAAAATTTGGAAGTTTCATGTTGTTGAAGGAAGGGCAACAAAAATTACCAGAGGGCTATCAGGGACTGGTTGATGAAGAGACAATAAAAGTAATACAGAACATATAGGGTCTGATGTTGAGACATGCCAAGTAACTTCATCCTCCATTGAAGCCAAGATCATTCGAAATTTTGTTTTACTGATACAGTTTCTCGATTTCTGTTCTTTTCAACATGGAACTTCTAAGATGCAAACTATCTTTTCCATAGTAAACCTTCTTCTAATTAATATCTAAGCTCTAATTTTTAAGTAAAGGAAATGTTCTAACTCTATTAAGGTTTTTATATATAAACCTATATTTTATATATATATACACACAAAAAATAGGTTATGATTCTTGGTTTTTCAAACAACTTATTTTCTTTTCAGTGGGATGCCATAACTGAAATGGATGAACACAATCGTCCCATTCACACCTACCAGGTATGTAATGTAATGGAACCAAACCAAAACAACTGGCTTCGTACAAATTGGATCTCCCGTGATGCAGCCCAGAAAATTTATGTGGAAATGAAGTTTACCCTGCGGGACTGCAACAGTATTCCATGGGTACTGGGAACTTGCAAAGAAACTTTTAACCTTTACTACATGGAGTCAGATGAGTCCCATGGAGTTAAATTCAAGCCAAACCAATACACTAAAATTGATACTGTTGCAGCTGATGAGAGTTTTACCCAGATGGATTTGGGTGACCGCATCCTTAAACTCAACACAGAAGTTCGTGAGGTTGGGCCAATAAATAGGAAAGGATTCTATCTTGCTTTCCAGGACATTGGAGCCTGCATTGCTCTGGTCTCTGTCCGCGTTTACTACAAAAAGTGCCCTTTCACAGTTCGTAACTTGGCTATGTTTCCTGATACTATTCCAAGGGTTGATTCTTCCTCTTTGGTGGAAGTACGGGGTTCCTGTGTGAAGAGCGCTGAGGAGCGGGATACTCCAAAACTGTATTGTGGAGCAGATGGGGATTGGCTTGTGCCTCTTGGGCGATGCATCTGCAGTGTAGGATATGAGGAAGTGGATGGTTCCTGCCATGGTAAGAAAATAGCACTTTATAAAAGTTACCTTATGCAATTATCTGCATAACAAATAAAGCATTTGTATGTTGAAAATATTGCACCACATATTTATAAGGAATGCCTCTATAAGCAAAATGTACTTTTTAAGTCATGGTACTGTTGGTTTCTAAGAAAACTTTTAGTTTCTAAGTGACAGCTTTATAATCATTCATTCAGAATGAACAGTTTTAAGTGCTGCATGAATGTCACGTAAAGTAATTAGGTACGAAATATGTGGATGTTGAGTTCAGTCAGAGAGAAAAGAAGATTTACTGGAGTGTGCACAGAAGTTCAATGTGAATGTGAAAGTTTAGAAATAAGGCTACTCAAATTCTGTTTCGTTATAGTATTGAATTATACTGCATAGCCAGTATTGGTGTTTCAGTAAGTCTGAATTTTTAAGAAACAAATATCAGTTACCATTTCTTGCTTTGAAAAATACAGGATGGTTATCTCCTGCATCGAAACAAGTACTACAGTAAGAAAACTTCTCCAATGTTTGCCAGCTGCTTCTTGTTGTCTCCTTGGAAACTACAGTATGTCTACCCCAATGCTATTCAGTAGTTTTGTGATTTAAAACTTTACATGGAGATCATTTTGTGTGCTAGTGTTATTTAGGATAGATATAATATGTAGGACAAATACAGTATTGCATTTTGTTAGGGCATGGAAGGGCATGAATGATTTCTCAGAACAAGTAGCAATTTCTTGAAGATGGCATCAAAGGGAAAATATTTTCATTTCTTGGCTATGCCTGACATGCTTGGATTAAAGCATAGAAGAAGAGGAAGTATGAACAAAATAAAATCTTCTGCAGCTGTCAAGTGTTGTTTATGGAATATAGCACTATTTGTGTCAGACTCTTCATAAAGAGGATGTACACCTCTACCCCGATATAACGTGACCCAATATAACACGAATTCGGATATAACGCGGTAAAGCAGCGCTCCGGGGGGGGGGGAGGGGCCGGACTGCGCACTCCGGCAGATCAAAGCAAGTTCGATATAATACGGTTTCACCTATAACATGGTAAGATTTTTTGGCTCCTGAGGACAGCGTTATATCGGGGTAGAGGTGTATCATTGGAACTTGGTGATGATTGAACTTTTTGCTCAGTTGAAAAGTCGACCTGTGACCTCAACCTCCTGATTATTTGGTACATGGCAAATAGACATTCAGATAAAACTCTGATAAAGTCCCATTCTTGGGTAAGATTAGGAATTTTTGTGAGGTTGGGGCACATCCCTCCTAAAATTTGAAAATGTGGTCATATAGTTCTCGTTCTTTTCAGCCATGTGCATGTGTTGACAGACTGCTCTCAGTACCTGTCAAAGATGTCTGTTCTTTGGTACAGCAACGCATCTTATAGCACCCAAAATATGAAGCTATCAGCAGGTTTCCTCCTGGCAATGATTGTTGCATGTCCGTCTATCATAAGGCATCCTGAAAAGTCTTTGAGATCTATCGTTGACAGCTATTCTAGTAAAAATGTATCCCTAGTGTAACTACATTGATACCAGGGATGAATTTGACCCTAATGTCAGCAGACAATATACCTGCCAATACTGACTTTCCACCAGCGTGGAAGGGTGCCATTTATTTCCACTAGTGATATAGGCAATTGCTTCTGTTCGTCTTGCTGCATATCCGGGAAGTTAATATGCTGGCCAGCTTCAGAAACAATCAGGCCCTACTAAAGAACATCTCTGCTTTTGATGTTCTTTTATTATCCTTTCTGTAACAACTGCATATAGGTTTGTGAATGTGATGGCTCTGTTCCTGAATAGTGAGTTATAGAGGGCATGCCACTATATAAAACCACTTGCCTTTGCACAAAGGTCTCTGCCAGCTTTAGTCTAATGTCTGGCTTGTAAGGAGGAGGGAGAAAAGCCAGAGGGCTCCATAAATTACACAAGGGACTTTGCTATTGGAGATGGACAACAGTGTAGAAACTTAATATAGATAAATAGTATGGAGAATATGAGAACATTAGCACTGGTGCATTAAAAAATTTCATATACTGCCATAAGAAAGTGGACCTCACTTTCTCCAGTGTTGTTGTGATGACAAAAAATTATCATTGTCTCCTGAAATTTATCCATCAGAAAGATACCAATTTTTGGCAACATCGTCAATAGAAATGTATATACAGTTAAGATATTTATGATTTTTTTCACATAGGATTTCATTTTATCTCTGACTGACTCATAGGGTAAGAATTTTCCACAACAAAAGCTATTCACACTTTGTGAATTCCATTGCATCATGTGATTCATACTATAGGACTATGTGTGAGCAATGCTACCAGCATCCTAAACCAAGAGAGAGTGACTGTGAAGCTTCTTGCTCTACATTGACTCCCTTTGTTAATTCAGTAAGAGGATCAAGAATACTGTTAAACAACCATATCCTAGATGGAAGCATAATGAACTATAGGAGTGCCTAAAAGCTTATTTAGTAGAGTATTTATTTTTTATTTAATTGCCCCGAGAGTGACAGGTTAATGTTTAAACACATTGTGTTCTAAGATAACTGCTTTAGGGTTTTTTCTCTTTTTGGTTTGCTGTGGAGATATTATTTTCAAAGGTGGCTGACATTTCCATCCATCTGTACATCTTCAGCCTTATGCCATGTATTTTAAGGTTGGCACTGGTCTTCCTAATTTTCAATTCCTTACTGTACATTTGTGTTTTGTTTTCACCAACTAGTGTGCCTAAATGGTGATCTAGAGGAATCACTGCTAGGGTATTTAAGATTCCTCACTTCATTAGACTGCCAGTAAAGACATACATCTCTGCCAAGTCTGATTGCAGGGTGTTTTTATTGTGTTTAGTTTTGGAATGTGGATACTTGGTCAAAATAAACTGAACTGGGATAACCAACTCATTTAATATAGCCCCCCCAAACAACCATCAAATCATAACTATCTGGGAGCACTCCTAGCCAGGGTGAGGTCTGAACCAGTAACTTAAAAGGTAAAAAGTCTTGCTGCCCATCAGCAACCTTCTAAGCCATCAAGTCTATGCACAAATTAAATCTTAAAATGATTTGAAAATTATCTGTTTGGTACTGAAATTAATGCAGCATTTGAAATTTCTAATTTATTTATTAAAAAAGGAAAGAAGAGTGTAAAATAAAATAAAAAAACCACACACACCAAACCAATTGTTTTTTGTGTGTGTTTAAGATCACCATAATTATTGCTTATTCCAAACATTGCCAACAGAATTCCATTTGTGTCCCCAAGGAACTTCTCTAGAATTCTCTCATTGAAGTTTCATACAATTGTATCTCAGAGATATCTGAACATTCACACTATTTGATGCCCTTACATCAGTACCCCTCAGTGGATAAACTCTCTCATGACACTCCGAGTCTGTGTGTGAAGCAAGAGAAAAGGCTAGTTAATTGGTTACCTCCCTGAGATCAGAGCTATTTAGTGTCATTCTCTATCCCAAATTAATTGTCATACTCCTTAACATTATCCCATGCTGACATTTGTTCTGATATATTGTGCATGTGCTGAAGGGTTACTAGAGGGAAAAGGCTAACTATGAAAACTATATTCATACATTTTACGTTCCCCGTATATATTTTTCCTGTTTGCTGAATTACGGGTCACCAAGGGTTGAGTAATCCACCCACTCACCTGCCAGTGATGAATAATAAGCCTTTCATGGTGAGGCTGGATCAGTTTCCACTGAACTAAAAAAAATTCTTACTCTTAAAGATGTGAAGATGACTACAAAATATCCACTGACGCAGCACTGTCTTTCTGAATCTGTGGAAACACTGCTTTCTGCTGCTCATAGTTTCACTAAGCAGCTACAAAGTGGATGAATAAATCTTTGGTGAATTTTACTGCTGCTCTTAAAAATTCAGTGGGCTGCAGGGAAACTGTCAAAAATCATGTCAATTTCATGGTGCTGTTGGGAAAGTTATTAGCAGCAGCTTAACCAGAAATACCTCGTGTATTGAAATTAATGTTACGTAATTATATCTGGAGACTTACACTGATTTGGTCATCTCTTTGTACCCATGTCAATATTCATACTTCACTTCTTCTTGACTCTTTTTCCCGTTTACACAGGGTTGGAGTCACTCACGATTTTTCACCACTCCTTCCAGTCCATGGCACAGGTTCATAGGTTTTGGAGTTCCAGACCTTTTCTCTGCAAACTTCTCTTGATAGAATCTTTTCTTTGTATCCTTGGTCTTCCACATCCTTTTTTGCTGTCCTCTTCCCCACATCCTTTCTTTGCTGGTCATTCTTTTTCCATTCTTATTGCATCTCCAGCTCACCTCTGCTTTCCAACCTATCTATCACCAAGAGTCCCAAGTTCATCTTCCCCCTAATTTCTTCCATGCACACTCTGTCTACCTTTCCTACCATTCTCCTCAGTATATTATTTTCTACTACCTGTATCTTCTTTTCTTCCGTCTCCGTTAGACCCACCATTTCCAAACCATAAAGCAGCTGGGACCAAACACATGCAGCATACGCTTGTCCTTTCAGTTGGTTACTTAATTGCCAATGCCTGCCTCCTTTTTCACTGCTGTCTGTACACATTAGGTTCTTCTTTTCAATTCTCCAGATCTCTCTGCTATGGCACTAAGGGTATGTCTACACTACGAGAGTAGTTCGATTTTAGTTAAATCGAATATGTGCAATCGATATTAGAAAGTCGAACGTGTGTGTCCACACTAAGGACAGTAATTCGATTTTGTCAGTCCACACTACCAGGGAAAGCGTCGACATTGGAAGCAGTGCACTGTGGGCAGCTATCCCACAGTTCCCGCAGTCCCCGCTGCCCATTGGAATTCTGGGTCGAGCCCCCAATGCCTTCTGGGGGAAAAAAATGTCTCGAGGGTGCTTTTGGGTAACTGTCGTCATCCAATCGTCACTCCCGCCCTCCCTCCCTCCTTAAAAGCGCCGGCGGGAAATCAGTTCGCGCACTTTTCTGGTCAGTGACAGCGCGGACGCCACAGCACTGCGAGCATGGATCCCGCTGCGACCATCGCTGCAGTTGTGGCCGTTGTCAACGCCTCGCAGCTCATCATCCACCTTTCACAGAGGCAGATAGAGAGAAATCAGGCGAGGAGGCTACGGCAGCAGAGTGAGGACCTGAACTCCGGGAGTAGCACACGCCTGTCAGAAACCAGGAGCCCCAGCGCCCAGGACATCACGGTGGCAATGGGTCATGTGGATTTTGTTGAACGGCGATTCTGGGCCCGGGAAACAAGCACGGACTGGTGGGATCGCATAGTGCTTCAGGTTTGGGATGAATCGCAGTGGCTGCGAAACTTTCGCATGCGGAAGGGGACTTTCCTGGAACTTTGTGAGTTGCTGTCCCCTGCCCTGAAGCGCAAGGACACCCGCATGCGAGCAGCCCTGACTGTCCAGAAGCGAGTGGCCATAGCCCTCTGGAAGCTTGCAACGCCGGACAGCTACCGGTCAGTCGCGAACCACTTTGGTGTGGGCAAATCTACCGTGGGGGTTGTTGTGATGCAAGTAGCCAACGCAATCGTTAAGGTACTGCTCTCAAAGGTAGTGACCCTGGGAAACGCGCAGGCCATCATAGATGGCTTCGCCGCGATGGGATTCCCAAACTGCGGTGGGGCTATAGATGGGACTCACATCCCTATCCTGGGACTGGGCCACCAGGCCAGCCAGTACATCAACAGAAAGGGCTACTTTTCAATGGTGCTGCAAGCACTGGTGGACCACAGGGGACGTTTTACCAACATCAACGTCGGATGGCCGGGCAAGGTTCATGACGCTCGGGTTTTCAGGAACTCTGGTCTGTTTAGACGGCTGCAGGAAGGTATTTACTTCCCGGACCACAAGATAACTGTTGGGGATGTGGAGATGCCTACAGTGATCCTCGGGGACCCAGCCTACCCGCTAATGCCCTGGCTCATGAAGCCCTATACTGGCGCCCTGGACAGTGAAAAAGAACTCTTCAACTACCGGCTGAGCAAGTGCAGAATGGTGGTGCAGTGTGCTTTTGGCCGTCTCAAGGGGAGATGGAGAAGCTTACTGACTCGCTGTGATCTCAGCGAAACCAATATCCCCATCGTTATAGCAGCTTGCTGCGTGCTCCACAATCTCTGTGAGAGCAAGGGGGAGACCTTTATGGCGGGGTGGGAGGTTGAGGCAAATAGCCTGGCTGCTGATTACGCCCAGCCAGACAGCCGGGCGATTAGAAGATCCCAGCGGGACGCGCTGTGCATCCGGGAGGCTTTGAAAGCCAGTTTCAAGACTGAGCAGGGTACCCAGTGACTTTTAAGTTTGTGGACACAGAAGCTGAACTTGCCCCCGTTTCTTTACCCAGTTACCCCCTTCACCCCCTTCCCAAAAAATAAAATCTGTTCTGTTTTGCTAATGAACACCGTTGTCTTCATTACTGTTTTCGCGGGAATGTTTTAAACCTGGGTTTAGTGTTGTGATGCCAATGATGCTTCTAAACTGCCCTCCCCCGCCACAAAGTCACAGAGCAACCCCCCCACCCCCACAGAACATGAAAGCCACCTCCCAGACTGACCAGGGTAACTAGTCACTGCACTGTGTATGTGCCCTGCTGCTGGGCCTGCCCCCTGCTAAAGGTGACTGTCCTGTCTAATTACCAAGCCCCTTCCCCCCGCTTCAGACAGACTCTCCTCCAAAAGAAGAGGATGGAAACAGTAATGAACAGAAACGTATTTTTTATTAACAACCACACATGGAACGGGGGGGTGAAACTTGGACGGGTCTTGTGTGAGGCGGGTAGGAAAGGACTTTTCAGATTTTGGGGAATGAGAGCCTTCTAGTGCTATAGCAGTCCGCTGGGGTGGAGTGAAAGTTTTCACGGCCCCTGCCGCCCCTCCGTGTTTGGACTTTGGGTGAGGGGGGTATGGGACTTGGTGGCGGGGCAGGGCGGTTAGAGAGAGACAGCAGCGGGGCTCTCTCCTTCTGCCTCCGGTCCTGCAGAACATCCACAAGGCGGCGGAGCGTGTCCGTTTGCTCCCTCATTAGTCCAAGCAGCGTTTGAGTAGCCTGCCTGTCCTCCTGTCGCCACCTCTCCTCCCGTTCCATGTTTGCCCGGTGCATTTGGGACAAGTTCTCCCTCCACTGTGTCTGCTGGGCTGCCTGTGCTCGGGAGCATCCCATTAGTTCAGCAAACATGTCTTCCCGTGTCCTCTTCTTCCTCCTCCTAATGTGCGCTAACCTCTGGGCAGATGTGGCTGTGGGAATTTGAAAAAGGGAGTGAATTCCTGAGACAGATCAATGTATCTGTGAACAGAGAACATAGTCTTTCTCTGTGAACAAGACCATGCAGAGCACCTATCACACGCGCACTGAAGACAAGGTCGAATTTTCGGCCCTCGCCTACAGTGCCTGCGGTCTTGCTGTGGCGAGCTGAGGAGCGGGGCAGGACACCGGACTTTGTCTAGCTGGCAAACATGGTAAGCCGTAGACTTGTGGCTGCTTAAAACTTTAAGAGTGGCACTGGCCTCCTTTCACATAGAAAGCAATGCGAGTCTCTGCTGGCAGCAATCCTGCAAGCATGAACTCTGCCCCTGTCCCAGCCCCTCGCGGCTGTAAACCGCGTGGCTGTAAACCGGCGGTTGCAGTTCTGTAAAGGAACGGGCAAGCAGTCCCAATACTAACTTTCCCCTACCTAATTCAAAGCAGGGAGTCATGGCAGACATCACCCTCCTGAGGGTCTCGGAGAGGCAGAAGGAGAGGATGCTTCGGGACAGCCTGCAGAAACCGGGGCCATTTGCTGCACTGCTGTGCAAGGCCATGATCCCGGAGTACCTGCTGGCGTTGTGGCAGGGAAACGTGTCCTACCACGGGGGGCCTAATAAGCTCTCCCTGCCAAGGAACCTGATAATTAGGCTGGAAAGACACCTGCAGGAGGCCTATGAGGAGTTCTCCCCGGAGGATCTCGCCTCTATCCCCGGACACATCGACCAGTTTTTGGGTTAGGTGCCCTTGGAGGGACAAAAGAGTGGAGCGTCTTGGGCAGTGTAATCATGAAGCGGACATTGTTGAATTTTCTTAAAATGGTTCGGACTATACATTGAAGCGGCCAAAGACACAATAATCATGATACCCTTTGTTCAGATTCCCGTTTTGTTGCACTTTCCTGTTTACATGTTTAGAAGCACTTTACCCATTGTTAATATTTTAAATCTTCCTGTTCTGTTATAAATAAAAGTTTACATACTTGAAAGCACTTTAGCTATTGTTAATATTTAAAATATGCAAGTTCTGTTATAAATAAATGTTAAGATATTTAAAACACTTACTGCTTGATCCTTCCCCTGAATCTGTGTCTGGGGTAACGGCGGGGGACGGTTGGTAGGGGATCTCTGTGAGGGTGATGAAGAGCTCCTGGCTGTCGGGGAAATCAGCGTGGTAAGCGCTGTCGACTGCATCATCCTCTTCATCTCCTTCCTCATCTTCCCCGTCAGCTAACATGTCGGAGGAACCGGCCGCGGACAATATCCCATCCTCAGAGTCCACGGTCAGTGGTGGGGTAGTGGTGGCGGCCGCACCTAGGATAGAATGCAGTGCCTCGTAGAAACGGGATGTGTGGGGCTGGGATCCGGAGCGTCCGTTTGCCTCTTTGGTCTTCTGGTAGCCTTGTCTCAGCTCCTTGATTTTCACACGGCACTGCGTTGCATCCCGGCTGTATCCTCTCTCTGCCATGGCTTTAGAGATCTTCTCGTAGATCTTTGCATTCCGTCTTTTGGAGCGCAGCTCGGCAAGCACGGACTCATCTCCCCACACAGCGATGAGATCCAAGACTTCCCGATCAGTCCATGCTGGGGCCCTCTTTCTAGTCTGGGATTGCACAGCCATCTCTGCTGGAGAGCTTTGCATCGTTGCCACTGCTGCTGAGCTCGCCACGGTGTCCAAACAGAAACTGCGATTCAAACTGCCCAGACAGGAAAAGGAATTCAAATTTTCCCGGGGTGTGGCTGGTCAGAGCATCCGAGCTCGGACTGCTGTCCAGAGCGTCAACAGAGTGGTGCACTGTGGGATAGCTCCCAGAGCTATTAGCGTCGATTTCCATCCACACCTAGCCTAATTCGACATGGCCATGTCGAATTTAGCGCTACTCCCCTCGTTGGGGAGGATTACAGAAATCGATTTAAAGAGAGCTCTATGTCGAACTAAATGGCCTCGTGGTGTGGACGGGTGCAGGGTTAAGTCGATGTAACGGCGCTAAAGTCGACATAAACGCCTAGTGTAGACCAGGCCTTAGTGTACTTACCAAGTAAACAAATTCTTTCTCCTGATTCAGTGTCGATATTCGCCATGCAACATTTTTTTCAGCAGCACCATTTTAGAGTGAATGTGTCTGAGCAAGGGATTTGACAGCCTGGTTATATCCATATTTATTAAATTCACTACTGAAAATGTGGGTGCTAATGTGGGAATATTTAGGAGAAATAGTGCTAGAATGGGTTGCCATTTTTACTGATTTAGGGGCTTATTCTACTCTTATTGAAGTCAGTGGCAAAAAGTCCATTGACTGCAATGGGTACAGAATTGCTCCCATGCTCTGTACTTTTAAAAAAGATTTTAGTGACAGGCACTTTAAAAATGCAGTCTTCTCTGAATTAACTGTATACATCATCTGTCCCTCTTTGATTTATGAAACTGAGTTTAATTTCAAACTGTATTTTCAAGAACTCAGTAAAAATAGTTATATTGTCTCTTCTGTACATATGTTCTAGTGTGTTACGTTTCATTAAACATTTTGAATAACTATAGTACCGATGAATTGGAGAAGCTAATACCAGAAATCAGAGCCAGTCACATCATACTGTGGGCAGGTGTTATGCAGGATTCTCTACACAGCTTTGTCAGTACACATTTCTTGTGAGTTCCAGTTTCCATGCCATTCTTTTTCTGTTGAGCAGAGAATGCAAATCATGCTGAAATTAATATGTGCCATATTGTGGATTGTAGTGTGTAAACCACTACTAGGAATAAATGGTTAATTTTTACTTGTGATCCTTGAGAAGATGTGAATTTGGATTGTTGGAGGTGACTATAAAAGGGAAGAGAAGAGGGGATATGATAGACATCTGTAAAATAACAAATATTGCAGAAAAGGACAATTTGATATTCCTATTCACTTTTGCTCAAAATTAAACAAGAAGCTGGCCTTCAAACATCAGAGGTAACAAATTAAAACGGGCAAAATGAAATTGTTTTACACACTGTACAAGTAATTTATGAAACTCACTCTTGCAGAATATTATTGGGCCAGCTAGTTTAATAAGAGTGAAGAGTAGACGTTTAAATAGGAAGAGAACGTGCATTTTTGTTAGTTAGGAGAGCAACAAAAAGGCTGTTAGTTGCTGGTTTGTATTAGGAAGGAATTCCCAGTACTTTTGGTACTGCAGTGTATGATGGGTACTTGTTCCCCCTCCTCTGAAGCATTTTATATACACCATGGTCAGAAACAGAATACTGGATGAGATGATCCATAATCTGTATCATTATTCCCTATTAAAGTCACACGGAATTATTTTGATTGACTATCCTAGATAAGTCTTCCATAAGACTAACATACCACTAATTGGGTTATTATTAGCTAAAGGCTGGTTCCTTAATGGTTCAGTGAAAATTAGCTGAACGTATTCATTATTTATGGAGTGCATTTGAATTAGGTGGTACAAAATAATAGTTGTTATATCTATATCAGCATGTGTGCTATTTCATGGTCTCAGCCAATCAAAATGCACTCAGCAATTTATTTTATCTATACAGTGCATGTCCTTGAAGAATATTCTCAGAAAAATAAAGTAAATAATGTTGTATGGCTTTCTGGAGGAATTTGTTCACATGTAGGATGAGCACTGATAAATTATCAGGTTAACTCAGTTAGGGCATTCCAATGATATTAACTAGTAGATTGAAGCTGAATTAGAGTTGATTAAACAGTATTTTACACAGAGAGTAGTGTATGAGCACCATTGAAATTTGCCAGTAATAAGTAAAACAGGTATCTTTTTCTGTTGTTCAGATAGCTCTAGTTTGAACTAACATCACAGTTATAGGATTTATACCTTAATATCCTGCCATCAGCATTACTTCTTGTAATTTATTTAGAAATTATTTTAACTCTGAAGAAATTAATTTAAACAACAACAACAACAACAACAACAAAGCCCATCTCTTTGCTTCTGGGAGTAATCTCACAAAATGTGTGAGTTATGGTATGGCAACTTCCAACTTGCTCAGTGCCAAGGTATTAAAACAAAAACAAAAAAACCCATGAGGTAATCATGCTTTACTTACATGTCTGCTGACATAAGAAAAGAAAAAATATGCTGACAACAGAACAGAAAGTTTGTTTTTGTATGCAGAAGCATAATGTTTCCTTAGAGTTTTTACCAGTATTTATTTACCTCTCTTATGTAAGCAAATTAATCTCACTGTCTCATGTACAGTATAGGAAAATATCTAGAGGGAGAATATAGAAACACTTGGCAAATAATCAAATAGAAACTTAATTTAACAAAATTCAAAGTTATATATTTAAGGGGAAATCTCTTTCTCCCCCCCCCCCCCAGTGGCCAAGGAGGATCCATCTTCCAGTAGAACCAGAACAGCACCATTGCATAGGATGGGAAGTCAAGGTGCTGGGAACCTAGGTAGGGGGTGCATTCCCCAGAGAAGCCAGGGCATAATTATGCAGTTCTGCAAGTGCTGTTTTGTGCAGCCACAGAAGGTGGCATATAACTTGGCATTTTGGCAGAAGGCCCCGTGGATAGGTGACTACAAGTACACCTCTACCTCAATATAATGCGACCCGATATAACACGGGTTCGCATATAGCACGGTAACCCCGGGGCTCCGGCATCGGGGCTCCGGCATCAGGGCTCGGGTGGCCCTTTAAATCACCGCTGGAGCCCTGCCGCTGCTACCCCCGGGGCTCTGGCAGCGGGGCTTGGGCGGCGATTTAAAGGGCCCAGGCTCCCCGCAGCGGCTGGAGCCCGGAGCTCTTTAAATCACTGCTGGAGCCCTGCTACCGCTACCCCGGAGCTCCGGCAGTGGGGCTCTGGCGGCGCTTTAAAGGGCTCGGAGCTCTGGCCACTGTGGGGAGCCCCAAGCCCTTTAAATCACCATCAGAGCCTTGCCGCCGCTACCCCAGGGCTCTGG
Source organism: Terrapene triunguis (assembly GCF_002925995.2). Taxonomy (NCBI): domain Eukaryota; kingdom Metazoa; phylum Chordata; order Testudines; family Emydidae; genus Terrapene; species Terrapene triunguis. The sequence goes on from NW_020664909.1 coordinate 11,789,639, forward strand.
CAGCGGGGCTCGGGTGGCAATTTAAAGGGCCCGGGGCTCCCCGTGGACGGAACCCCAGGCTCTTTAAATCACCGCTGGAGTCCTGCCGCCGCTACTCTGATATAACGGGGTTTCACCTATAATGCGGTAGGGATTTTTGGCTCCCGAGGACCACATTATATCAGGGTAGAGGTGTACTCCTCATTCTTTTTGCTGATACAGACTAACACGGCTACCACTCTGAAACCATGGATCCCCACTAGTTATTCATCTTTCATCATGGTGTGGGAGAGCACAGCAAGTGGTGGAGTTATTGCAGTTATGAGGCTAATTAGTTGCTGGGGAGCATCTCTGCTGCCATTCTACAACCTGGGGAAATTTTACTCCCCCATCCCCTACAGAATTCCCAGCACACTGCCTGTCACTCAACTGGCTCTTCAGCTTTGTTCTGGAGTCCAGATTTCTCCTTTAAGGAATAGAAGCACTAAATAACAACACAATATAGGGAGATAGGGTAAGTGTCCATACAGCTTTACAGATGCTAATGGAAGACAAATTCTAGATGAAACCTAAGTGCAAGTCTATGCCATGTAGAGGTATTGCATGGAAGATCAGTGTCATGTGGTGGGGAAGCCAGGACGAAGAGCACAGGGAGTTGTGTGTGTAGAGAAGAAAGGATTTTAGGAATCACTTAGGGCATTACGAAGGGTCAAAACACATGGTCGGATGCAGTGAGACCCAGAGCACTAACTCAACCCTTTTCTCTGTTGTCTCCCCATGTGCCTCTCTAGGCTCCTTATTCCTTTCCGTACCACAAAACAGAGAAGTAACAGTTTGTGTACATGGTCAATAAAACATATTAGTTTGGTGAGGCCTAACCTGGAGTATGATGTACAATTCTATTATGAGCTGTAGTAACAGTTTGTACTTATTTTTATTATACAGTTGCCCCTGGCTGAGGGGTGGGTCCAATTTTGAGACATTGCGGCCTGTCAGTTTCTGATGCTGAAGAAAAATCAATATAACATCGACGACATGTTTGTGTACATGTGCTTATCTACACCCTGAACCAGTTAGTCTTAAATTGAAACAGCCTAAATAGTGCGGAGGCAACTCTGGAACAACCAGCACAGTTACCTGGCTGCTTTTGGGAACACAGACCCTTCCCCTCTTCAGTGAGCTGTTTCCCTCCAGTAAGGAGCCTCTGCTAGCCTCTTATTTATCAGCAAATTCATTCACTGTTATCTTGCCAAATTGTATGTTGTGACTGTGTGAAAATCTCATTGTTCTTTACAAACTTTAACCAAGCCCCACAACTATTCTGGTTAATCAGCAATTATTATTATAGAAGGGTAAACTGAGGCACAGAGCAGTGTATAGATGACAGATCTGGGAAAAGAACCTAAAATGATAGCTCCCAGACTCCCTTGCTGTGACCACTATATTGGGCTTCCTCTAATTTTATCATCAATGAGAGGTTGACCAAGAAAAGTATTGCCAAGAAATAGAAATTAAAATATTAAGTTTAGATTACCTAGGGGAAAAGTAACTTATTAGAGAGAGGATCAATGGCAAAATTGGAAAAACTATATGTAATATATTTGAGGATGAGGAAGGAGAAATAAGACCTCCCACCCCCCCCAAAAAAAGATCTGATGGAACTACAATAAGTGGAACATCCTGTAATTTGCCTCCTTTCCATGAGTTTTTTCTGTGGACGTGGGCAGTCCAGTACCTGAATTACTTACAACCATATCACCCTTTTCCTCCCAGAAAAAAGCCACAGAAGGGAGCCTTTGGGAGAGGAAAACTTGAAATTTTGTGAAATTCTCATGAAGCTTTTATCAAAATAATTCCCGCACCCTCCTGTCCTACCACCAACCTTCTATACTGGAATAAACTGCACTTCCTCCCCTACACCTCATAGATCTATGAAGATCCACAGGAGGCAGGGGCCTCCTGTTCAGAGGCCATAAGAACATAAGAATGACCACACTGGGTCAGACCAACGGTCCGTCTAGTCCAGTGTCTTGTCTTCTAACAGTGGCCATTAGCAGATGCTTCAGAGGGAATGAAAAGAATGGGAAAATTATCGCATGATACATCCCCTGTCATCCAGTCCCAGTGTCTGGCAGTCAGAGGCTTAGGGACATCCAGAGAATAGTGTTGCATCCCTGACCATCTTTGCTAATAGCCATTGATGGACCTATTTTCCATGAACTTATTTAATTATTTTTTGAACAGTTATACTTTTGCCCTTCACAGCATTTCCTGGCAATGAATTCCACAGGTTGACTGTGCGTTGTCTGAAGAAGTTTTTCCTTTTGTTGGCTTTAACCCTACTGCCTATTAATTTAATTGGATGACCCCTGGTTCTTGTGTTAAGTTTACTTTTTCTAGTCTATATCATTCATGATTTTATAGACCTCTATCATATCCCCCCTTTGTTGTCTCTGTTCTAAACTGAACAGTCCCAGTCTTTTTAATCTCTCCTCATATGGAAGCTGTTCCAGACCCCTAATAACTTTTGTTGCCCTTCTCTGTATTTTTTCGATTTTTGATATATCTTTTTTGAGGTTGGGCATTGAATTTCATCTGCCATTTTGTTGCCCAGTCACCAAGTTTTGTAACTCTTCATAGTCAGTTTTGGACTTAACTGTCTTGATTAATTTTTGTATCATCCGTACACTTTGCCACCTCACTGTTTACCCCTTTTCCCAGATCATTTATGAATATGTTCAACAGCACAGGTTCCAGTACAGATCCTTGGGGGACCTTGCTATGTCTCAATTCTGAAAACTGACCATTTACTCCTACCCTTTGCTTCCTGTCTTTTAACCAGTTACTGATCCATGAGAGGACCTTCTCTCTTATCCCATGACTGTTTCAACCTCCTATGCCAGTTCTACGGCCCCAGGCACCCACATCCACTTCTGTTGGAGTGTGATGTAAGCTCATCAGTCATGTATGGCCCTTTTTTCAGGGAATAAAGCTGTTCAGTAAAGTAAAGCCAGGGGTGAAAGTAACCTAAAGGATGTACCAGTACGCCAGAGACCTGAGCAGGGGGCGTGGCCTCAACTGGACGAGGCGGGACCTTTAAATACCCGTCGGCGATTTAAAGGCCCCAGGGCTCCAGCTGTGGTACCGGCTGGGAACCCTGGGCCCTTTAAATCACCCTCGGAGCTACCAGCTGCAGAGGCTACCGCAGCGGAGCCTCAGGCCCTTTAAAGCGTCGACGGAGCCCCGGCTGCCGCCGCTACCCCAGAAACTCCAGCAGTGGGGCTCGGCTGGCGATTTAAAGGGCCCGGGGCTCCCTGCTGTGGCTGGAGCCCCGGGCCCTTCAAATCACCGCCGGAGCTCTGCCGCCGCTACCCCAGGGCTCCAGCAGCGGGGCTCGGGCAGTAATTTAAAGGGCCTGGGACTCTGGCCACTGTGGGGAGCCCCAGGCCCTTTAAATTACTGCTGGAGCTCTGCCACTGCTACCCCAGGGCTCCGGCAGCAGGGTTCAGGCGGCGATTTAAAGGGCTCGGGGCTCCCCACAGCGGCCAGAGCCCCAGGCCCTTTAAATTGCTGCCTGAGCCCCGCTGCTGGAGCCCTGGGGTAGCGGCAGCCCGGGGCTCCGGCGGTGATTTAGAGGGCCAGGGGCTCCCAGCCGCCACTACCACAGCGGAGCCCCGGGCCCTTTAAATCACAGGCCTTGGGAAGCCGTACCGGACTGTACCAGCATACTTTCAACTCTGAGTAAAGCACAAGTCTATAAAACATAAGAGCGTTGGGTTTTTTGGTTTTTAATTACTAATTTGGGATTTATGCCCTTCAGCCATGAATTCAGAGCCCAAGCTTCTCTTCCCTCCTCCATTCCATTCTCAGAACCTGGTGCTTCTTTACCCTCTTCTTCCTAGAACAGCTACTTTTAGGGTTCTTCTCTTAAGCACCTATGTAACCCTGAGTTGTTATCATTCACTTGCCAGAAATAGAGTAGTTTCTGCAATACCAGTCGCTCTCAGCTCAATCAAGACATCTTAGTAAGTATGAGTATGGCATAATATAGTTCTAGACTGGTGTATTTTTTCAGGGTAATCTCTATGGGGCCTAGATGAGTGGAAAATACTGCAGCCCGTCCAGTCCCTCCCACTACATAGATCTTGACCCCGCCATGATGTCCCAGGAAGGAGAATGAAAAAGTGCCACGGAAGTGGATGACCATTCCTCCATTCTTTGCGAGTCAGAGAAGATACCCAGGCATGGAGGGCTGCCTCTGCACAGGGATCTGACCTTGGGACAACCTGGGTGTAGTATTGTTTTCATTTAGTAATTGTGACTGTTTAATTTCCAGTAATTAAATTATTTAAAAAATGATTCCATACATTTAATAGCTACTAGAAATTACTGTGAATTACTAAATATTAGTGTGAATCACTTGCAAAGTAGACACATTCTTTTGCTGTTCCAGAGAAATTAAACATCTTTTTTAATGTAATTTATTTATTTGGCTGACATCAAAAGCTTCAAGTTTCTGTTTTTCAGCACACATATTTTCAAGAAAAGCTCTGTTTTTCAATGTAAAATACACATTACTAATAAACTGTCTGTCATGTAGAGTAGCATGGTATCTATGAAGCACAGAGAGATTTAACTCTGAATCTAAATATTGAGGAAATGTCACTGCAATTCAGTGCTTCCAATTAATTCCATCTTTTGATTGGCACCTCTTCCAAAAGACTACATTTTAATACATTCTAGCAACATAATGGAGAAATAGCATAGGAACTATGTGTTCTGTGGATAATAGTGTAGAAAAGCAATTATTATTGACTTTGACAAAGCTTTTGAATATGGTTAACTACAGATAACTCTTGGCAAGCTGCACAAAATTGTATTTGACCTTTTTTAACTCAAGTACTTTATAGATTATTTTCTCTAAATAAAAGCAGATACACAGTAAAGCATAAATCATATTATTAACTCTTGTGGTATAGCATGCATCAGTAGTGAGGCTTTTATGTTTACATTGTTTTTATATTTTCATTTTCCAAATGCCAATATGTCCAAAATTATTCCATGCTGTATCTATTTTATATGCACACATAGTTTATATTCCCCCGTAGCATACAATGTATAGCTCATCTTCTTACCACGTTACAAACTAATTTTGACTCTTCCTTTGTTACAGAAAGTATTTTGCTTCCTTTGACAAAAGAAATTTGCTTGGGTCAGTTAGAGCAAAGAAAATAAAACTACAAACAGAGGACACAGCAGATTCAGTTCAATTTCTTCATCTTTGGGCATCTGTTAAATATTAAAGAAATATTATTTACAATATTGAAAAGATCAATTGAACCACATGTTTTGTATAACAGTGTGTAGCTTTGGGCTGATCTGCAGATGCATGATGTTGTTGTGTTCAGGTAGAGCAGTGCCTTTATAAAAACAAACAAACAAACAAAAACTTTAAATCACTTCAGTGGTTTTTATGTGTATAAAATGCATACTGGGAAGCTGCAAAATATTTCTCTTTTATCTGTTCAACTTTTCTATACCAAACTAACATAATCTTTTTTTCATATTCAGTATCTTAAAGTTGAAGAAATCTATTTAAAAGTCTGTTACTGAAATGATTTGCTCCTTACTAAAGTAAAATGACAGCAGTGACATAATTACTTATGAACACCTGTTTTCCACAACTACTTATGTTAACAGCCTGCAAAATCTGAGCCCCTTCAAGTTTTCCTAGCTTCCTCCATATTAAAACACCATACCTGGCAGCCCACCCACCTGCAGACCTGTTCAGCTGTGTAAATTGCACTGCAATCGACTTGATAAAGCAGCTGGAAAGGGAAGCCACTTCAGGATTTAGTGATTTTTTTCAAAAAATGAAGAATGTTAATTGATTTTTTAAAAACGTTGCACATAGGTGAAAGTGCATTGGTGCTAAATAAGTAATAGTTGTCTGAATGGTCTCATGATGACAGGGCTGGCCTTACCATGAGGAGAACTGAGGCGGCCGCCTCAGGTGCCAGACTGTGGGGGGGGGCACTAGGACCCAGAGTGTAGAAAATTGTGTCTGCTGCTGGTGCACATGTATTCTCTCCGCTCTAGATGCACAGAGATGGTGGAGTGCTGTGCTGGAGGAAGGAGGGCACAAGAGACCAGGCAGGCAGGAGAAAAGGTGAGAGGGAATAACAGAAAGCAGCAGGAGCTGCAGGGAGAGAGAGGAGGAGGAGCCTCTGATGTACCTCTCTAGTACCCCCAGGAGCCTGGACTGATTAACACCAGCTTCTCAGGGAGCTTCCTGTTCCTGCTGCTTCCCTGAACCCACTTGAGAACAGGCAGTCAACTGAAGTAGTAGGAGTCAGTTAGGCCCTTAAGACACTGATATCTTCCCTCACTCAGGCCCTGCTACCAGCCTGCTTATTTGTTCCCTTCAATTGAGTGTCGAGAGCCATTATAGCTGGCACAGAACAGCAGTCATGAGTGAAAGAAGAAAATGCCCCTCTGGGGCAGCATTCAGAAAAAGAAAGAAAGCAAAGGAAGCTTTTCTATCTAAGCAGGAAGGAGCTCTCCTGAGATACATAGACACAAATGTTCACGGAGAGCCTTCCGGCCCCAGTGAGGATGTGAGTGGTGAGGAGATGCCTGATCTTCCAGTTAGTCAGAGTGCAGGTGACCTGGCAGCTACTGCAGCATCCATATCTCCATCTCAAATGGATGTAACCATGCACATTCCTAAAGAAAAGTGTAGATCAGAGAAGAGTGTGGTGGAGGCGCAAGAAACAGCTGCTGCTGAGTTTAGTTCCTTAAGTCTAGATGATCCAGGACTGTGGACCCACTTGAGCAGTAGCCTGAGGGACTTCCTTGTACTGCATGGGCCACAGCAAGTGAAAAACTTCATGTTCCCCAAAGACAATGAAAATAGAAGTTTCCATCCAACACGTTACTGGCATGAAATCCCCAATGGTGACAAAGTGGAGAGGGCATGGCTTATGTACTCAAAAACCCAGAATGCTCCATACTGTTTTTGTTGCAAACTCTTCCAGTCTAATGTTCCAGCCACATTGGGTTCTATAGGAAAAAAGGACTGGAAAAATCTGGCTAGAAATCTGGCATGCCATGAGAAGGCTGCAAATCACCAGAGAGCATTCCATAGGTGGAAAGAGCTTGAGATGAGACTAAGGTTAAAGGCTACCATAGATGATCAGCATCAAGAGAAGATTGCAACAGAGTCTCTTTACTGACAAAATGTTCTGAAAAGGCTCATTGCCATTGTGAGAATGCTTGCTACCCAAAACCTAGTACTGTGCGGCACTTCAGATCAGCTGTATGTGCCAAACAATGGAAACTTCCTTAAAATTGTGGAGCTGATGGCTGAGTTTGACGCTGTACTCCAGGAGTATCTAAGAAGAGTCACCACCCAATAAATGTATACACACCACTACCTTGGAAAAACAATTCAAAATGAGATCATACAGTTACTGGCAACAAAAGTCAAACAGAAGATGGTGGCAGATCTGAAGTCAGCAAGATATTACTCTGTTATTCTGGACTGCACACCTGACATCAGCCATACGGAACAAATGACTTTAATGGTGCATTTTTGTAACAACAACAGAACCTAGTGAAAATGTACCTGCAATGGTGACTGTCAGAGAGCATTTTCTAGAATTTATTGACATTGATGATACTACAGGAGCTGGTATGACAAATGTGCTTCTTAAAAAGCTGGAAGATATGGGAATTGCGATAGCTGACATGACAGGTCAGGGCTACGATAATGGTGCCAACATGAGAGGAAAGAACAGAGGCGTGCAGACACGGATCCGAGAGTTAAACCCTCGAGCTTTTTTTGTCCCATGCAATTCTAATTCGTTGAACTTGGTGGTCAGTGATGCAGCATCGGCTTCTAGTGAGGCTGCTGAATTTTTTAATGTAATTCAAAGCATCTCTGTATTTTTCTCTGCATCAGCTCATCAATGGCAAATTTTGAAGCAACATCTGGGAACATCCTCTCTAACACTGAAACCACTGAGTGCCACACAATGGGAAAGTCGAGTGGAGGCAATAAAGCCTATCAAACACCAAATTGGGAAGATAGATGATGCCATAGTTGCCATTATGGAGGATAATGCTATGACAGGAACTGTTCGTGGGAGAACAGTGGCAGAGGGAAATGGACTCACCAGAAACATACATAACTTCAAGTTTCTGTGTGGCTTAGTGTTGTGGCATGACATACTATTTGAAATAAATGTTGTAAGCAAGAGACTCCAAGGTGTTGACCTTGATATATCTGGAGCAATGGAACAACTGGACAAAGCAAAGTCATACCTACAGTCTTACCGATCAGATGAGGGATTTCAAAATATTCTGAAGAGGGCACAGAAGTTGGCAGAGGAACTTCACACTGAAGCTATTTTCCCACCCATTCAAGAATACAAGAGTCACCGAAGATGACATTTTGATTACGAGGCACAGGATAATCCCATAAGAGACCCCAAAAAAACAATTCAAAGTTGAATTCTTTAACCAGGTGCTAGATTGTGCAATACAGTCAGTTGAAGAACGTTTCATGCAGGTCAAGGAACACAGCAGTATATTTGGGATGTTGTATGATATTCCAAAATTCCTCACTATACCTGAAGAAGACCTACACCAGCAATGCAGGGCATTAGAGACAGTGTTGACACATGATGACATGTGCGATATTGATGCGGGTGATTTAGGTGATGAACTGAAAACCGTTTCAAGATGCATTTCAGCAGGATCAATTCCAAAGGCTGTTCTGGAATATATGTGCACAAGTAAGATGACCACCCTCTTTCCAAATGCTTTTGTTGCTATGTGCATACATGTAACACTTCCTGTAACAGTTGCCAGAGGAGAACGCAGCTTCTCCAAGCTGAAGTTAATAAAAACACAGGAGAGGCTGGTCGGCCTTGCAACCATCTCAGTAGAGCAGGAGCAGGACCTTCAGCTAGAAGTAGTTCAAATCTTTGCAACCAAGAAGGCACAGAAAGAACCACTTTGATTATTCAAACAAATAAAAATGCCAGTGTTTACTATGCAGACAAGAAAAGTTACATTTGCTGTTCAGGCGTTTGAAAGTTAAATGTTACTTAAAATTTTTGAACAAGGCATTTTAAGTTATTAGTTCTCATTTATTGGGGTAGGTAGCAGAGCAGTACCATGAGAGGAGTAGAACAGGAAGAAGGCAGAATTGACACCGTTCAAAGATTTGGCCCAACCGAGGGGGCAAGGGGGCGTCATTTGAACTCCCCACCTCAGGTGCCAAAATGTTGTGGGCCGGCCATGTATGATGGCATACTGAATTTGCATGCATCTCTTACAGTGACCAAAAAGCCTTGCAGTAGACATAATTAACTGGTTTCTGCTACATTTCATATACAAAGTTTTGACGCCCTGATCTTATAAAGGCTTCTGAATAAAATTATGTGGAAGAATATGTTACTTGTAAATGAAATCACTCAGACACCCAAGAGAAAAGAGAAGAATTGTCTCCATTATTTTATCCTTGTGCTAAAATGTATATAAATAAGTACATTATGCAGTATGAAATGAATCTCTGCAATGAAATAATCAAGTAAAACTAGGTACAGCAAAGCTGTTTTACTAATTAATTTTCAAGCGAAGATTATCACTGTAACCTGCACTCACATAGTTACTGTGTGAAGTTTTGAGAAGCATAGATATGCTAGTATTCAGATATTTCTAGGTTCAGGTTTTGTACAACTTTTATAGTGTTGGATATTGATCAGTCCAGCTATCTTTGATAAACACTAGACAAAAATTGGTAAAGGGATTCTCTTCCGATTGATTTTTCTCGCGTCAGGCTCAGTAAGAGAGCTGCACAATTTGATATCAGTAACAGTTACTAGCAATCTGTGTTAAATTACAATTATTTGTCCTTGGCACTCTGTCACCAGGCCAGTCACCTCCTGAGTGTTCCCTTTGTCTATTACCTGCCTCAGTTCCAGCCCCGCCCCTCTTGAAGGGCTTTTTAAATAAACTTTATTTATTCATATAGTCTTTCATGGTTCAATGACAACAGCCCTCCTTAGGGTCTGGTTTATTAACTTAAAGTTCCAAATTAAAAACGTCTTTCCATCAGCCTTAAGCTGGGCACAGCCCCAAACTCCCCTGGTATCTAAAGGTTCTCCCTGCCATAGCAGGCTACTCCCAGCCCTTCCTAGCTGGAACAACTCCCCTGGTTTCAAGGTCTTTGCTGCAAGACCTTCTCTCACCCATTGCAATCTCTCTACAACTTCCTGAGCAATCTCCCTTCCCTGCAACATATCCATACACATCTGGTTCTATCAATTAACTCCAGGCCCCATCCCAAGTGTGGCAGACATGGTTAATAGACAGGGCTGGTCAGCTCTAGGCCCCGGCCCTTAAAGGGACAGTCTACCCTGTGTCATACTCCCACAGAAATATATTATTGGGGGTGTTCAGAAGCTCCACTTTTAACACTACATGTAACGAAGTATTTATCTTTCCTAACTTTGGTAAAATGCATAGTGTGTGTGTGTGTGTGTGTGTGTGTGTGTAAATGAATGAATGAAAGAAACAGGTAGTCCCATTAATTTTTAAATTGTCTTCCTATGTATTTCAGTTGATTTCCTTACTTACCATAATTCCCTGGGACTAGGTGAATTACATTCAGGGGGTGTGGGGAGAAGGAGGAAAGGCTAGATAGCGTACTCAGTGAAGTGCTCAGCAGGCATCTGCAAACTTCTGTGCCATGGATCTTTTGTACCAACAACAGAGACTACCTAGAGGGACAGGATGACTTAAATAACATAATGAAACTGAAACATGGAGGGGGAGAGCAGGGAAGCGAGAGTGCTGCCTAGACAATGCCCTAAATCTAGGAATTTCTATTGATAAATAAAATTCCTTCTGTTTTTACAAAGAACACATCTACTATTGAAGTGTAAGTTCCCAGATATACAGTTAAAAAAGAAGACATTTTACAGTATCACTACTGTGACAGAAATTATATTATCCTTATAAAAACCCATACAATCAAGTGCCAAAAATCTAGTCACCTGTACTTCATGTGAAGCAGCTTATTAGTGATTAACATACTCAAACCAAAACTATAAAATAATACCTATAATGGAGCTATTTCCCTTAGAGTTTAGCCATCATTTTATTCAGTCAATTATTAATGCACTTATGCTGAGAAATATAATGTCAAAAGCAATCAATAAAGGATTTCCTCTTGCATGATGTGGCTTGGGAATCACAAGATGGGTTTAAGTAAGTATGCAAAGACTTTTCTGACATAAAAGTTCATATTAGATACTAAAGGAAATGTGTGAATGGTAAAAAGTTGAAATTTCTTTGACTTTGATAACTCACATTAAGTCCCCTCAGAGAGATGAAATTTACTATAGCTGGCTAATGTATCCTGTTCTTGGTAAGATTCTGACTGAAATTGAATAGTATCAAAAGGGCCTATTTTGTATTGTGTAGTACTGATGCAGAATTAAGATTGATAATATGTCAGATGGACTAATTTAGTATTCCAAGGCATCTTGGAAACAACAGCCTCAGAAATCATGCATAAATAATCACAAATTTCTGTGATGTTTGAGGCACCAATCCAGCAAAGCACTTAAGGGACTCTTAAAAAGTTTAAGCACTTTGCTGGATAAAGACCTTAATTTGGTGGCAAGTATGGTGCCATTGATGGCAAGATTGTGACTCTCTCCTTTGTGGATGTGCAAACAATGTAAGAGAATGAAGAACCTACTTGCATGCTAATTCAGGGGCTAGTTACAATGGCAAACTTTGTCTGACAAGCAAATAACTGCCCATATGAGAGGGAACAGAGCCATTCTTCCAGCCATACCTCAGCACTAGATAGGAAGAAAGGCCTACACTATGCCTAAGTGTGACAAAGTTGCTGTGCTGTTCACCTTTGCTGTGGCACAATATTTTCCATGAAAAACAACCCTGCATATAATCGCCTAATAGTGAGATCTCCTAGTACAATAGTGTTTTAGAAAATGTGGTGGAAGTCCAATTTTCAGTCTTTTAAAGTGGACCCGTCAAATCACTGGAGATTATACTGTAGGAAGCAATCCTGCATTGACAGGAGGAGGATGACCTAATGATGATGGTCTTTCATACTCTAATTTCCATGACTCTATGTAACCTGAAAAGTAAATATTCTTAGCAAAGGAAGGTGATCTTTGAGAACTTATCCATTGCAGTATGCTTTCACTGTTGTAGGAATATGTCTGCTAATGGCAGAATAAATTATGTAAAATAAGTCTCGTACCTACCAGTAAAACATCTAACAGAGTCAAGGACTGTACTTGAAATGTCTCTCTTTAAAGGAGTGTTACTTCAAAGGGATAATGATCAAAGCATGCATAAATTCCCAAAGGACATGGAAATATATGCATGGAGGGATTTTTACTCCGAATGCTAACAATGAATGTTTAGTTATTTGGTATCTGGTTATTATATATTAGTAGTTATATGTGTGAAATGTCTTAATTTTGCTGTGACAGCTTGACTGTATCCCAGATGTTAAAAATTTCAAAGTTCATCTTATATATATTCATAAACAAGATGAAAGTGTTAATTCTAATTAAAATGACGCATGGTTCAGTAGCAGCCCTAATAAAGTCCCCATGGAAAAGTAAATTAAATAGCATTATATCCTCCCATGTGGGTCAAAAATTAGACTTCATTTTAGTATAAACTATTACTTTCCATGGTCATTTTATAGTTAAGATTAAGTATGATTTGTTTCTTTTGGGGTTTTTTTTTGGTCTTAAAATGATTTGAGTATATGCAGTATTTTTAAAAGGTTGTACCTCGGAAGTCAAAACTAAAAGTAATCTACACGTTCGTCTGTTCTGTTTCAGTTTTAAAGTATTTATATCATTTTATGTAACGACACAGAGACTGATAGCTAGAATACAGAAGGACTGAGTCAGCTTCTCTCAGCAATTTCTACACAGTGCTATTTGAGATACCATACTTTCCCCCTATACTAGGAATAATAGATATCTATAATAAATGAGTAGTAAACCTTAGAAAGTAATGTATATATTCTAGACACCTGTGTCGGGATACCAGGAAGATATTGAACCTACATAAAGATGCTCAGGTATGATTTGCTTTTTCACTTATAGATTAGATCATATGTGTCCTCAATTCAAATATAAAAGCATAAAAGGAGATGGACAGTCTTACTGGTTTAGAAAGTTTGGGACACCCTCAGATCAGCCAGCCTTGTTGGGGAAAGAAGTTAAACTGATGTTTGGTTTGTTGTTTTTAGGATGATAGTCAAGACAAACCCCAAAAAGAGACAAGGTTGTTCAATACACAATTTGTGCACACTCTCTTCAGAGCCAGGGTAGGAACTCTCCTACCCATAGTGAGGAATAATTCATTCAGTTACATTTGCTTGTTTTACTGTTTGTGAATTATCCAATGAATTGTGATTATTTCAAATGCATTGATTATTTCAAATGTGTCTAATTATTGATCTGTGGTAGAGCTGTGCAGAGGACAAAAATTGCATTTCATGAAGGATGTCTAGATTTTTTTAAATTGGCTTTATTTCAAATCAGAACAAACCCCCAAAATTATGAAATTCTCTAAAAGAAAATTCTAAAAAAAAAATCTTTTGGAATCAATGAAAATGTTTCATTTTGAGTTTGACTTTTTATATTATAATATATAGTGAAAACATTTTGTTCTGGAAATGTCAAACAAGATGTTTTTCAATTGTTGGACATTTTATTTTCAGTTTTTCTCCTAAATGAAATTGTGGCTAAATTGGTACCATTTTGCAAAGCATTTTGATTTCAACTGAACTGCATTTTTGGACAGAAAATGGTTTTGTCAAAGTTTATCCAACCAACTTTAGTCTGTGGCTTATCACAAGCAGTTTTTTTTCCCTGGGTATTTAATGCTCTAACTGTGTTGACTGGGGACAAGACACATACAATGTCTTTGTACACTGATTGGATCAGTGAAACTCTTTTGATTCAAGTTTCTAGTATGAATACTCATGAGTTCATGGTTCAATTTCTAAGACTATTCTGCAATGTGTACTTTAAATTTTAAGTGTTGTAGTGAAGACTCCTGAAGTAAACTAATGTACTATAATGGGAAAATGAACACAAAATATTCACGTGCACGTTGCTGCTACCCCGGTGCCACTCTAGGTAAGCGGCGCCGGGCCGGAGTCCGAACCCCTCCTGCACCCCTCCCCCCAACTCCCTGCCCTGAGCCCCCTGCCTGCAACCCAACCTCCTGCTGCACCCCAACCCCCTGCCTGAGCCCCCTCCCACACTCCGCACCTCTCCCTGCACCATTGCCCTGTGCACCCTCTCCTGCACCCAACCCCCTTCCTTGAGCCCCCTCGTACATCCCGCACCCCTCCTCTGCTCCAACCCCTTGCCCTGAGCCCCTTCCTGCACACCGCACCCCCTCCTACACCCTGCACTCCCTCCCACACCCCAACCCCCTGCCCCAGCCCTACATTCATGGCCCTGCAAGCAATTTCCCCACCCAGATGTGGCCCTCGGGGCCAAAAAGTTTGCCCACCCCAATCTACCCCTTATTCCTCATTTTGTAATTGTGCATTTGATTTTTCGCGCTGAAGTGCAAAGTACATCATTTATCTTTATTGAATTTAATCTTGTTGAATTCAGACCAATTCTCCAGTTTGTCAAGGGCATTTTCAAATCTAAGCCTGTCCTCCAAAGTGCTTGGAACGCCTCCCAGCTTGGTGTCACCCACAAATTTTATAAGCACACGCCACTCCATTATCCAAGTCATTAATGAAAATATTGAATAATACCAGATCCAGGACTGACCCTTGCAGGATCCCACTCCATACACCATCCCAGTTTTACAGCAAACCATTGGTAACTACTCTGAGTTGTGCACCCGTCCTATAGTAATTTCATCTAGGCCACATTTCTCTAGTTTGCTTGTGAGAATATCATGTGGGACTGTGTCAAAAGTCTTACTACAGTCTAGATAGGTCATGTCTACTACTTCCCTGCTATCCACTAGGCCAGTAACCTTGTCAAAGATGGAAATTAGTTTAATTTGGCATGATTTATTCTTGAAAAATCCATGCTGGCTATTCCTTGTAACCCTATTATCCTCTAGGTGCTTATAAACTGATTGTTTAATAATTTGCTCCTGTATTTTTCCAGGTACCAGAGTTAGGCTTACTGGTCTAGAATTCCCCAGGTCCTCTTTGTTCCACTTTTTTACAGATAGGCACTATGGTTGCTCTTCTTCAGTCCTCTAGGACCTCACCTTTCCTCCATGAGTTCTCAAAGATAATCGCTAATGGTTCTGAGACTGCTTCAGCTAGTTCCTTAAGTATTGTAGGATGAATTTCATCAGGCCCCTACCAACTTGAATAGATCTAACTTATCTAAATAGTCTTTAACCTGTTCGTTCCCTATTTTTGGCTTGTAGTGTTTCCCCCTTGTTTTTAATATTAATTGTGTTGAGTATCTGGCCACTAAAACCTTGGTGGTGTTCTGCAGAGAGCTGGCTGGTTATATGATCCTGAATGGAAGGGAAAGTAGTTCAAGAAACAATCTGTTAAAACACACAGTCCATACTGTGAAAATATTTGAGAACTACATTTTAACAGTCGTCATTATGTTGATGATGCTTTGTGTATATTTAATTAAGAGTTGATAAAACCAAGAAAATCAAATGCCATATATATGCTACATTCATATCAAGTGCTACATTTTCAAAATGTAGGGCAATGGAGTGTTTCAAAATTGCAAACAGAACACACAAATAATGCAGGTACCCAAAATGTGCAGGTATCCATCTATATTTGAGCTTGGAAGTGTGATTCCCAGCTCTCATAACCATACCGGTTCTAGCTCTACCTGAGGGTAGCACCTCAAAATAGCAGTGGGTCCAGAGTGGCACAGGCAGCACTTGAGCTGCCCACTAGGAGTATGTACCAAAGGGGTCAGGCAGGATTGTATTTGGGGTGGCTGGAGATACCAAACATACAATACTACTTTTAGGCACTAGCTCGAGTAGTCCTATTAAAGTCAATGATGACTACTTATTTGAGTAAAGTTTCTCATTTTCCTAAGTGCTTATAGTATCGGGTCATTGGATTGTCAGGTCCTCAGGGCAAGAACCTGTCATTTCTTTAATGATCAGTACAGTTTCATGTACTTGTATGATGCAGTATAAAAATAAGTATAAGCAGTGTGAGTGAGTGAAATTGTTAGAAAATTATTTACAGCTTTCAAAGGAAAATGGTGGGTAATTTCCATTGTGCTCATGGAAATCTAAGGGAAATAGATGGTTGACTGAGGGCTAGTCTAAAGGAACAATTAGACTGGGGCAAGCTGGGGTTTGAATCTACACCACACTAGCCTGCTGTAGTCCAAATATCTATGTGCACCCTGCTGATGCTTATTAATTAATTACTGCACTTTGAACTAGCCCCATTTCAAAGAGGAATAGATCAAAGCGTTATAACGAATTTAACACATGTCAGTAGATTTATGTGGACAGTTAGACCACAGCAGGCTAGATTCTCGCCCCCGCTTGCTACGATTTAATGATTCATGTGGACAAGACCTAAGTAATTGCTAATATACGTGTGCAAATTTAGTCAAAAAAGCCTCTAGTCATCAACTCTAGAACTGTTTAAATGCTTCTATGGGTTTAGATTAGGAGGACCATGACATTTACAACAAGCAGCAGGCAATATGACCCTGATAATTTTCCATTAGTCTGAGGAGCATTTGATTTTATACATAAATAGTAGCTCTTCAGACATACAAATTTATTTAAGTTTAAATGGCTGATTAAATAAAATTTTGCTACGATTTTGATTCATAGATCAGTTTAAGGTAACAATTTTATATGAGCAATCTGACATTTCCATGTAAAGGAATTACACTAACATAAATAACTACTTACCTTATAAAGTGTCAAGATTCAAAAAAGTCCACAGCTCAAACTACAATAAAGGGAGAATCTTTACATATGCAAATTCCTTCCATTTAAGAAATGTACAGCATGGATAAAATCAGAAGAAACTTTAAAACAAAATTCCATTTTCATATTTTTCACTAGAGCACTACATACAATCAGTATACAAAAGTCATTAGGTTGGCAAATGACTTCAGGAATACACACATTTCTACATACATAAGCATATTTCGTTACCTTCAAAATGTATTGCATATTGATCATCAAAATCAATTAAAAGAAATAATCTCTTCTGCGGTACATGCAAAAATGGGTGCTCCTCACAAATAATCCACAGGTAAAATAATACGCCCTTGGAAAAATTATCCTTCAGTCTAATTAATTTAATCTAACTAAATAGTTTACTTTTTTAAAGGCAGCATTGAGATTGCCCTTTCTTAATGATTGAGTTAAGGCTAGATTCTGTGTTGCACAAATAAGAAGCTGATAATAAGTAGGCCACACTGCAGTGCTGGGGAGAATAGCAGAAGAGAAGGAGAAATTATTCTCTTGTATCGTAGCTAGGACGCAATATTGCTCTGAATTATACTAGGCTTGCTCACAGTGTGCCTACGAATAAGCTTGAGGAATCCACACCCACGACACAGAGACAGCCAATCCATCACCTCTATCTTAATTTTTGTTTGTCCATGCAAAATATCTCTGTATAACGATGTACAGAGAACTCCTCCTGGGCCTCCCACTCATAGTGAGTCAACTCCACAGACCTCAATCTGCACTCCTGGGGCTCCTCAACTGCTGAAGGGTGGGGGACACCTCCCTTAGGAGTACCTGGCCACAAGCTATTTTGCCACCAGCTGCTTACTAAAGATGTTACCAAGTACCTGATATACCCACTGCTGTATTCAAATCTCTCTTCCAAGAACTCCAGCCCCCCACATTTCAGGTGCTAGCACAGCACTATATACATTACTCTTTTTAAGATGAGTTTTTCCCCCCAGAAATCCATGTGGTGCAGAGCTTACTAGTACAGTTGTGCTGCTTATTATGGTACTTTCTTCTTAGCAGGAAATTTCCATACTGCTTGCATAATCTCTTCCAAGTAAAAATGGAAAGAAATTAGATGAATTTTGTCAGGTGACAGTTAAGCTGTGCTTCACACACACTGTACCCATGAATTAACAGACAAAATAACATGCCAGTATAGCTTATAGGACTATGGAAGCACAAATGTATCGTTGTTGTTTTGGTTTTTTTTTGGAACATTATTTCAGAAATTGGTGCCCAATAAATCCCATCTAGAATATTATTTAGGCTTCCTACAGTGCACAGCAGGTACCCAATTCATCTAGCCGAGAGGCCCCTTTCTGCTTCCACCTTGAAAATGCAGGTCAACAAGATTACCATACATCTCCTGCCACTTATTCATAGATTCATAGATTCTAGGACTGGAAGGGACCTTGAGAGGTTATCGAGTCCAGTCCCCTGCCCGCATGGCAGGACCAAATACAGTCTAGACCATCCCTGATAGACATTTATCTAACCTACTCTTAAATATCTCCAGAGATGGAGATTCCACAACCTCCCTAGGCAATTTATTCCAGTGTTTAACCACCCTGACAGTTAGGAACTTTTTCCTAATGTCCAACCTAGACCTCCCTTGCTGCAGTTTAAGCCCATTGCTTCTTGTTCTGTCCTTAGAGGCTAAGGTGAACAAGTTTTCTCCCTCCTCCTTATGACATCCTTTTAGATACCTGAAAACTGCTATCATGTCCCGTCTCAGTCTTCTCTTTTCCAAACTAAACAAACCCAATTCTTTCAGCCTTCCATCATAGGTCATGTTCTCAAGACCTTTAATCATTCTTGTTGCTCGTCTCTGGACCCTCTCCAATTTCTCCACATCTTTCTTGAAATGCAGTGCCCAGAACTGGACACAATACTCCAGCTGAGGCCTAACCAGAGCAGAGTAGAGCGGAAGAATGACTTCTCGTGTCTTGCTCACAACACACCTGTTAATACATCCTAGAATCATGTTTGCTTTTTTTGCAACAGCATCACACTGTTGACACATATTTAGCTTGTGGTCCACTATAACCCCTAGATCCCTTTCTGCCG
>NW_020664909.1:11809118-11891309 GCF_002925995.2 Terrapene triunguis
TTCCCCCCAGTAGCTTTTTCAACCTTCTGAAATAAAAAGTTGTCTGCAATGCAGTCCAAGAACTTGTTGGATAGTCTGTGCCCCACTGTGTTATTTTCCCAACATATATTTGGATAGTTGAAGTCCCCCATCACCACCAAATCTTGGGCTTTGGATGATTTTGTTAGTTCTTTAAAAAAAGCCTCATCCACCTCTTCCACCTGGTTAGGTGGCCTGTAGTAGACTCCTAGCATGACATTGTTGCTTTGGGCAAGGATCAACAAATAATGACATGCACAATCGTTGCAAAGAAGACAGATAGGAATGTAAAAATTTTTAAAACTAAAATACTTAGAAATGTAAACTGAGCAGTGCCCAGTTCTTTCCTGATCTGAACCCAGCCTTATATAACTTCTCCTTTCCCATGTCCAGAGGAGATTTTAGAGCAAAGATGTAGAGGTGAACACTTTAAGGAATAGTTAAATGGATGCAGCAGTGATCTTTGCTAAGGATAGCTTGTGGCTTCAGTCCCATTGAAAACAATGGGAGATAGATTCCCTTCTCAAAATGTCAATGTAACTCAGAGTAGCCTGTGGCCTCAGTTCCATTGATAACAATTGTAGATGGCAACCATTTTGAAAGTGGTTACTTGTGGAATTCTTTTAATATTATTCCTCAGCTTCTGCTCAAGGAGAAACTTTCAGTTATGATTAATTTTTAAAAAAGGCCATGAATCCTTTTAAAGGAGAATTCAAATGTAGCTTATGGAAAGGATTTCAGTGAACTTAAATACAAGTTGGAAGAATCTGCATTATTCAGTTAACATCTGTGATGGGGTTTACTAGGCTCAGAGGCCCCCAGATGGAGGCTTCGTGATTCTACCACACCCTATCCCAGGAAAGAGCCGGAGAGGTGAGTCCTCTAGGTTGCTTAGAGTGGCTGTAGGGAAACAGCCAATCGGAGAAGAAATTGCAGTGAGCATCCAGTCAGAGTCCAGTGGGCTCATATAAAAGGGAGCTACTGGACAGAGTAGATTCAGTTGTTAGCTAGAGGTGGAGGAGCAAGGATGGTGCTCCTGGTTGGCTGCAGGGCTGGACAGAGCAGTTGCTGGCAGAGACTAGGGGAGCAGGGAAGGTGCTCATGGCTGGCTGCAGGGACTCAAGAAAGACTTCAGCCCTGGGATAAGAGTGAAAGTACTGAGGCCACAAGGAAGTGGCCCAGGGAACAATAGCAGCAACAACAGAGTAAATAGTTAAAGGGAAGCAGCAGGTGGTTCTACTTATAGAGTCCATGGGATGGGATCCAGGGTAGTGGGTGGGCCTGGGTCTCTCCCACCCCAGCCATTGGAGAAGTGTCTTAAGCCCTGAGCAAAAGAGTAGGCCAGGGAAGGGGCTGAAGGCCCAGAAGAGGTGACAGAGCTGGGGCAACTGGTGAAGAGTCTCCAGGGAAGAAGCCCTGGGGGCACTGCTCCATACCAGAGCAGGGACAGTTTGAGGGGAGGGGCTGAGAAGCAGTTTGGGAAGCAAGCCCAGGAGGGGCTAGAACCAGAGTAAGAACATAAGAACGGCCATACTGGGTCAGACCAAAGGTCCATCCAGCCCAGTATCCTGTCTACCGACAGTGGCCAATGCCAGGTGCCCCAGAGGGAGTGAACCTAACAGGTAACGATCAAGTGATCTCTCTCCTCTCCTGACAAACAGAGGCTAGGGACACCATTCCTTACACAGCCTGGCTAATAGCCATTAATTGACTTAACCTCCATGAATTTATCTAGTTCTCTTTTAAACCCTGTTATGGTCCTAGCCTTCACAACCTCCTTAGGCAAGGAGTTCCACAGGTTGACTGCGCTGTGTGAAGAAGAACGTCCTTGTTTTAAACCTGCTGCCCATTAATTTCATTTGGTGGCCCCTTGTTCTTAAATTATGGGAACAAGTAAATAACTTTTCCTTATTCACTTTCTTCACACCATTTATGATTTTATATACCTCTATCATATCCCCCCTTAGTCTCCTCTTTTCCAAGCTTAAAAGTCCTAGCCTCTTTAATCTCTCCTCATATGGGACCCGTTCCAAACCCCTAATCATTTTAGTTGCCCTTTCCTGAACTTTTTCTAATGCCAGTATATCTTTTTTGAGATGAGATCACATCTGTATGCAGTATTCAAATGTGGGTGTACCATGGATTTATATAAGGGCAATAAGATATTCCCCGTCTTATTCCCTATCCCTTTTTTAATGATTCCTAACATCCTGTTTGGTTTTTTGACTGCCACTGCATACTGCGTGGACATCTTCAGAGAACTATCCATGGTGACTCCAAGATCTCTTTCCTGATTAGTTGTAGCTAAATTAGCCTCCATCGTATTGTATGTATAGTTGGGGTTATTTTTTCCAATGTGCATTACTTTACATTTATCCACATTAAATGTCATTTGCCATTTTGTTGCCCAATCACTTAGTTTTGTGAGATCTTTTTGAAGTTCTTCACAGTCTGCTTTGGTCTTAACTATCTTGAGCAGTTTAGTATCATCTGCAAACTTTGCCACCTCACTGTTTACCCCTTTCTCCAGATCATTTATGATTAAGTTGAATAGAATTGGTCCTAGGACTGACCCTTGGGGAACACCACTAGTTACCCCTCTCCATTTTGAAAATTTACCATTTATTCCTACCCTTCGTTCCCTGTCTTTTAACGAGTTCTCAATCCATGAAAGGATTTTCCCTCTTATCCCATGACAACTTAATTTACATAAGAGCCTTTGGTGAGGGACCTTGTCAAAGGCTTTCTAGAAATCTAAGTACACTATGTCCAGTGGATTCCCCTTTGTCCACATGTTTGTTGACCCCTTCAAAGAACTCTAATAGATTAGTAAGACATGATTTCCCTTTACAGAAATCATGCTGACTTTTGCCCAACAAGTTATGTTCTTCTATATGTCTGACAATTTTATTCTTTACTATTGTTTCAACTAATTTGCCCGATACTGACGTTAGACTTACCAGTCTGTAATTGTCGGGATCCCCTCTAGAGCCCTTTTTAAATATTGGCGTTACATTAGCTATCTTCCAGTCACTGGGTACAGAAGCTGATTTAAAGGACAGGTTACAAACCATAGTTAATAGTTCCGCAATTTCACATTTGAGTTCTTTCAGAACTGTTGGGTGAATGCCGGTGACTTGTTACTGTTAAGTTTATCAATTAATTTCAAAACCTCCTCTAGTGACACTTCAATCTGTGATAATTCCTCAGATTTGTCACCTACAAAGGATGGCTCAGGTTTGGGAATCTCCCTAACATCCTCAGCCGTGAAGACTGAAGCAAAAAATTCATTTAGTTTCTCCGCAATGACTTTATCGTCTTTAAGCACTCCTTTTGTATCTTGATCGTCCAGGGGCCCTGGTTATTTAGCAGGCTTCCTGCTTCTGATGTACTTAAAAAACATTTTGTTATTACCTTTTGAGTTTTTGGCTAGCTGTTCTTCAAACTCCTTTTTGGTATTTCTTATTACATTTTTATACTTAATTTGGCAGTGTTTATGCGCCTTTCTATTTACCTCACTAGGATTTGACTTCCACTTTTTAAAAGATGCCTTTTTATCTCTCATTCCTTCTTTTACATGGTTGTTAAGCCACGATGGCTCTTTTTTAGTTTTTAGTGTGTTTTTTAATTTGGGATATACATTTAAGTTGGGCCTGTATTATGGTGTCTTTGAAAAGTGTCAATGAAGCTTGCAGGGATTTCACTCTAGTCACTGTACCTTTTAATTTCCGCTTAACTAACCTCATTTTTGCATAGTTCTCCTTTCTGAAATTAAATGCCACAGTGTTGGGCTGTTGAGGTGTTCTTCCCACAACAGGAATGTTAAATGTTATTATATTATGGTCACTATTTCCAAGTGGTCCTATTATAGTTATCTCTTGGACCAGATCCTGCGCTCCACTCAGGACTAAATCGAGAATTGCCTCTCCCCTTGTGGGTTCCTGTACCAGCTGCTCCAAGAAGCACTCATTTAAAGTATCGAGAAATTTTGTCTCTGCATTTCATCCTGAGGTGACATGTACCCAGTCAATATGGGGGTAACTGAAATCCCCCACTATTATAGAGTTCTTTATTTTGATAGCCTCTCTAATCTCCCTTAGCATTTCATCGTCACTATCACTGTCCTGGTCAGGTGGTCGATAATAGACCCCTACTGTTATATTCTTATTAGAGCATGGAATTACTATTCATAGAGATTCTATGGAACATGTGGATTCATTTAAGATTACTTCATTTGATTCTACATTTTCTTTGACACATAGTGCCACCCCCACCCCGCACGACCTGTTCTGTCCTTCCGATATATTTTGTACCCCGGAATGATTGTGTCCCATTGATTGTCCCCACTCCACCAGGTTTCTGTGATGTGTACTATGAAAGGCCCTACTGGACTGATTAAGGACTGAGCCCAGGGAGGGCTGCAGGAAGAGACTAACCCAGGGTACTGTGATAGGCCCTGTTGGACTTGTACCCCAGAAGCAATTTGTTTTGTTCACGTACAAGCTGTCTGTGACTCGGCCACCAAAGAGCCACCTGACGAGGGCAGTAGCCGGTGGGAGGCTCTGTGAACAACATAAAGTTGAAAAAGAGCAGGCGTGCACACACATTTGATAGAGGGCACTCGCAGGAGGTGAGTGGGCCCTGCCGTAACATCATTTCTTAAACAAAAGACGTGTGACACACAGTGGTAAATTTAAGATCCATTTTAAACAAAGTTTACCTTCTAACCTAATTTACTTGTAAATTCTCAGAATGTTCATTTTATACTCAAAGAGTAAGTGGTGTAATTATGAGGAGGATATGCTGTATTTTTCATATATATATATATATATATATTTTTTTTTTAAATAAAAGACTAAATCCCTGCTTTAATTTGAAAATTCAGTTCAGCCTTAAATATGGAGTTGCAACTAGTGTTTCTATAATAGATTTGATTTCTTGTATTAATAAACATTTTGTAAATTTGATAAGTAATATTTTTAATGGTCTGATTTTAAAACAGTTTAGGTGAGATCTTCAGCTGGTATAAATTGGCATAGCTTAATTGAAATCAATGGAGATGCACCAAATTACACCAGGTGAGAAACTGGCAGTTTTCTGTTCTTTGTTGTCCTAATTATTTGGTTTTTAAAAATCTAGATTAAGAACTCCTGCCATGTATTTCTATAACTGAGTTATAAAACATAATTGCTGGTATGTTGAAATAATTTTAAAATAATAGCATGAGAGAGAAGTTATTTTGGTGCTTAGTAGAGAGTCTCTTGGAAATTTCACTCTTCCATAACCTATATTCTTTGCATTTAAATATAGGCAAGATGTTGCGTTTCAAAATACCTCACCTTCCATAGGGAAGTATTGTGACAGGACTTGTCATAGTAAGTATTCACCATATGTTTGCTGAGGAATGTTTATCTCTCTTCTCCCTTAGGTTGTAATGATTCTCTTCTAAGAGAATGTCTACTGGTCAGTGTATTTCTAATTCTTTCAAAACAATCATTTGCATTTCAAAAGCCTCATATGAGTAAACATACTTTATAGTTCCATCTGTCATTTCCTCCCCAGTGAGAACTAAAGTAAGAACAGTGTAGCAGGGAAGAAATTTCTGTCCTTTAAGTCTATATATACCATTTTCCTTTGAATTGTAAGGAGAAGTCTGATACATTTTCTGTAGCTATGTCTCTTTATAGTACACTATTTTGCTAAAAATTAGCATAAAATAAATTCTGACACTGAGTAGAAAAATGGCATTTGGAAAAAAAAACAAAAAAAAACCTTTTCCTCTTCATACCCTAGCTCCACATTATACAATTTTTTTTTAAAAAAAGTCACTTCAGAATTTCCCAACTCTAGTTTTACTTCATTAATAGAGTTTATCTCTAACCTGTTTACCTTCTCACAAGTTCAGTATTACCAAACCCTATTTTTTTAGAGTGGGACAAATACTTAAAAGAACATTTTCTATAAATGTTTGCTCAAATGAAAATTGGATTAGCTTTGGTTTTCCATTTCTCACTCCTTTTGACTCCATCCTAGTGATGGTGCTTACTATCAGGAACCATCTACAGGGTGGATAAAAATAGGGTTTTTTTTATTTAAATTATATGTTTAATTAAATTAAACACAGGGTGTTTTTTTTTTTAAAATAGACCCACTTAAAATAAAAATTTGAAATTAACTATGAATGTTAAGGTCTAAGCTTATAAGGTAATAAAATCATTTACATTAAATACAAAAATATTAAGAAATACATGTTTGCTGCCACGTTTTCAAGAAAGTCAGACCACTGAACTGGTGGAAATCACTGGCTAATCACCTGGAACCAGAGTTTGTTGAAATGCTACTCCTGCACTTTTTACAGCAGTAGCCTCTTTCGCAGATGCAGAGGGAATATTTTCTTCATTTTAGTTTATTTAAGCAATTCAGTGATTAGTTCATTCAAAGTTAAGAAACCAATTGGGAGTTGAAAAGGAGAAAAAACTTGTTTTCCTTTTCCACTATTTGAATAAAAAACAAGTGAGAGGATGAGATCTAACAGTTCTAATCCCTGGAAGAACCTGGTGACCAGAAAAAATCCATTCGATTCATTAACCACCGATAATACTTTTTGTTTGATAAATCAAGTCTTCAAGGCAAAATATTTTTGATTAATCTTTTTTTTTCTGATGTGTCCAGCATATTTAAGGTAATTATTTTTTTTAAAGAATGCTCTTTCTGTGCATTTTAATTTATTTGAATTTCTATCCAAATAGAGATTGACACAAATCACAAGTAAAAAATTAATCATCTGGTAAATAAGAAATGCCTCATTCAACATTTTCTAACATAAAAAGTGTAAAAATTGAGAATCTGAATAAAGGTAAATTATGCAATGTAAATTCTTAAATAAATATTCAGAGACATACCCTCCTAGTTAGCAAAGAGAGAACCCAAATTTAGCGTAAAGGCTATATTTAGATGCCAAGCAACATGTTTTAATAGGTACCAACCAGTGAGAATTAATCTTTATTCAGAAAAATAATAAATGCAAAACATGATTAACATTGATTATTTAAATCAAGGTTTCCTGTTGGCTGATTTCAGTAATGATTAAAATCAGTTATTTAAATCACTTTGATTTAAATCAAAGCACCCTGATTCATGAAATTAACTATTAGACTATTAACACAAAATGAACTTTTATTTTGTAAGTTTTATATTTGTATAGGAATCCTGACCTTCATAGTTAAATTCATCCATTCATGGATCAGAAACAATACTATGTGGCTTATGTGTCCACTCAAGTTCCAGATATTTAATTCACATGGATGAAATGTCCATGATCTACAGGTTTAGGATTTTTCATAGGAGATAGTCTGTGAATAACTTTAACTAAACTAGAGAAAATTATGAAGTGCATGCAGATGATTCATGAACAGAAAGAGGTTAAATTAACAGAATAATGTATTCACTATGAATTATTTATTTATATCTATTCTCTCTTTCACACACACAATTAAATTTAAATATATAATTAAAATTAAAGCCAGACCACATCCTCCTGTAGAGAAACCAACAGTGGAGGGTCATAGGGTTCTCAGAGTTTTGGAACAAGCATTCTTTCTAATGGCTCTCCAAACATCAGGAAACTTTTTCCCTGGATCCTGGGATCCAACACCTTACCATACCCTCTAGCAGCACAGTTCCAACAGCAGACATGCTGTTGTTGGCTACATTCCCTTGGTTGCTGAGTGGCAGCTACAGATTGGACCCCAAGGCATTTAATGTATTTAAGGTATTAACTTCTACTCAGATGTTCTCTGGGGTACCTTCAGGGTTAGTATGGGACAGTACTGTGGAATGCACCCAGTCTTCTGCTCTACCACTTCCCACCTGAAGGATGGTGCCATGGAGGCATCACTTCTCCATTCAGCTGCATCAGGGAGAGAGAGCCACTTGCAGATCCAAGAGAAACAATCCATGCCTAGCTCTACCCTCTTTCCCTCTTCCTCCCTGGGCCCCCATTGTTTCTACAGTTCTGTAATAATTAGGTCAGCTGTTGGCTACAGACTTTGTTGTGTGATGCCAGCCACAAGATCAACAGGCTCTCTTTTCCTTTCAGTACTAAATCGGGATTCTCTGCTAAAAAGGAGCAAAGGCAAAGTAAGAGATTATATTATCTGTGACAAAAAGGATGAGATACAGAAGAGCAAGGGAGGGAGCTTAATTAGGGTTACCATATTTCAACAATCAAAAAAGAGGATGGGAGGAGCCCTGCCCCTTCCACTCCCTCCCACTTCCCGCCCCCCTCAGAACCCCCAACCCTCCCCCCCACTCCTTGTCTCCTGACTGCCCCCTCCTGGGACCCCTGCCCCTAACTGCCCCCCAGGACTCCACCCCCTACCTAAGCCTCCCTGTTCCTTGTCCCCTAACTGCCCCCTCCTGAAAACCCCCACCCTAACTGCCCCCCTAGGACCCTACCCCCTACCTGTACCCTGACTGCCCAAAACCTTATCCACACCCCCGCCCCCTGACAGCCCCCCCAAGAACTCCTGACCCATCCAACCCTCTCCCTGCTCCCTGTCTCTTGACTGCCCCCTCCAGAACCCCCCTGCCCCTTCTCCGACCCACTGACCCCCTTACCGTGCCGCTCAGACCAGAGTGCTGCAGAGCAGCGCGCTCGGCAGCAGGGGAGGGGGGAGCAGGGGGAGGTGCTCCAGACTGCTGGAGGCCCAAGGCGAACGGCCGGCTGCCGATCTGCGAATGCAGGGAGGGGGAAGGAGGGAGAGAGAGGAGGGGAGTGATCTCAAGTTGCAGCGGAGAGGAGGGGGAAGCGGAGGAGGGGCTCTGACTGTCAGAACCCCGTGCGAGTGGCACGATCCGGCCGGCTGCCCTGTCAGCCACGCGTGCTCTGCATGGGGGGAAATCCGGACATTTACAAATTCCCCCTGGACGCTATTTTTAACCCAAAAAAGCCGGACATGTCCGGCAGAATCCGGACGAATGGTAACCCTAGCTTAATCATTAGTAATAAAAAAATATTACTGCTGAAATGCATAAAAGGGGATGGAGACTAACTGCCACTGAAATGGCAAGTGATCACCCAGTTCTTAATATTAAGAAGATACATTTTAACTGAAGTTTCATGCACCTAGGGCCCTAATCCACAACTCATCATCTTCTCTGGTGAATTTCAACAGTCTTACAAAGAGATTAGGGTTTGTTTTGTTTTTTTCACTTATGCCAGTTTTCTTTCAGAAAATTCAGTGGATTGCATGAACCTTAGTCAGTGTTTGAATTGTCACAAAGCCTCAAACAAAGAAGTTTTACTATATTGTGAGGTGTCATACAGGCCTCCTCCTGTGTGCATAAATTCAATAATTATTATAATCTGACTTTTAAACAAATTCTCTGCTTTATGTCAGGAAAGATACAGCCTCTGTTGCAGTGCCTACGGGAAATCAGTCAATTAAAGATGGCTACATTTTATTTATAATTTAAAGAAAATTATATATATATAATCCTTCATCTGCCATGTGTTTTAGATTGCAAACTCTTTGGAGCATGGATCATATATTTTCATTTATGTGTTACACCTCCTAGCACAATAGGTCTCAATCCTGTTTGGGGGCCTTTGGGCACTACTGCAATATAAATATTAAATAATAACTTCTCAGCTATCTACTCAGAAGTCCAAAAAAGCCTAGTACAAGCTGTCTCTTCCACAGAGATAAGTCTGAAGGAAGATTTTTTCAACAAAATATCACCATGACCTCTTGTGCTCAGTTTACTTGTAACAATATACATTTTTTTTCTACCCACCAGTGCAAGATCTGAGAATTAAACTGGGTTCTTTCCTTCTCCCTTTAATAAAGGTTCTGCAGGATAAATTATGTGTTCATGAACCATTGTGCTACTCCAGGGCCTGCTGTCAATTTACACAAGTGTAACTCACTGGAACTTAATTTTCTTTATCACACAAGAAGAATGGAATCCAGCAAACTCCCCCATAACCATTTTGTCTCTGCAATGCTAACAGGAATATAACATATTTGTTTCATTAAAGACAGCAGAATGCACACAGGCAGGGAACAGATATATATATTTTTTAATGTTTTATACTGCTCCGATCACCCTACTATCTGAGTGCTTTCCACATAAAATCAATAGCAACAACCAAGTTGCTAGTGGATTTCATGTAGTCCCTATTACTTCTCCCTTTTCAGGGTCGAAACTCTGCTTGGGGCAGCTTGCTTGTTTGGTTTGGTTCGTTTGTTGTAAGGGGACTTGGCATCTGATGGGGCTCAGGAATAAAAAGGATGTTCTAACTGTGAGCGTCACTTACGGCAGAAAGGCTTCCTCAACGAGGAAGGCCTGGCAATGTTTCCTAAAGATGGTCAGACTCTGGATACGCTTGAAGAGAGGTAGAGCAGTGTGAGAATGGAGGTCTTACCAATATCCATAGCCATTAGATCATTTTTTAAATGCCACTTAGAGCTGTACTCCAGATTGAAACCTGATTGTGAGGCATCCAGGCTGTTGGCTGATGTTATATGCTGTTGGAGCTTGGTGATTACTACTTTCTCAATTATTGTGCCCAGGAACAGGAGGTGGAAACGGGACAGTAGTGGGTCAGATTGTCAGAGTCAAATGTTGGTTTCTTAAGGAATGGACAAACTGGTGCATTTTTCAAGGAGTTTAGTAGGTGTACTTCTCTGGAGGAGGCATATACTATTTCCATTACTAGTGGGCATAGTTGCTCTTCATTGGCTTTAACTAGCCAGAAGGAGTATGGATTCATTTCACAGGTTATGGCTGTAGTATTTCAGAGCTTCTTGAGCTTCAGTCAAATTTGACAGGGATAGTGGGGCACATGATGCATCTGATCGAGCTGAATTTTCTTTCCCAATTAGCTTCATGTATACTAAGTTGATCTTATCAGTGAAGTATTCTGACAGTTCTTCACAGCAGGCAGTGTTTAGATTTGATGTCTGGGCTATGCAGTCTAGGTTGATAGCTGGTTCACTATGTGAAATAGCTCTGCTGGTTGGGATTCTGCCATATTGATTGCACAATAGACGGCAGAAGAGGAGTAGAAGGTTCATGGCATAATGCTGTATGTGTTCTTTGTGCCACTGCTGGAGGTATTCAGAATACTTTTTACACCACTAGAATTCTTATTTTCTGCCTATGCTCTTCATCCGCTGCAAATGATCCGTGAACCCTAGTGATCTTCTTGGTCAGTGTGAAGGGGTGGACTGTTTGGGGTCAAAGCACTGATGACAGTGGGCAACAGGTGATTGTATTGTTGCACTAACTTATTGACACCATTCCCTTGTATTTGCGTGGCTTGCTATCCTAGGGTAAATTGAAAACCTAGGGAGTTCAGGAGTCTCTGGGGGCAGGCCAGCTTTGGTTGCTCACTACCCTGTTGGTAAGGAGGGGAGTGTCTCATCTTTGTCCAGATCAAATCAGTTGTATGATAAAGTGCCATTTTTTACATATACACTTTGGTAAGTAAGTGAATCCATAGTTTAGATTCAGAAATCAAAGCTATACAACAATTACGTTATACAATGATAATAAAATGTCAGGTGTAGTTCCTGAAAGAACTTTGAATTGGGCCCACTTTGCACATATGACTTATTTTCTCTTCCTTTGCAGAGGAGGATTTGCAGTGCCTAAATTAACATTGTTATAAAATCCTTAAGTTTTGCATCCCCCGACTTAAAATAAAAGCAAAACCAAAAAAAAAACTGTGTAACCGTTAATATTTAACGTTGTTTATGCATTTAATTTCTAGCTTTTTAAAAATACAAGTGTGGGGGGAGGGTTAGCTAAAGTGTCTCTGCTTTAATAATGTTGTTTAAATATTAAGTTTTGATCACATTTCACTGAGATTGATGGGGTGAGTTCCCACATTTGCTACTATCTTTATTGATTGATTTGTATTGCGTTGTACTATAATGCCCATTTTCTGTAAGACAGAGTTAGCAGGGTAAGCAGTATATCACTGTACATCATGACTGACTGTGTCTCAATAACAGTAACAATACCTCTGCACTGCAAATTAAGGTGTGATTGTAGCATGGGTAGCTATATATGCATTAACTTAATTCTAGCTATGACGGATAATAGCAATGTAGACATGGGAACATGAGCTAGCAACACGTGTGCATACCTGGGGTCATCAGTTGGCTTCTACTGGGGCAGCAAGCATGTAATGAATTCTGTGCCACCACTTCACTACTATTGTTACCTCTATGAATTAAATTAAAGCTGCGTGCGTATGCCAGCCTGCAATACAATCACACCTTAATTTGCAATGTAGATGTACTCTTTAATGTAGAAACAATTTCATTTGTTTCTAGTGTGGAGAAAAATAAATAAGGAAGTGTTATGTACTCCTTCTCCTAACACAAGAACTAGGGGTCACCAAATGAAATGAATAGGCAGCAGGTTTAAAACAAACAAAAGGAATGATTTCTTCACACATTGCACAGTCAACCTGTGGAACTCTTTGCCAGAGGATGTTGTGAAGACCAAGACTATGACAGGGTTCAAAAAAGAACTAGATAACTTCATGGAGGAAAGGTCCATCAATGACTATTAGCCAGGATGGGCAGGGATGGGCAACAGGGGGTGGACTGGACTATTACCTGTTCTGTTCACTCCCTCTGAAGCACCTGGCATTGGCCACTGTTAGAAGACAGGATACTGGGCTAGATGAACCTTGGGTCTGAGCTAGTATGTTGGTTCTTATGTTCATTTTTTAATGAAAAGCTTGTGGAAATAACCTAAAACCATAGTTTCCTGTTTTCCCGCCACTCTGTTGAGGTTGCGAGCACATATGATTTTTCCTTGTGTCTAAAGATAAAGTATTTTTTTTGTTTCAAGATTTTCCCTATGTGTTTGTCAGCAGATTATCCCGGCATAGACCCTGTACCTGTCTGGCTGGGCAAAGGGTATTCCACAAAGAAGCTTGAGCTTAATTAGGCACATTTTTTTTTAAAGAAGGTAGATGTCCAGTGATCAGTCTCAAAAGTGATTTTTAAAAAATTTCTCCACTGCTAAGGGAGCCGCTACTCCTGATTAAGGACTGTATATATTCAAAGTTTCAGTTGCTATAGTTGTAGCAGTTTCTAAAAAGCATAACTTGATTTTTTTTTTCTTCAAATGAGAAGTAATTTCCCCCCCACCCCCCAATCCTTGCTAAACTCAGTGACTGAACAAAATTTCCTCAAATATTCCACAGGTCTACCTCTGAGGAAGAATCACCTTTGGTTTAGCTTTGGAATAAATCTGAGCATAGAAAGTTACAGCTAAGTCCATTGTTTTTCCTCCTCAAGAAGTCAGTAATGTATGAAAGCAGAGGATTAAATTTGTACACCTCTAATTGTATGTGATTTAGAGCTTGGGGGAACGTCACAAACTGTTTGAGGTTTGCAAAATTAGTTCAAAATAACATTTTTTCTCTCAAATCTAAATATTTATTTTCTGGGATGATTTAATTAAAATTAGCTAAAAGGGGAGACAGTGCTGTGTGTCAAGGATAGAAAACTTGTCCCCAAAACTAGCCTAACAAGCAGTGACTGCCCTAAGTATGAAAAAGACAGGTTATTTTTTTCAGTAGATTTCTTTTCCCTCTCAATGCTCTTTTTTTTTAACGTTTAAAGTAAATTTAAGTTCAACGCAGCTTTCTCTCCCATAGATTTCAAGTGGATTTAAATTAGAAAACAGCGTGTATGTGCATCCCAAGTTTTAACAAACTATTTTGGGGAAAAAAATATACTGAAGTTCTATGATTTTACAATAGTTTATACATATAGACATTTAAAACAGTATTTGCACTCTACTTGTGGCATTAGTGTACTATTACTTTATTTGTTTCCAAACCTTTTTAAAATTTAATTTGCTTATATTTTCAACAAAAATCTCTTGATTAATATTTAAGTCTTTATTGCAATTTAGTTTGCATTTTTCTTAATCAAATATTTATTTAAAGATGTTAAGCTGTCATTACTATATGTTATCACAAAACAATGAGAGTTCCTGATAGTAAAAGCACATGAGTCAAAACATTTGTTTCCATGGAAGGAAAAGGCTTCCTTTTACCACAAGGCTTTGAAGAAGAGACGAGGCTTTGATAGATCTTGCTAACACAGAGAGAGTATACTTTTTAATTCAACATGATTTAAAGTAACCTAATCTAGTCAGTCAAAAACTATGAAATAAATAGTCTTCGATGTACTAGAACTTGTTTTGCAAAACATTTGAATGGTTGGAAAAAGTCCAAAGTAGTTTAGAAACCTTCCAACTCTGTTCTTCATTCACACATCTTTAAAATAAGTATCTTCAGAAAGCCTTTGGTAGTAAAGGATGAATGGTTGAATATGGTGGCCAGAACTAGAATAGCAAAGTAGACCAGAACAAAGTTACTCTGCACCTGTCTTTTATCCTGTGTTAACTGTAGGTGGCAGCAAAGCCAAGAAACATTATGCAATAAGAGATTTTCCAGATGCCAACATCATTCATATGTCTCTGCTGCTGGAGAAGTGCAGTCTTAAATAATAGCAACTACTGTAGGTCCTTTAGTTATCAATCTTTACTATACATACTCATTTAAACATTTTGCAAAATAAGTTCTAGCATATTAAAAGAATGTTTGAAAACTCATTGAAAATGCCATCTGACTAGATACAGTAACATTATGACAAATTAATATTGTGATTACGTGATTGACAGTCCATTTTAGAACTGCTTTGAACAGTTTTAGAACAGATGCTTCTTTGCTACATTTGTTAATTAATTCTAGTCATATAAAATTAGACAGACATTCTTAAATGAAAAGCATTCCTAAGATCTCCAAGAGGTTCTCCAATAAAATCAGAGAAGATCAGACTTCATATATCTGATACTTCTAAAGTAGAAAGCGAGCAATAAACATTAAAAGAAACACTTTTGAAAAAAATCAAGTTACTTTTATACATCATAAAGAAGCAATAACACTTTTTCCCCCCCAACCTTTTACAAATTATCTTTATAATCATAAAGTGTTTCTAGTATTGTGCTTTAAGGCCTGATCTTGCAAAGAGCTTTGCATAGGCCGACCCTGCTACCTGCATGAATCCCATTGAGTCCTTTGCAAGATTGGAGTCTTAATTAAGAACCTAGTATTGCAACTGCTTTAAACTTTAAAAAAAAAAAATGGATATATATATATCCAGGCAAAGTATGTTTAGCCCTCCAAAGAGAGTGGAAGAGAAAGAGGATAAGTACAAAGATAGAGAGAGAAATTTGAGCTTATAAAAAAATCTTGTTGAAAAAAATCTCTGTGGAAGAGACAGCTTGTACTAGGCTTTTTTGGACTTCTGAGTAGATAGCTGAGAAGTTATAGTAGTCAAACAATGAAATAGTTCCACTATGCTCTACCAGTCATGGCTGAGTTTATCTCAACATAAGTTGTTCGCCTGCGGTTAATTCAGGAAGAGCATATAATAGCTCCAGGAATTTGGGGTTTCAGATGGTCAACAGTGTTCTGCAATCTGGCTTAACAAGAGGGAGACTTGAGCTGTTTGAATTTGTGTCGCTGACTGTAGTGTCAAAAGAGAGAAGGCATTCTACTGAGAGTACATCTATTACAGTATTGATTTAGCCAGCAGCTGAAGAAAAAAAAAGGATTGAGAATTTGTAATTTAACAGGAGGTTTGTTTGAGAAGAAAGACAAATAATACAAACTGATTGTTACTAGAGAAATCATAGCTTCTGTGGCATTGGAAAGTCATCAGAACAAAAGGGATACACCTGATATACACTGTTCAGTGGCTCAACATATAGACTGATGTGGATATTTTAAGGATCTGTCAAGATCAAGAAATTGTAAGGAAAACTGGATAAAGAAACAGTTCATTAGCTGATTGATTAGAAGGGAAATAAGACCCATGTCCATATGCTGTGACTGGCATTCTGGCAACTGATTTATTTATTATTTGCATTACTACAGCACCTAGAATCTAGGACTAGGACCCCGTTGTGCTAGGTGCGGTACAAGCACAGAACTAATAGATGGGTTCCTTTCCCCAAAAGAGCTTATAGTCCAGTGTAAAACAAGAGACAACAGATGGATACAGATGGACAGATGAGACACTATTGGTCATCAAGGTAAGTAAAGGTTTTAGCACATCAGCAATCTAATCATTGTCAAGTTCTTTGTGGACATCATGGAAAAGGGGAGTTTTAAAGGAGGAATGAGAGATGATAGGTAAGGTGGGGATAGGCCATGAAAGTGAAGACAAGCTCGTATTTCAAGCAATAGAGAACTGGGATGCGAAGGGAGGACTGACATGGTCAAAATGCTGGGCTAGGAAAATGATTGCAGCGACATTCTGAATGGAAATGAACAGAGCATGACTGCATTTGTCAAGGCCAGGGAAAAGGCTATTGCAGTTATCAAGACATGAGATGATGAGAGACCGGATGAGAGTTTTAACTATGTGGATAGATAGGAAGGGGCTCTGTAAAAGACAACTAAGTTCTCAGATCAGTGTAAGGAAAAAAGCAGGGATCAGGTAATGGCCTTGGTTATTTGATCTACAGCAATAGGAAGTGCAAAAAAATCCTTCTAAAAAACTACGTCAAGCAAGCTGGCCAAGGTCATTTTGGACATTGGGAAAGAAAAGTGCTCAAAGAATTGCCAGGCCTAGTTACCAATGTGTTCTCAATCAGCTTCTTCTAAAAGAAGAGTTTTTTTCTGCACAGTTCTTTTATAAAGTAAAAAACAGTAAAAAGAAATCTTCAGTTACATTATGTTACAGTTAGCAACCCTGTTAATAAGAAAATGTATAACCCCCAAAATATAGTAAGTCAATGAGAACATTTTAATATGTCTGAAAATGGCTACTCAATAGGATGAGCTTTCAGGTCTCCTCTCTGTTGTCTATTACTATTCCATCTTCCTCTTCTACTATTGTGTTACTATTTTATTCCCAAATTTACACTTACAACAACATGCAGCATCCCTCTTAGTGTTATAATTTATTTTTCCCTCTTGTTTGGAAGTATTTGTTTTGTCTGCAAATTTAAAAAATGTTCCCCACCTTTTCCCCTATGGTATCCAGTATATCCTCTTTTCCAAAGTGACTTTCATATGATACAGCAATAAATTATTTCACAGATGGGCCATTCTTATTCTTCCTGTACCTGAGAATAATTATCATAGTAATCAGACTAAAAGATCAAGTTCCATTTCTCATGAGATTCCATGTATTTTAGACAGATCTAGTATGACTCATCGTGTTGTAAGTATGGTTTAATTTTTGTATAATTATATTTTTATGCATTTGTGAAACTTTCGCCCAAATGGTTTTATTGTTTAGCACTCTCAGAACATATGCCTGTAATCCCCAATGTGTTCCAAATACGTCCAACATTTGTTGTTGTCTCTTAAGCCCAGTCTGTTTGTTTTGTCAGGGGTCCAACAAAGTTTATGGAATATTTTAAACTCCATCAAACTAGCAGCAGCATCTTTTGTAACTCTTACTTCAGTGTAACTGGTCACTTTCAGTACATAAAAGTTCCAATCTCCCTGATATAATTTTAAATAACGGAAGCTCTTGTCACATGGTCTAACAGAAAATGAGGCAGCAAAGAGTCCTGTGGCACCTTATAGATTAACAGACGTATTGGAGCATGAGCTATCGTGGGTGAATACCCACTTCGTCGGATGAATGAGAAGTGGGTATTCACCCACGAAAACTCATGCTCCAATACGTCTGTTAGTCTATAACGTGCCACAGGACTCTTTGCTGCTTTTACAGATCCAGACTAACACGAAAACTGTTACCAGAAAATGAGGGTATTTTAGATTCCTGCTTATGTGGTGTGGTGTTTACGTGACTATTTTGATTAAAATTCCACCAATGTTTGCCTTAAAAATTTCTTTTCCAAAGATCTTTTTTAGTTCCTTAGTGGGGGAGGGATAGCTCAGTGGTTTGAGCGTTGGCCTGCTAAACCCAGGGTTGTGAGTTCAATCCTTGAGGGGGCCACTTAGAGATCTACGGCAAAATTAGTACTTGGTCCTGCTAGTGAAGGCAGGGGGCTGGACTTGATGACCTTTCAAGGTCCCTTCCAGTTCTAGGAGATGGATATCTCCATTTATTTATTTAAATATTGCCAGTGTCTGTTCTTGTGCAAATCAGATTTGGTTTGAAGTGTAATGCCCATGAACATCTCCTTGTAATAAAGACCTAAGGGCTAAAGAAAACTATTTTCTGGTGGACCAATCTCTGTTGGTGAAAGAGAGAAGCTTTTGAGCTTACACAGAACTCTTCTTCAGGACCTGTACAACCTGAAGAAGAGCTCTTTATAAGCTCAGATTTCTTTCGCCAACCGAAATTGGTCCAATAAAAAAATATATCACCCACTTTGTGTCTCTAATATCCTGGGACCATCATGGCTACAACACTGCAAACCATTTCCCATCGAATTCTTATAATGTAACGGTGACATGATGCCCCATATTCTTCACAGAAATATTGTTATTATATGATTATAGCATAACTATGATTTTTTTTGCAAGATAAGGCATTTGAGATATCATTGGAAAGGTTATGATTTGCTGAAAATGATTATCCTATGTGTATCATTTCTGTATCTAAAGTTAGGAATATTGACTATACATCTCTACTACAAAAGTGTTTGCACCTGGGGAACGCCCACCAGACAGAATGCAACCAGTCTGGCTGGTTAGCTGTGAACAAGTCAATGGACCATTAGGAAGAACAACAGGTCTTTGAAGATGCTAATCTCCCACCTTCCTGGGATGCTACAAATGGCCTTTGACTCATGGCTGCTTGGACATTGCAGGGTCATGTGATCATGTCACTTGGTACTGGACTCCATGATAGAGTACCGGTATTTTTCCACTGGGTTGGAGGGGGAGGGGGCGGGGGGAAGAACCACACTGGAAAACAAAGGGTTCCTGCCATATGTAAAACCTATTTAAGGCAGGGGAGTGACTTAATCA
Organism: Terrapene triunguis; assembly: GCF_002925995.2. Classification (NCBI taxonomy): domain Eukaryota; kingdom Metazoa; phylum Chordata; order Testudines; family Emydidae; genus Terrapene; species Terrapene triunguis. The sequence continues at coordinate 11,828,137 of NW_020664909.1, forward strand.
GGGTTTGTTCTTCACTGAATCCCCAATCCCCAGGATGACTGCTGAAAACATCTAAGAAACAAAGACAAAGGGGGAGAAAAGACTGAACCCAGGTGAAAGGGTGTCTGGCCTGTGAAAGAAATACCTGGAGTTTTAAGCTGCAAGTAAGAGCAGCTTGCCTTCAAGAACTTCTGCATTTTGCCTAAAACAAAGAGTGAGAAATTGTTAGTTATAACCAGTTTCTTTAGTATATTAAGCTTAGTTTGCATGTTTGTTTCATTTCCTAGATAATCTGCTTTGATCTGATTGCCATTTTCTATAATCACTTAAAATCTGTCTTTTGTAGCTAATAAACTTGTTTTTTTGTTTTCTCTAAAACCAGTTTGTGGAATTCATATCTGGAGCAAAAAGCTGTGCATATCTTCCTCCACATGGGGGGGGTGTGGATTTCATGAGCTTATGCTGCACAGTTCTCTGTGCAGCACTAGATGATACAATTTGGGGTTTACACTCCAGAGGAGGTGTGTGCACTTGAGTGCTGGGTAATTCTCTAGCTGAAGCCTTCCCATGCAGAGCTGATTTCCGTGTCTGTGTCTTTCTGCAGCTGGGTGTGGCCCTACCTGTGCGTGTGCTGGAGGAGGCTTGAGGGCCTGGCTCAGCAGGGCAGGGTGAGGGAGCCCAGGCTGGTGGAACAGGCAAGTTCAGTGATACCCCAGTAAGGGGGAGGGGGGGTAACCCATCACAACCCCAGTGGTATCCCGGAAAGGGGGGATAACCCATCACAATAACAATTAATCTTTTGTTTTGAATAATAAATTTCCCCAGATATAGGCTTCAGACTCTTAGATATGATTCTGATTTGTGATGTATTTCTAGCCATTTTCCAGGAATGTCTTCTTGTTTTTGTCATTGTTTAAAGCTGTGTGTTTTTAAGAGAGTATCTCCTGGATTGCTAGCTTCTGTGATAAAATTTCCTTTCCTGACCCAAGGCATTAATTTTTCATGTTTCCTCTGTACTGCAGTGATCTGCACTGAAATGGAAACCACTTGATATATTCTCAGACTGGGTAACAATATGCCATTTCCTAGGGCCCAACCTCATTCCTATTGAAGTCAAAGGGAGTCCTTCCACTGGCATCAGTGGGAGATGGATTGACCTCCTAACATAGCGTACAGTTGAGTTTTTAACCGAGGATTTGTATAAGCTCTCAGTTTTTCTTATGGCTTTCTCTAAGAATGGTATCCTTTTATGGACTGGCCAATTGGAAGGGCATTGGCCTAGCTATGTAAGAAGCTGGCATGGTTCCTACTCATGTCGTGCCTAAATAGAATATACATTTTCACAAGCATCAACATTTACCAAAGATTAAAAATGTAAAAGGTGACAAATATGCAAAAGAAAAATCCCAGTTAGTTATTGTAAGGGGTCAGACTCACCCCTGCGGTGCCTCCTGCTGGTCGTCTGGGGAATCAGCTCAATCCAGCCTCCGGAGCGCCCTCTGCAGGCCAGTGATCCACCTTGTTCTCTACTGGCACCCGTGTCCCTCCCAGGACCCCAGTGCCCCTTGCTCTGGGTGCTGCCCCCTGGCAGTACCCACACATGTTGGGTCTCCCTTCCCAGGGGAACCCCCACCCACTAACCCCACCTCACCTCAGAATAAGGGTACTGCCAGTCACTGTCTAGCCCCATGCCCTGGGCAGACTGCAGTATCAGCCACTCATCACTGGCAGGATTGGGTTTGGACCTGCTGACTTGGCCTACCTCTGGGCTGCCCTCTGCAACCTCCAGTACCCCTTGGCCCAATGCTAGGCCGCAGCCTGGGGCTTTCCAGGCTGGAGCTCCTCAGCCTTTCCCCAGCCCTGCTCCGCTCAGGTACCCTGTTTCTAGCTCCCTGCAGCCAGGCCCTTCTCTCTCTGCGTGCAGAGAGAGACTCTGGGCTCCTGGCTCCCAGCCTCTTTATACAGGCCAGCTGGGCTCAGATTGGGGCGTGGCCCAGGTGCAGCTACTTCCCCAATCAGCCCAGTAGCTGCTTCCCTGCCCCAGCCTTCTCCCAGGGCTGTTCCAAACCCCTCAGGGCAGGAGTGGGTGTCCACCCCGCTACAGTTATGAAGACCTTAGGTGTCCATATTCTATGGTGACTGGTGCTGTACATAACCACTGGATTGATAAATAAGGACTGTTTGTCTGTCTGACTGCCATAGGGTTTAATACTGCTGCCCATCAACATAGTATCTGAGCACCTTCCACTTCAAATGAGTAGCAACAGAAAAGCAACTAGTGACTTCATGGACAACTAAATAAAAGCCTGCTGGATCCATGCATAAAGAGCACACCTAAAATTAAAGCTTGATGGAAATTATTTAACTGTCTAAAAGCTGCGCATCAGATTAGGACAGCACAGGTATTCAAGGGCGAAAAGGGCACAAACAGCCTTTCCTTCCTAGCCCTGCATCAGGGTCAGGCACAATTCAGTCTTTGTTCCCCCTCGGCATGACAACTGCTCCAAGCTAGTGTGCTTAGTGGTACTAACAGAAAAGAGACATGGATGGTGGAGAATAAGCATGAGGCCATGTGTCCCTCCATTTTGTACTGGCTATCAAACTAAGCCAATATATGAAGCGGGACATGCATGTTGCAGCCTCCCTAAGGATGGCAGAACTGCCACTCCACTTTAAATTTCTTTAGAACACCCAGTAGAGCTCTGGCTGAGTCAGCCAAAATTTCGGCTCTGGCTTCCACTGCAACACAGCTCTTCGCTTCCCCATCCTCACAAGGTGAGCCACGAGTAAAAGCCACAATCTTGCTCAAAATATACAGCTCATGTGGCAGTATCTGGCAATGTTTTATACCTTTTGTGGCCGTTCACTTTTCCTGTATCTTATTCCTTTCCCTCTTTTGTCATCATTGATCTGTTTCCTTTCATTGGCCTCCAAGGTTGCCAATTTTGGTTTGACATATTCCTGATGGTGTCATCACATGACAGAATCTTTAATTAAAGATTAACCTGTAATTCCTGGAGACTCCTGGATAATCCTGGACGGTTGGCAACCCTTATGGCCTACTTCATTTCACCAGCATGTCCGTGAGGCCAATCAGGCACCCAAGTTCAGTGGATTCAGTTTAAAACGGATTTGGTTCAACTATAGGGGAGAAAATGCAAGATCACTATTCAAGCTGTCAGGTAACTGTTGCAAGCCTTTGGTTAAGTAAAGGAAATATTATTTCTGTTAATGGGCATGATTCCTTAAAATCTTTTCCTCTTACAAGTCCACAATCTCCCAATTGTGGAAGCAATCTTGAGGAAATACTTTGGAAAACCTTTGAACTCCTATTCTCAACCAGCCTTAAAATAGGCAAGGAATATATGAAATTTGACTTGTACCTTTTTTAGATTTCCCCAATTTTATAAATTGACAAATTAGGCTTTCATTTTGGCGCTGTTCACCCAGAATCAAATCCAGGAATGCAGCACCAAACCTGTGTGTGTTTACCGGTGGGTAGTGTAAGGAACCAGAGGATCTGTGCAGCAGCGGATATTCTAGTTCTGCTATCCAGGGGAAATCCTCTGGAGCTAAATGCTGCAGTGGTGGGGTACACCTGCAGCATTCCCTTGACCCTAAAATCCAAGCTTTAGATACAGACAGGAGAGTACCTGGCTCATAACTGCACCTTTTGGGTACCCCAGAAAAGTGAGAATTGGATTTACCCCTCAATCTCTATACATACCCATAATGTTCATGGACCAAATGGACTGATGGACACACACAATTTATTTTTATACTAACTGTGAATAGGTGCAAACATTATTTCACCTGCAAGAGGCACATACTTGAGTAACTTTACTGTGCTAAACTTCAGCTAAGATTAGGGAATATTTATTGTAATTAATAGGTTTTTTCACCCAGTAAGATATGTTACTTCTACAGTATGGAATTACAAAATACACTTTTTTAATGCAAATACAAAACTAAATCATAGACTAATTATTAGTTTCTTTCCCCACTCCTAACTTTGTCACTTCATAATCAGAGTTTGGGCTAGTTCTTCAGTGCCAGTCTAGAATATCTATATAAGATTATCTATATAATAAGATTCCAGGATTGCCATTCGTCTGTGTGTTAATCTGAAGCCTAGGATATCTTTTGAGTCAGTGTGAAGCAATGGAAAAAGCTACAAGCTTGATCTTTTTCTTTAGAATGTTGCTGGGATCAATCATCACTGGGATTCACAGTCAGTTACCATCCAGTTTTTAAGTTCTCAGCCATTTTTGTCAGACTTTACAACTTACACCCATATGACAGCATGACCTGTCACCTAGTTTTGTTTTAACCAGGCAAAGTCTAGCTTCACCACTGATGGATGATGAGTGACTTAACTTACATTGCAGTCTTCACCCACTATTGTATATGCCACCAGTTTTTCAGTCATCTAGTTTAACATTGAAAGGTGTACCAAAGGACTTGTAAGTCTGACACAGCATTGAGAGAAATGAGTTAATAAATTATAAATAAAAAGTGAATAAAAAGTGCATACTTTTAAATAATGGAGCTTTTTAATTGAGGTCATGACTACATTTCTTATATAAATCAGACTCATATTTTTTCCAGCATGTGCATGCTCTTAAATATGTACCCAGCCAGCACACAGACAATGCCCAATGTCTGCACACAATTTCAGTTGTAGGTGCACACAGAAATCATGGATTTATAGTTGTATAAATTCAAATACTTTGGCCTTTGTGTCTGCCTACTTACCTTTCCACATAATATTGATAATTTTTTTTCTAGTGATGGACCTATTTATATGTAATAACTGTACTGGCATTTTACAATGCAATTAGAATCTGATCACCTTAAAATATGTGTCACTGACTGTGATGAAATAATTGAATTGTCTTCCCTTAATTTTATAAATAATTTGGCACACATAAACATTTTCATACTACACGTGTTGAAAAGTTTTTGAACTTTTTGTAGTTCCATTTCTTTTGCTTTATTGCAGTGTAAAAATGCATTTATCTTGCCTTGTTTTAGCTATTTTGCATATAGTACTGTTGGAAACAATCTCCTATGAATTTAGTCAAGCCAAGAAAAATGGAACCAGTAAAATCTTCAGTGTAACGCTGTGAAATAAAATATTCAAAGATGGTTCAACCCAAGAAGAATAGGAGCACTATGGAAACTGAACACTCAGCTCTTGATAGGAGAGAGCTCTCGAGTTTTCTCTCTATTATCCACTCCTTTGGCTATTGGGAGGATTAGTTGATGGATTTTGTAGAAAGCTCAATCCAGCCCTTCTTGCACTTATAATATACATAGATACAGGGACTTTGAGATTAGGTAAATCAAAGCTAAAGAGGCAGTTTATATTTAACCCTAGCATCGGTGCATAAAGTCGGGAGGCAAGAAGTCACATCCCAGACAAAATAGCGATCCTTGTGCTTGGAGGTGCACAATGGCTGCTCCTTTCTAGTATTCCCAGGGACACAGCTCACCCCAAAGAGGTTGTAACATGACATGTTGGGGAGATAAGGAGTGGTAGGCTCCATCATTTCAAGGGACAGAGTTGAATATATATTCTCTCTGAACTCTGGAAAATGTGTTTCCCAAAGCTCCCTTGGGCAATGTGGCTCTGCACAGACTCTAACGTGGCCCAAATGGGAGGGTCTCTTCGGGGTTCTTTCTCCAAAACACTCAGACTTCGATGGGTAACAACTGTCTGCAGAGCACCAGTGAAATGCTGATAATGTTTCAATCTGAGGATAAAATCCATACAAAATTTGAAACTTAATTTGAGCAATATTTTTAACAATATCAGGCATGATATATAGCATCTTCAGTAGTACATGATTTGAAATATGTAAACCGATACATTGACATGAAAGAGTGAACTAATACTTCAGAGCTTGTCCCTCATTTTGCTTCTTTTTAAGGCCAGTGTAGCTGGAGAAAATATTTAAAGTGCCGGAACCCTGTAAAATCTGCAGTTTTTCTTTTGGTACTTTTGAAAATAACCTTTGTCTGATCAATTCTAATTGATTTTAACCTGTCTGTGGTGGTCCAAGAGTACAGTTTTCTCTCTTGAGCTGTCACCTGAATGAAAATAATTTAATTCCAATTGGGTATGTCAAATCCTGCAGTGACAATATTATAGTTTGTTTTCACTTAATGCTAGAAGAGTGATGTAATTGTTTACCATGGAGAACAAAAGAGTAATTGAATTAACTGCTGTGGAACATCTTGCAAATGTTTTTTCTTTCGCAAGTGTTATGCTCTCAGTCATTGCTTTCTGCATTCCATTAGATTAAATGAGGGGTGATTAGGGTTAAAACAGGAAAACAACAAATAAAACTCCTGCTAACCAGACAGATGCACTCAGATTTACAATTTGTCAGTCTTTTACAATTCTGTTTATTGGTTTGATTTACTTTATGCAGAGCTGAAAAAATACATATATTCTTTTGCTGGGAAGGCCTGATCTCCCCTCTTTCTCCTCAAAAAAAAAAAAAAATCCTTAAACTATACAATTTCATCTTACTGACAAATTTTTCCTTCAAGGAGCTGATGTTGCCTGTTCCTCTTCCTCACCTACTGTTGCGGGTTTTGCTCTTTACACAACAAATATAATATGAAGACACGACAAGGGCATAGTGGGGTTCAAATACCCATGTTTTCTAGCTGTACATAACATGCAAGTCCTAGTAACTTGTACACAATGCTGCAGGTTTCTAAACATAGAACACAGAGAGCACCACTAGAGGCCTCACAAACTATTTAAAGGGATACTACAGCTATCAGAGTTCACTTTTGCAGCAATTATGTCCTTTTCCCTGGGCTTTCACTCTCTCATTGTAAAATATCCTTGGATGGGACAATAGGGCTCTTGGAGAACAGTAAGCCTGGCCTTCTTCACATCAGTTTTCATTATTTTATAAAATTGCACAACACTGACACAGCATTAAGCTTGCAGTCTTAAGCTGGCAGAACTCTCACTTTTATTCTTTTAGCACTGTAAGAATTTTTTTGAATATTTCCAAGTGTGACAAAGAGATCCCTTTGGCAAAGGGTCCCCTGTAGTTTACAAACAACTCTCACCTCAGGCCTGACAAACTCATTACACCAAATATGTGTCTTGCAGGTTATTTATCCAAAAAGAGTAACATGTAAGGTAACCACAGAAAGCTTGTAACTTGTCAAGATTCATAATCATTGTGAGATGTATGCATGGGTAATATTTAAGGAATAAAGTATTTATATTGCATGTATGTGTAACACGGACAGACCACGGTTGTTGGGATTGAACCTGGGACTTCAGGAGCTTAGTGCATGAGCCTCTACCACCTGAGCTAAAAGCCAACTGGCTGTTAGCTAAGGCTGTAGAGCAGACTCATTTTATCTTTTTCTCTAAGTGGTCTCTGTGCCACTAGATGGGACAGAGCACCACACCCAGGAGGTGTGTTGTGTGGGTTACATATGCTTAAGGGACTTAAAGTAAAAAATAGTCACCAGGATGTCTTGATAATGGCCCACTCAGGCAAGGGGGAGTTGTCACCCCAGCCTGTCTGGCCAGTGATACAATGCAAGATACAATTGTTTAGCCTTGTGCAGTACTCAGGCTTTAAATGGGAAACCATCAGAGGCAAGGACACACAGTCAAAACCACTTCAAGGTTAAAAAAAAAGGGGGGAAACTTTACAAAACAGAGGTTAGCCCTACCTATGAATAGAAACTAATGACTGTTTTGAGTATAACAGAGTGAGGAGAAGTAAACTCTGCATCCCTTCACTGAGGAACCCCTTAAGGAGGGCATTCATGAACACTTGCTTTGAGTGACACCAGACAGTTCTTCAAAAGACTGAACTTTTTCGGGGGGGGGGGGGGGGGGGGGAGAGGGAAAAATCTACTTTACTAGATAGGAAAGGTAACCATTGATAAGTATAGACCCAGGTTTGAGTTTTTATGGTTTGGTTTTGTGTTGTAACCAATTGTTTCCATCACTTTCTCTTGTTTCTAGTTAAATCTGTATTCTTTCTTAAACCAAGTTTTTAATTTATTATAAGGGCTCACAAGTTCAGAGGGTTACCCTGCACCTCATGGAGCAGAGGCTCTGGAAATTCTGTGAGTAGGCAATGTCAGAGGCTGAATATCACAGGGAAATGATTCAAAGGGATTGGGGTGCACCAGTTGTTAACCTGCAAGCTGAAGTTAGGGCTGGCATAGCCCAGAGGAGAGGGCTAAAAGGCTGGCGGGCCAGCGAGCTGATGCCTTGCTACCACAAGAAAGACTCCCCCTCATTGGAGGCAGGGGTAACAAAAAGTGACTCTCAGTCCTGGGTACCTGAGAACCATCACAACAAGTAAATCTTCTAAAATAGTTTGAGTTAAAATTAATTACAAACTGGGTCATTTTAAAAATTTAGGATCTATGTCACTCTTTTTGTCCTGAATTATCTTAACAATGGAATAATGCAGACACTTAACACATTGTTTATAGTTAAAAAAAACTGAAATCACATAGGTGATATTTGAAAAAAAAATCTTGTAAATAGATACATTTTTAATAATTTAGTTTAATTACTATGATTGTTTTGGCTACAGACAGGCTCAACTAACTCTTAAGTGGACCTTATGTGACAGAGATACTCAGCCAATCACCACCCTTCTTCTACAGTTAATTTCCATACATTTATTTTGGATGTAATGAGTCAATGATATGAGGGAGATTAGACATGTATTGAGAGATTTCAAAGTGGATTGTGTGGCTCAACTTTCATTGCCCTTTAAAGATTTTGTCTGCCTCTTAGCTTGGACACCAGTTTCTGTTGGGCGCCCCATGCTCCATTTCACATTGAAGCATCACTCCTGGTGAAACGAAGGTAGGAGCAAAAGGGGAGCCCATAAAACACAGAGTTACTGGGAGTTGGGGACTAGGCTATCTTTGCCTGCCCCTTCTTTACAAAGCACCAGTCTCAGAAACAGTTTCTGAACCAATAAGTCAATGTAAATTAAGGCCAGATTAACCAGTATGCTTCAGCTGCTTTGCACTACTCTGACAATGCAAAATAGCTGTAAACCCAGTTTAACTGACTATTGTACTCTGGCTGGTTTGTACTGCTTTAGCATATCAGTGATTCTGCTCTTAAAAGTTAATTTAAAAAAATTATTTAAGGCTAACACTTTGTACCTTCAATTAATTAGAAATATTGTATGGTTACATTCTTGTGCGTTTCTTGTTCATCTATGGAATCTTTAATTTAAAAAAAAACTAAGAAAATTCCCAGACAAAAAAATGGAATTAGCGTTGAGAGTACACATAAGTACTTTAATGGTGAAAAGCTTTACAGAAATGTTGTAATTATTCAAAATCCGAGCATTACATACCCAGGCAATTTAGAGATAAGGTTACAGTTAAAAGAAATTCAAACTTCTTAAAATAAGAAATACAGAGTTAAGACACCCAAACAACCTTAACTCTGCCCTGTAGTGATCCCATGAGGAGGGGTAAAAAAGGGGCGGGGAAATCTAACATTTGAAAATCAGTTTCTTCCAATCTGGGACCAAAATCATTAAAATGCCTTAATATAATGTGACAAGCAGAGTGTATTAATATCTTTTATTGGACCAACTTCTGTTGGTGAAAGAGACACGATTTGAGATACACAGAGCTCTTCAGATCTGTGTAGTTTGAAAGCATGTTCCTTTCACCAACAGAAGTTGGTCCAATAAAAGATTTTACCTCACCGCACTTGTTTCTCCAATATCCAAGGGCGAACACAGCTACAACAACATTTCAAACATTAATTTAATGTGTGTGATTATTGCATGAATTTCCAAAGCAAGTATGCTTTGGGAAATAATTACAACATACCTGTTATGTTTCTCATCTTTAAATTGCTAATATATACTGTGAACCTTCACTCCACCTTAACATAGGTTTTGCCAGGTAATATGTAATGTATGCATCTTTACATATATTTGTGTATAAATGGGCATGTACAATCTCATATCTATATATTCTTACATATATAGTGGTGATAACCTTGTGATAAATTGCGGAGCTATGTGATAAACTATATTTATTGTCCATTTTTGACAGTTTATCCTGCACTCTGTCAGCTAATCCATCTCCTCTGAGATGCCTACTACTAACATTCAAAATGGCTACAGTTAAAAAAAAAAAATCCTGCCAGATAAAATTTATTTCTTTGCCCAAAGTGTATAGAAATCCTCAATCATAACTCCTGTATCTCCCTGCAAAAAAAATTACAAGGCTAATGACTCTGGATGGACAATAATCAGTCCTGAACCAGATTTAAGATCCGATAATATCAGAGTATTTGGGGCTAGGAATAGGAGCGTCATATCATTGGACTGGTCATCTCAGTTTCTACTACAATATGTAAGCACTAGCTTCTAATCCTGCAAAGGCCTGAGATATTGGACCTTAATATGCTATTTCTGATTAATAGAAAAGCTACTTAGTCATTTTTAGAAGATTTTTCAACTGGATTAATTATAATTTGCCTCTTATCTGAAGCCTGTGCAGTTGGATTCATGGCAACTCAGGTTTTACAGGACGAAGGCTACAAAATTAATCATAAATTTTAAAAACCTGCTCAAACAGTGCTAGGATAGGTATTTTGCTAAGTATGTACATGTAACTCAAGTTAATGGGTCTGACGAAAAAGGGAGACAAGCTTGTTGCTGGGTAAATGAGAGATGGGGAAGACTACAGTATGCGCACCTCACCAAAGTGGAGCCTTCTGATTGTAAACTCTAGGGTATAGAAGGCTGACTAAGAAAATTTGATGGGGGATGAGAGGAGGACAGTTCTGTCTGAGACAGCATGGGAGATCTCCTGAATGTCTCTCTCTGCCTGAGGCATTGTCTATTTTGCCCTGAATGGGGTTTGCCAAACTACTTTGGAGGAACGCAATAGGATTTAGGGTATTTTTATGTTGTGGGGACTTTTTCCACTGTGAGTAACACCTTTTGCTGATGCAGAGAGGTTAGCCCCCTGGGAGAATCGACACCAGGATTGCCAATACTACAGGATTGTCCTGGAGTATCCAGGAATTAAAGATTTAATTTTTAATTGAAGATTATGTCATGTGATGAAACCTCCTGGAATATGTCCAGCCAAAATTGGCAACCCTAATCAATACTCTCATCACCTTCTTGCACTCAAGCACCTTCTGGCCTTCAATGCCTCATCAAGATATGTGGGTTCCTCCACATTACGGGAATCCACTAGTATGGAATAAACTGGATTTGTGAATCCAGAGAAATCCACCCGGAGGGTTGTGTTATTTGTGGGTTGTATGGTGTTACTGCTGTTTCCACTCCAAATCCATCTTCTTCTTCCTTTTAATATGTCCTCTATATTTCCCTTTACAAATAAAGGGTACCTTGATTGATGGTTCATCCATTATGGAAGTGTCAGAAGAGTATAGATATGAGGTACCAGGCTAGTTATAGGGATGAGTACCCTTCAGGGATTATCAAAACCTTATAGGTAGGAAAGGTAGGGTTCCTGGCTACCATAAATAGTTGGGTGGAAGCATCACCCATTAGTGGCTAAGAACTCAAGCCATTGAAACCCACTGCAGCCAAAACAGAGAGTAACAAGGTAAGGGCTCCTGTTGATGATTAGCTGCCTTTAGGGGTATGGTGACCCAGAAAACCCCCCTACATATATACTCTAATATATAATGGTGTGTTTAAAGATTCCCTTTGTACATGTTTGGGATAGCTTCATTACTCATGTAACCCTTCTGCCAGAGTTGGCAGCAACAAGGGCAGGGTTCAGTATCTAGGGGTTCCTTTTCAATAACACAATGCAAAACTGGCTCGAGCCCCCACCTAGTGACCTGGGACAATTACATACCTCCCCCCGGGCGCCTCTAAGAGGCAATACTTTCCCTCTCACAAGCACAGAGTCTGAGTGTAGCAAAAGCCTTGTAATAAAGGCTGGAAACAATGCAGCATTATGTTGGGGAAACACCACAAACGGGCTTCATAACACAAAACATGAGCAAAAGACCCACCCCCAAGTAAGTTGGGCAGTGTCCTTTTTCCCTTAGTGTCTTAAGTCCAACAACCCACAAGTCACCCAGCTCACAGTTGCTGTCCTTGGTCAGTGCAGCCCCAGAATTCAGAAGTTCATCTGCAGAGTTCATCTCCCAGCTTGGGTGGAAGGGCAGGGGGAGACATAGAGGAACCTTACACTCTCTGCTGCTCGGGCCCTCAATGGCCGATTGCCATGCCTCTCTGTGGGGTATTGTTCCAGTCCTCTCCACCAGCCGTTTCACTAGCCATGCCTCTCCACCAGCCGATTTCAGCTCTCAGTGATTTCATAGGTACAAATACCTATCCCCAGCCTCTCTCAATTCACTGGGCTTTGGAACCCATGTCCCTTGCCTAGCAAGTGCTGCTTAGTTGAGGGTGAGTCCCTCAGTCATAAAATGCCAAGTACGGTTCTACTGTCCTTGATTCACATAACCAGGATAACAACCCTTTATTACTCTTGCCCCAATAACAAAGAGACTGGGGATCCCACAGCAGCCAAAGTGACCATTTGGGCAAGCAATCCCACATGCTAGGCAGGGTGGGTGTGCCCATGCAAACAAGATTAACCCCTGAAGTCCTTTTCCACAGCTCACCACCAGATATCAAGGGAGAGCTCATTCTGACTCTGCTTACATCCATATATTATGTGGACATCCCAAATGTGTGTAAAAATAACCTGTATACCACAGTGCACCAGTACCTATTTTTGTGTGTACTCTGTATTGCCTACATACAGGTGCATGTCCTGTATGGGGAGGTATACTGAGGGCTTGCCTACATGTGAAAGGCTACAATGACACAGCTGCAGTGTGGCTGCTGTGCTGCTATAATGTTTCAGTGTTAGCCATATCTACCCCAACGGGAGGGGTTCTCCCATCAGTGGTGTAGGTTATACACAGCCCCAAGAGATAGTGGCAAATTTTATAGAAGAATTCTTCTGTCAACCTAGCGCTGTCTATACAAAGACTTAGATTGGCTTAACTATGTCGCACTGGGCTGTGGATTTTTCACACCCTGAGTGACGTAGCTGGGTCAATCTAATTTTATAGTGTAGACTTGCCTTTGGATAGAGATCAAAATACTTATAAATGAAATATGACTGACTTTGTACAAGGACTGAGATATCTTTTTTTGTACTGTAAGCAATAATACTGCATTGGCAGGAGAATAGCATATTCTGAAAGTCTTTTGCATATTTAATTTCTATGAAGTTGACATTAAATGCTTTTCATTGATTTATTTGTAAATATATACAGTATAAAGCCTCTTGATTAATTCTGAACTCCTGGATTCCTTTGGACTGTAACACTGAGGTCTTTAATATAACTGAAACTACTAAAGGGCTTTTTAAATTACATGACCTCTTCTTTTGATAATGCTAGCCTTCGTCTTATTTAGTTGTTGTGTGCTTTGCCAGTTGATAGGTTTTACATTTATTGTAAAACAAATACAATACATCACAATATGAGTTTTTGCCAGCTATTTTTGTATAATTAGCAGAAAAGGCCTTGTCCCACAGGGCTTAAACTTGTACTGATCCACCACAGTTATGATAAAATGCCAGTAACATAGAGACACAAATTCCAATTGTATCCCATTTTCCTACACTTCTAAAACCCATGTCTCAAACTAATTTCTAGTGTGTCGGCTGCAATATAAATATAACACAACTGAACAAAATACAGCTGCTGCTTGCTAAGCAGTCAAGAAAAGTTTTCTTTCTTTTAAAAAGAAAAAAACTTGTTCTCACATCTTCTGTTTTCTGCTAATATTTTCTGATTAAATTATGCTGATATTCTTTGGCTATCCAGATCTGGGTACTGCTTGAACTTTGGTTGTTAAGAAGGGGAGCGTTGCATCCCAGAGAAGTGTCAGCTAAAGCTTATAGTTTGAGAGAAAGCCCAAACAAATACTTAGTTTTTTATGTTTTTTTATAGTAGAGGACAGCAGGGCCCACCCCAAGAACAGCTAAGATTTAACTCCTACCAGACTCACTGCTCCTTGTCTTTGAGCAGCATGAGGGAGGGAGGCTTTAGCCCAATCCTATGACAAAAGGACTGTGTGTGTTTGTGTGTGGAGGGGATCCTCTCTTGCTAACCCAGCAGGAAGTCTGTGAATATGCGGCCCTCCTTCCATCCCCCTACCATCCCAGCAGAAGGCTCGCTATGGAGAATGCCTAATTGCGGCCACCCCAGCAAAACCCACCCCTGGAATAATAGGGACCCAATACACAAAGTTCTGTTGCTGGGAGCAGCAGACAGTTCAAAAACAGGGACCATTTCTCCAGGGAAGGGGTTGGCAGGCCCCCATAGGACTTCTTTGCTCATGGGGTTCGGTATGGCATGAACCATTAGTGACCAGAGAGGACCCATCCTTAGCCACCCAATGCTGAACAGCAGCAGCCTTTTCTTCTTCCCTGTAGTGACCCCCAGAACCACATAATTGTGATTCACACAGTTTAGTGTTTGTGGTCCAAGATTAAACTAAACTGATTTTTAAAGATACCTTCGTTCCCTCCTCCCCTCCCCTCCCCCCCCCATTTTATGGCTTCATTATGTGGCAGACTTAATTTGGATGCTCTGATTGTATATTTCCATATTTCAACATATTTTGATTTATTTTAAGATTAATCTTAACTCTTTATTTCCTGAATTCATAACACTTGGTTTTAGGATAATTGCAACATCCTAGTAATACATATTTTACCCTACTTACTGATACGTGCTCTTAACCTTGACTTTAATATTAATGTATTTTTTTTCTGGGAATTTCCTTGTGTTTTTGTAACTAAAAATGTCATACACAAACACTAAAGGAGATGCTAAAATATAATATTACCATGAGATATTTCTAATGATTTGATGATATGAAGTAATCTCTTTAATTTTTATGGCCATACTCACCAGTACACCTTGGTTGCTTTATACTACTCTGGAGAATCACAAAGCACACACTACTCTACATTCCTCTGCAATCCTTCCCCTCAGTCATTCCTCCCTGGTGTCCTTCACTCTCTTCTACACATACAGACACAGTTTTCCCCATCTTCCTGAGCAGATGTGGTAGATCTTGTAGCTTTTGAAAAATATTTTTTTTTAAGATTAATGGTAATGTTTTGCCATTATTTTTTTTATAACTGAAAGTTTATCTGTTACCAGATGCTTATGCATAAAATCTCATCCTTCAGAGAAACTCATAAAAAATTGCCCTGTTTCAGAAAGGCCTTCATTTTCTCAATGGGACTGAAGCCATAGGCTGCGCTTGGTTCTGGTGTCATCTTTCAAAATGGCTACCACCTCCCTCTGTTCTCAGTAGGAATGAAGCAAAGGTGCTCTCGTGGCAGATGTTGGTCCCCTATGCTGAGACAAGGCAGAAGTTGGAAGGTGTGTAGTGAATGAGGCAGGGGTCTGCAGGAAGAGAAAGTCAGGTCTGATGGTTAAGGCAATTGAATGCCACAGTGGAATATTTCTTTATATCCCTGCTTCTGCCAAAGAGTTCCTATGTGATATTGGGCAAATCACTTAAAGCAAACTTTTCATAAGTGGTCATTAATTGTGTGTTCCTCATTTTCTGGTTGTCCAACTTGAGACCTGGAGGTGTGAATCACAGAAGTGCTGAGCAATCATATCTGCAGTTGAAGTCAATGGGAGTTGTGCTTTAAATGTTTAAAATGCTGCACAATGCTTAGTACTTGAAAAATCAGTCCGTGGGTGCCTTAAACTGGGCACTCAAAATTCATGGATACTTTTGACCCTAATTTTGCTGTGCTCCTGTTACTTTTCTGTAAAATGAGGATAGTATAACCCCCTCACCTCACAGAAGCTGTAGCAGAGAGGTCTGCCACCTTAGGGACAGTAGGGGCTGGGGGCCAGCCCGCCCTATTCCAAGGCAATGGACCGTTAAAGAGCAGGTGCTTTGTACTGATAGTCTGAGGAGAGGATCACCAGGCCCAGCTGGGAATGGGAGCCTGGTGACTGAGTAGTGGGGACTGCCTGCTATAGACTATAAAGGAAGGAAACCTGGAAACAGGAGGGACCTAAAGCCACGTGATGGGGTACTGTGAGCTTTAGAGATCAGCAAAACATTTAGGGAGTAGACCAGCTCCTACACATGAGCCAAGGAAAAGGACCTGGTTTACCTGTTGGTTGTAAGTTAAACTATTTTAATTTGGGGAACAAAAAACCCACACTGAAGAAAGGGGACTGAAATAAAGCTGGTGAGTGTTTAAGTCCATGCAGGCTGGTGAGTGGGGACCGCCTGCTCCCAGGTGTGATGTGAAAATAAATTCCTTGGTGTTTGTGAGGCACTCAGATACTGTAGTGATGAGCACCATATAAAAGCCCATGAGGAAATTAATAATTTGAGTGTTTGACCTTGCAACCTTAATAATGTTCTTTTGGGAGTTTAATATATAGATTTTTAGGTTATGGGTTTTACTAATTTAAACAAAAATGGAGTGGAAGAAGGGGAGTGTTCTCCACAATAGCCTTTCTTTGCTACTTGCTTCTCTCTTCTTCTTTTTCTTTACTTAGCTATCTTAATCACATTTATCTCCCTCCACCTTTTTAAAGCACAATTTCAATGATGCCTTCCTTAACTTCCTCTGTTTACCTGCCTTATCCAGGCCAGTTTAATTTTCCCTAATGAGGTGCCTGCTACCTGTCTGGCTTAAGTACAACCCAGAATTCTTTGCATGGCTAAGGCAAATGGCTCTAAGCTGCTATAGAGTTCTAAGCCAAAACAATACTTGCAGCTACAGGTCATTATGGGAAGACAAAAGTTATTTTTAAGAAAGATCTAGTTCATCCTTAGAAGTGAGCTGTCAGTTTCCAACTGAGATGTACTAGCAGGAGTAGTCAGGGGTCAGAAGCACCCCAGGATAATAGTCATAGCACTTAAATGAACCAAAGTTCCTGGACTCGGAAAATTATGGGGCAGGGGTGAGCACTGGAGGAAGGTACTGGCTATGCATCATCAGAAAAGCCCCTTCAAAACAGGAAGCCAATGAGGGGAGCAAGAAATGTAAATAAGCAAGTTTCTAAAATAAAAAACAAATTTGAGGTAGGCTGAGGAGATATAATCAGGGCCGACGAGTGGGGGGGAAGCCGGTACAAATTACCGGGGCTCGGTGGTCTGGAAGGGGGCCCGGCTTCCCCCCCCCTCCTCGGCCCTGTTTAGCTGGTTCACCCTTGCTGGGGGGCCCGAAAAAATTCTGGGCCCGGCTTACCCAGTTTCCTCCCCCTCTCATCAGCCCTGTTTAGCTGGTCCGCCCTTGCTGGGGGGCCCGAAAAAAATTTTTCACCGGGGCCCGAACCCACTCTCGGCAGCGCTGGATATAATTAGATGGTCGGGGAAGAGGTCTGCAGTTGAGTGTGGAGGGAAAGCTTAGATTTTAAAATAATAAAACTGTAAACGTTATTCCAACTGTCTGAAAAGAATGCTGATAATTATTTTTAAACTTGAGAGCTGTCAATACATTTTGTGGCAATACCCATTTCCAGTCCGATTTGTTCCTCCAAAATACAGGATTGAAATGTGGATTTCTAGGATAACTCATTTTGAAGATAAACATAAAAAGTCACTTGGGTTGACTCATTTATGATGACTTAAGTTCCTAATCACATAGTGATTTGAGGAAGCTAAATAAAAAGAAATAAACTTGGGAGGTAGAATGGACAGCAAAAATGGTCTGTGATAGAGGCCTGTGTATTCTCTACTTCCTGCTCCCTCTTTGCTCTCTGTTTCGCTTACCAAAATGTACGGTGGTGAAGTCTTGTAGTCATTTGCAGCCATATTTTCAACATAAGTATATGTACAGTGCCCTTCAAAGCTGTACATCACAGCCTACCCACTGCCAACTGTAGGATAGGGAAGCAAGTTAGCTGGCGCCATCTAAAGAGCCCAGAAATGAGAGTGAGACAAAACAACCATTTCCAAAGCTTTTTGGAAGAAATAAAAGGTGGTGGTGGAGGGAGGGGAGTTGAGGGCATTTTCTCAACAGACATCAGATGAAGGGAAAGAAAGGGAGGGTGACGTCCTATGGAGGGCATGCAAAATAAAGAAATGAGATGGATTTGATAGGAAATCTGAATTTTGTTTGGGTTCTCTTGGACTTTGGGGATTCATATGAAGTTCCAAATAAACCACAAGGGCAAAATTAAGTTTCCCGTTTTGTTTGCTGAAACTACAGGAAACTAAAGCAGCTGGTCCATTCCAATTCTACATAGAAATATCTGAAAATTAGGGTTTATACGTGGAGTGTGGGGCTCAAATATAGTCCTTCACTGTAGAATGGTTTCCACTGAGTCTTTGGAATAAAACAAGTGAAACAATACTCATTCCTTAGAGGATAAGTGAAACTTTTAGGCTCCAGGTCTGTATAATGTAACAAACACCACTATGAGATCACTGAAGTAATTTAGAGCTAGCCAAACGGCTTTATTCATCTCTGACACTGGGGTAAATTAGTACATCTCTACTGATTTAAATGGAGTTATTTCTGATTTACACCAATGTTAGTGAGAGGAGAATCAGGACCACATTTTTTGAATTTGAGCCCAGGCCATATTATGATCATTCTTATTTATTTATTTTATTTTATTTTATTTTATTTTATTTTATTAGGCTTTGAAATAAGAAAAACATATTCTTTTCATCTATCTGTACAAACTCCAAATTGCTGTGAAATGCTTTTCCATTCCTTTTTGCTAGAAGCAGACAGTTATTGTGATTTTCTGCTACAGCTGATGAGGCAAACCTTTATAGAGATATTGGCAGATATTACTTCTGCATATAGAAGAATAGATAATGCACTTAGAAAAAGCTCTCGGGACTCCTGTGAATCTTTTTATATCAACTAATAAATCTAGGAAATCTTAGCTTGACAGTCTCCACTAATTAAAATTCACAAGCTGAAGTGTCTTGTTTATAAAAAAACCTTTGTCTGGATCATTTGCTTTTAGAAACGTTTGTAATCTTCCATGAATTTGATGCCACTGGTAAAGCACGGGGGCTGCTCACTGACACTTAAATGAACAGTGGAATACTTAAGTATGGCACTATGAAGTAAAGATATGAGGATGGGGTTGTTGGTTGAAGTGCCATAGCAATGAAGAAATTGTCCTTGAGGCTTTTACAGTGTATAGCTGAAAAGTTACATTAAGAAAATGACTGCTCCAAACTGTGATAAGAACTTGCATTAAAAATAACAGTCCTGATTCTGATCTGTCATGAGTTTGCACTTAGGTAGTCCTACTTACTTCAGTGGGAATCACTCCTGGTTTAAACCTTTGTGCTGAGACAAGAGCCCACCTAAAGTTTTGACATGAAATTAACTGTTGAAATAGTTTAACCCTTTGGCGATATATACAAAATAGTTCTTCATTAATTCTCACTTTTGTGTCGCTAAACCACAAATTTAATGCTGTACCTCTCACAAAAGGTCTCAACCCCAGCCTGTATGGCTAAAATAGAACAGCCACACGCTATAATGAAATATTATCTGAGTAAAAGTTCATTATTTTTATAAAATATGCAACATTAGAAATCTATACAAATTTTAGTGCCCTGTTCGATATTGTAACTTTTATGAAGAGTAAATTGAAACAAAAAAATAAATAAAACAAACTGGCACTTTTCAAATGAACAAAGTATGTGTTGTGAGGTAATGTATTTACTTTTAATCGTGTTTGCTCACTTTCTTTTTAATGCACTACTTTCAATAATCCAGAAGTCTCAAAGTCATCATCATGAAGTAGTAAAGTTCTGCCATAAACACATGTTCTCCCAATAATTAATTTATTTGGTAAATAAAAATGCAATGAAGAGGAAAGGAAAACAATTAATGGAAATGACAGTGAATGGTCAAAATAAGTAAAGAAGGAATGACAAAGGGAAGAAGGGGAAAAGTTCAGAGTAAGGGAAACATGAACTAGACAGGCATGGAAGACAGTGCCCAATCAGATTGTATTTTTGGCTCTGAGGAATAAAAAAAGTTATTTATCTCACAGCTTTTAGAAGATGTGAGGAAGAGAGTAAGACATGAGGGGGAAATGGCCAAACAGATCGGTTAGGAAGCAACTAGCCTCTGCCCATTATTCTAGCTGTGTTGCATAAGACTAGAGATAGACTATTATTATTGAGTTTTCCTTTTTGTGATTGAGGGTTTCATCAAAGGAAAATTCTCCTCTGGGAATTTTCTGTTTTAGATTGCATTTTTAGGCTTGACAATTCAACTTTTTAGGTAACTATTAACAAAAATTGTGAAACAGATGATAATATCCTTCAGATTACATTAACTAAACCTAAAACAATTTCCTTTGCTTTCTGTTCTTTGAAGAATGAAACAATAATACTAGTCTAATGTGATAAATTTTTCTCATTAAAGTAGTTTAACCATAAAATGTGACTTCTATTTAAACTGCTGTAATTTGGATTTTAGATATGCCTTTTAAAAATAATCCTCTAGTTTGCCAATACATTTTTAATTGCTATTCTTTTAAATATAAATGCCAATATTTTGGCATTTTGCTAGGGTGGAACCAGCCAGGGAACACTTATTTACCAAGCAGCCCTGTCACCAAGGCCCCAGCACTCTGAGGTGATTTGGTCCTAAACTCAGTGGCAATCTCCCTGGATTCTGACACATCCTGGTAGAATTCTGCTACAGATTCAGATGAATTAGACTGTAGGTTTTTATTGACTTAAGTATGAAAATGAATAATAAAATCAGTTCAATAGCCCCTGTGCTATTTATTTCAGTATTAAATTCAGTTTATTTGTAGTGTTTCCCCAGCTTCAAATTTCAGTATGCCATAGATTTTTTTATTGACAGTGCCCAACTGCATCATAGCAGTTGTTAGAGGGAGCTGGAGGGAATGGTGAGTTTAATGATAGGCTCTGCCTTTTATAGGCAGGCCCTTTGGAAGTACAGCTTCCATTAGGAGAAGTTTTCCTTTGTTGAGGGAAAGCACTAGTTATATTTCCCTGAACATAGGAAACCCTGCAGCCTGAGTCCCAGTAGCTCTGACTATAAAAGGCCAGCTTTAGCATGCATGTTGGTCCTTATCCTGGGAGGTGAAAGAAGGGCAGTAGCTTTTTCCCAGGATTGGCTGACAAAATGTAGTTTCCATCAAATTTTTCCATTGGAAAAAATGCCCATTTTGGCCAAAAAAAAAAGTGATTTTCTAACGGAAAACCTAAACAAACAAAAATCATTTTGAATTCATGTTTCTGCTTAAAATGTTTCATTTCAACTTTACATTTTGAAACAAAGTGGTTGAAGAATTTTCTTTCAAAATCAAATTTTTCAGAATATTTTTGTTTGTGGTCTTTTGAATTTGGCCGCTTAAGGGATTAAAACAAACATCATAGCAGAATTTTCCATGGGATGTTTTCTGACTAGTTGTACTTTCCTGATAGAGCCTAGTATGCTGTAGGGATTTGGAGGGCTGGAGAGCAGTAGGCTCCAGACCATGGTAGAAAGATGCCCCCTTACAATCTCCCTTGAAAATGATTTGAAGGAAAGGGTGATAAAGGCCAGGCCTCCTCTACAAGAGGGTTTCCAAAGGTATTTTGGAGGGTGAACAGGTGCAATCAGCTTGAGGGTGATATAGCAGAAAACTGGGGATAGGGAGGAGAAAAGGACATAGGGTAAATGGTTGAGACATAACTATTCACAAATACTTGAAGGCTGTAAACAATCAGAATGGAGATAAACTATTTACTGGATGGAAGGTATAAGTAGGAGTAATAGGATGAAATTAAGAAAGAGGACATGTTAAGCTAAATATCATGGAAAATTTTCCTGACAGTGAGATCTATTAGCCAGTGTAATTAATAGTCTCCCAAGAGAAGTGGTGGAAGCCTAATCAAGAAAACTCCCAATATTTTTACAATGTAGTGAGTGTATAGCGTCTCTCAAGAATCATTTGAACTTGAACCTGTGATCTTGACAGGAGCTCAAGCAGAAAATTGTGAAGAAATTTACTATTCAACAAAAACATGCATTTTAAGCATGCTTTTCTTGGTCTAATTCTTAGAGCAGTTTTGCATGTAGAACTTCTATAGGCTGCAGAATCTGATCCATATTTGTTTCTGTTTTGACTAGTAAATGAAAAAAAATTGCCAGCAATTCAGCACTGTGGTTAGTAGAGGTACTTATGAATAATCACAGTTGAATTAAACCCAACTAAACCACCTCATTAACAAGGAAATAAATGAAGGTCAGCCTGAAGATGTGGCACTTCGTGGAGACAACTCCAGACAGAGGTCAGCTCCTCTGAAAAAACATGTTTTGCCAAAGTTCCTGATCCAGCCTGCACAGAATTAAAGTTATCAGTATAATTTCCTGTACTCAGATGCATCCGAAGAAGTGGGCTGTAGCCCACGAAAGCTTATGCTCAAATAAATTTGTTAGTCTCTAAGGTGCCACAAGTACTCCTGTTCTTTTTGCAGATACAGACTAACACGGCTGCTACTCTGAAACCTGTACTCAGATGGATTATTTCTGAAGAAAATATATTGGCTTTATCGATATTCTTTGTAATGTTTGCTTGAGAGGGAAGGTCATGAGAGAGAGGAACAAGGTTAAGTGAGAAAGGCAAAAAAGAGGGGGAAGGGTAACAAAAGGAAGTTGTAAAACAAGTTGATTAAGTCAAGTTTTGTATGAACTTGTTTAAATAGATTCCAAACACCAAAATCTTTCTCAACTCTCCACATAGCTTTGCTTGAGAACAGAAAAATGAAGTGGACATGGGGTTGGAAAAATATTTAAGTTTTCCTTTCTCTTTGTAACCTCTTTAACATACTGTCCTGAGAAATGAGAAATATGGGAAATTGCTGCAAGAGTAGTTGAAGAAAGGATAGCGGGAAAGGGGAGGAAGGACAATTATGAAGCACAAATGAATGAAAGAACGTTATTTAAGCTTTCAGAGACTTTAGAGAAAAGAGGATTAAAATGATTGCAGGAAAATACCTAAAATGCTCTTGAAACAAGAGTAGAGGGGGAAGATATTTTGAAGGGAACTGAAGGAAAATATACACACAAATAAAAGCCAGTTTCTTGTTTCTGTTAACTTCCACTGCCTTCAGTGGGAACAAGATAAGGCCCAAGGTAAGTGAGAGCAAAACAATAGTAGCATGAAAATGTTAAAAACTGCAAATGAAACCTATCTATGGTAATTCCTGTAATTAGTGAAGGGGTTTTGCTTGATAAACTGCATTATCTCCCACCTTTGTAAAGGAGGGAAGCAGCTTTTGGAAACGATTAATGAAAAAATGAAATGAATAAGTGAATAAAAATTTTATTACAAATAATCAGGGCCGGTGCAAGGAAGTTTCGCGCCCTAGGCGAAACTTTCACCTTGCGCCCCACCCCCCCCCCCTGGCAGCTAACCCCCCCCCCCCCCCCCCGCCGCCCCCCACCCCCCCCCAGCCCCCCCGCGGAAGCTAACCCCGCACCCCTCCACGGCAGCTAACACCGCCCGGGGAGCCCGCCCCAGCTCTCCTCCGCTGAGCACGCTGGCACTGCTCTAATTCTCCTCCCCTCCCAGGCTTGCGGCGCCGATTGGAGGAGACTTAGAGCGGCGCCCCCCCCCCCCCCCAGCTCACCTCCACTCCATCTCCTCGCCTGAGCGGGCTTTTAGGCGCCCTCAACCACTAGGCGCCCTAGGCAGCAGCCTAGTTTGCCTAAGTGGTTGCACCGGCCCTGCAAATAATGTAAAATAAATTAAGTCAAGTCATGTAATGAAATAGAGCCTGATCTGCAAAGTTCAGATTTGGATCCAAACTTTCTCATAATTTGAGAGCGCTCCAATCATGAGTTCCAGATCAGGCTCATTATAGAGATAAGCTCAGGCCATGAACTTGGACCTGGATCTGAACTTTCCCAAAAATTGAGAACTTTTGGATCTGGGGTTCCAGTTTGGGGCTCTCTAACAATATATGTACCATTTTGAACCAGGTGTCACAGACTTTTCACATGAAACATTTCTGTCCATTTAAACATATACAGTTCTTTTTTACTATGAGATTGAGTTCGAACAGAGAGAACAAAATAATGCTAGTGTTACTCTTAAACCCAGATTAGAGCTCATGATCCCATTTAAAGCAGCTTTGATGGATACATAACTGACTCTGTGATCAAAAACTTGTGCCATCAGGAGAATCCCACATGCCTCCATCAGGGAGGGGTTCCTTTAAGTAGGAAACAACACCAAAAACTCCTTAATTTGACAGATTTATTGCCACAGTTACAATATTTGTTTGTAATTTAAGGGCTCCCCTAAGCTGTAAAACAGGAAGGAAGAGATGGTTTCATTGCAGACAAAAGATCCATCTACTACTAGAATCCATGAATTAATCCCATGAGGAGTGTTTTGTTGTACAGAGAGTTTTCTATCCATTGGGTTTATAACATGTTCCACAGTATTATCACTTATAGTAGTTTTTTTCCCAAATGAAGGCATGCCAGGTTTTGCATAAAACTTGAATTGTGTGAAGGCAGCATTTGTCAATGAGGGTAAATATCTTTGTTGACCATGTGCCAAATTCCTTTGTTGTCAAAGTTAATGGATTTACACTAAGAATGCATTTGACCCAGTGGTAGTAGATCAGATCAAGAGCACAGACTTGTATTTTTTATAACAATATGATCATTTTAATTGTTGAATACAAAGCAATATATAGCTACTGACAATTTTTACACCAGTAGCAAACTGCAGAAACATATGATCATTTGATGAACAAATTCCAAAGAGTTGCTATGTATATAAATATCAAAGATCAAATTCTATATCCAGCCAACATGTTATATATGTAGGAGAGTGTTCTGTTGTGGACAGCCTTGTGTAGTGGTGTGTGTGTGTGTGTGTGTGTGTGAGAAGGGATTTACCAACACATGTACGGATGTATGTGCGCACACATTTTTTGCATCTTAGCCTACCGTTCCTCCAACACCCAAACTGAGGATAATTAGAAACACTATCTAAGTATCAGCAAGCGAGCAAAGAACTAAAAGTACGGTCATGTACTCCAGTCAGACTCTTATCTTCATAGGATAAATAACTTATAATAATGTAGTTATAAAAATAAAAAAGTCTCAATATGCCCAGATACGCTATCTTAAACAAAATTAAAAAAGAGAAAAAGGTGAAGAACACACAAAGCTAATTTAATGATGCACCTCATTCTAATAACATTTGGCATATCAATAATCAAACCCTCTATTGTCCTCAAAAGAGAAGAAATAGGCTGGTGGAAATGAGAAAAAAAAAGGCACATGAATTTGGCAGTAAAAAAGCCAAATGCTGACAGTGGATCAAGGCTTAGTGATATCTGTTCAAACCATATTATATGTAGGTTATGCTAGGACATCTGAGAAGCCACAGCTTCATAGGGTGTATATTTAAAATTCCCTGTGCAAAATGAAGCATCCCAGCACAAACATTTTTTCCATGGCTATCAGCACCTATAGAATCCCTTCTCTGCTCTACCTCCTTCCCATCATTTCTAGTCACAAATAACATCAGCGTATAATAAGCTCTGACAATGAAGAGAGAGGCAAAGTCATAGTACTAATCCCCTGGATGTAATATCTTGCTGCATTAAATTCCACACTATCTTGCATAATACATACTGAAATACAAAACAGATCACTGGAAAAATAGCTAGTATTAAAACTTCGGAATTAATTACATCTGTTAATCCTTGTTAAGCCATTCAACTTTGCATGCAGAAAGGCAAATGGCAGTGGTTAATTGTGCTACCATGAATAGTAAAATCCAAATATACTAAATATTAATATATATTATAATGAATCTGCTGAGCAGTATTAAGCATATGACAGTGTGAATCTGCTGCTGCTTTTCCAGGCCCTGACTGGAAGGTGATAGCTCACCAGGAAGGGAAGGTTCAGTGGAAGACTTATCAGGGTAGCTAGCCCTGGTGGCAGCACAAGAACTGGAGGCTGCCGATTTGACTGCACAGCTGGGGTCTCTTGGTGTAAGAGTAACTGGCACATACTGTAGATAAGAATATGCATATCTTGTAAATAAACAAATTACACCAGACACGAGGATATGACATCAATTTATCCCCAATAACAGAAACTAACATGTTGTAAGGCCCCCAAATTAATGTCCACTCAGCGGAGGGGCAAAATTATCAAAAAATATGTTTTCAAAAGTTTTTTTTTAAATACATATTTTCAGTACCTCCAAAATGTTTGTCGCAGAGAGGTTAAGTAAATTTCTTAAAGCTATAGGTGGAGTTAATGTCAGAGTCAGCATTATAACTGAGGAATTCCTTGTTCCCAGTTCTCAGCTCCTTCCACTACATCACCCTTACTACTTTTGGATGCCTATTCTTCTTCTGTATTATATTACGTAGCAGCCCCAGTCTTTGACCAAGACCATATTGTGCTAGGTGCTGTACAAACACAGAAGAAAAAGACAGTCTCTGCCCCAAATAGATTAACATAGATTAAAATATATTTTGTTATGTGTCAGTGATCTTTTAGGGGTATGCGGTTGTGTGCGTGCAAGGAACTTTGCCAGCTAGTCAGACAGTTGATTGGTTCTGTTTTTTGTCAGTTTTCTTTTATTTGTTCTCAGAAGCTGTCTAGGGTGGCTGGTCATAAACACAGTGACTGTAAAACTTCCTTCACAAAGAAAATCTGTCTTACTTTTTCAAAATTTATTGTAACATCAGTACTGTATTTATTGCTTTTTTGCTTTGCTTCAAAATTTCCTTTACTGCTTACTATTAATTTTATTTAGGATCAGCTAGTCAACTCTAAGGACAGGTGGTCATGGATGCAGAACTTTTAAATAAAATCCTTTCCCTCAAAAGATCATCTTCTATCTCCATTCTTTACTACCATTAGTACAGCATTTGTTTCTTTTATGTCATGTCTAAAATTCTACCACATACTATTAATTTTATTTAGCATCAACTACTCAGCTCTTCAAGGCAGTTCGCCGTGCACTCCTGAAAAATATATCAAAAATTCACTGTGAAAGAATGTCTGGGTAAATACTGTTTGTGTGTATACTTGTCATCCTTCAAGCCTTTCTTTATCTTACAAATGTTTAGATAGTTTCATGGTTTAACAGAAAATTTACACTAAAATAGTAACCCTTTATATTTCATTGTTATCGTATGTGCTAAGGCCACATCTTCTACATACTAATGCATGTGCTTAATGTTGTTAGAGCTACTCTCACGCTTAAAGTTAAGTGTGTATGTAAAGGTTTGCAGGACCTGGGCCTAAATCACCCTCCCAGCTGTCAAAGATACACAAACCTGCGCACCAAATGGGCATAGGCCTGGGTAACATCTAGTGATAAAGAGAAAGGGGGAAAGGATATTATACAGATGATCTCTTTCATAATATTTTTCCATTTTCTTCTTGATTTGACTCAGGTTTTTTTACCATGGCCCAGGGGATGGCTTTCTCTTCATTTGAACAATGTCTCCAATTCAGTATTGCATATATCTGACATGTGGCCATTTGCCAAATTTGGCACTAGTGTCCTAAGTACAGACCACAAAGGTTTGGGGCAAGTTTTGTTGTTGTTGTTGTAACTTCCTGCCCTAGAAGAAGCATTCAGGGAAAGCAGCATTTTAATGTTGTCATAGGGTGACAGAAATTATTCATCTGTCACTGCCAATAGGGTTGTTTATAGATAGGGCAGTAATGGTTCAGCATTGTCATGTAACATTATTTTGGAGTATGGCTACTTTAAGATACCCTTCAAATATGGCTTAACTCTGAAAAATGACGTAATAAAAATCATATGTAGGATTCCGTATCCATTGTTTTACTGATTCTATAGCTTAACCAGCTTGGATGTTCATCCTTTTGAGGGATGGGGGTCAGAAAGTCTTCCTACTATATGCATATATTGCTTTCTTCCATCAAAAATTATAGTTTGATTGATGTGGTTGACGAGATTTGACAAACTGTCTAAATGATATAACCTTCTGGGTCATAAAATTTACATCAAACTTGGAGTAATGCTGCTATAAACATAAAGTGACACACCACATAGCTAACATGTTCATGCACAGTGATTCTGTGATATAATGGCTTAATATGACCTTGCTTTAGGCAAGCTGCTTGGTGAGTGCAGAAGAATATTCAATGGTTCTTATGATGAATGACTTGCATTAGATGAACATGACATTAACTTGTCAGCAGCTTAACTTACAAAAAGTCAAAGGTTTATTTTCACTTCCAAATACCTAAGACAACATCATTTTTTTTTTTTAAATTGAGATAGAGAGGAGAGGAAAGGAAAGGAAACTGTCTTGGTTTGTGAAAAAATGCCAGTTCATTGACAAACTAATCCAAGTAGGACACCTAAGGGAAGGATGATGCAAGACTCAAAATGTGTGTGCTCGATCTGTGCCAGTTTAAAAGTTCATTTTGCTGCTTTGCTAAATTTTGATTTGCCGTTTTATCTGATGATCTTAGTAGCTACAGTTTCTTCCATTTCCTCTGAGACATTAAGCACTCGAGGAACTGATAAAACAATGCTTAACTTTTTGGATTTAGAAGATTAAGAATTATTTTCATTGTGCCTGGCATGTAGTTGATTTTATGTTGGATTTAAATATATGTACAGAACTTGCAAGTTTGTATAAAGCTAAACCTTTTTTTTAATGAGGAAAAGCAGTAATTCTTGAGCCTCCCATCTACACATCTCTGCACAAGCATAAACTGAACAGGGTGAACTGTTATATTCTGATTGGAAAATTATCTTACTATAATTGCATTTGAATTTGTGGCAATTTAAATTAATTCCCTTCAAATGTAATGTATATTGGTGTTTGAATCTGTATGTTTTTTTTGTTAGTCAAATAATCGTATACTGAAGTATGTCAGTCTGATTGTCTTTTATGTGGAAGAAACAGGTCTATGGATTCATTATTCAGAAAACATCAGTTGCTTAATAAAATTATTAACTAATCTCCAAAATCCATGCCAAATCCTGCTTCCTTTACTCACATGAGAAATCCCACTGAAGTCATTAGGAGTTTCACATGCAAAGAGATTCCAGGATCTGACCCTTACTTAAAAACATGTATACTGTTAACTTAGAGGAGTTTCAGATGAATTAATTACCCCAAAATTCATATTTTGAAGGACTACATCATTTTAAAGCCAAATATGGGTACAATAACTTTAAGAAATGAAGTGCTGTGCTATTTTTTCCAGCCGTTTTCCTTTTATTTTGCCACAGACCAATCCTTTACACAGCTAAATACTCTCTAGGAAACCCATATATTTATTGGCTAGGTCCCATAAGAATTCCAGCATAGGTTTTACTGCAATGCAGTGGCCAAATTACCTTAATACTGTGCTACATAATTGGCATTGTGCCTCAGTAATAGAATTTAAATTGGAACATAATATTGGACATGCATTGGACCAGCTTTTCAATTAATTAATGTATAATCACATATTTACTGAAATATAATAGTTTTTAGAAGTTATACATGTCCTTAAATTTGTTTGACAGCCAACATTTTCCTACATGTAAAAATCATTAGTCCTCCTCAAAGAGTCAGTCCACACTAAAATTAAATTTTTAAAAGTAATCCAGTTTTCAAGTTATCCAAGTGCAAAATATGTGCCTGAAGAATCAGTTTGTTTATTTTTCTGAGTAAAGATAAGAAAAACTGAATAGTCAAGAACTTTGCCTTTAAATTCTCCAGATACAACTCAGCTTCTGGATTAGACAAATAATGAGAAATGTTAGCCCCAAATAATATTTAACTTTCATTTTTTTCTCCTATTACATTCAACTAGACTCAAGAAGGTTTGACCAATTTGGACAAGTATCCATATGCTTGGAGGCTTAATTTGGATTTCTATGGACTGGAAACTCCATGTCCTTTTTTACAATTTTTATGCAAAGTAAATAGTCTAAAAGCACGTGAAATCCTTTTAATTTAATTTTTCAAACCTCAAAATTAAAGATCAATTCATGTTTAATCTGAGAGACAGGCTTAGATTTGAGTTTTTTCTTCTTTTATCCAAACCAGTTCACTCAAATCTAGTCAATCAATGTTGATAAGTGCAAAGTAATGCACACTGGAAAAAATAACCCCAACTATACATATAAAATTATGGGTTTTAAATTAACTGTTACCCTCAAGAAAGAGATGTTGGAGTCATTGTGGATAGTTCTCTGAAAACATGCATTCCACATGGAACAGCAGTTAAAAAAAGCTAACAGAATGTTAGGAACCATTAGGAAAGGGATAGATAATAAAACAGAAAATATCATAATACCACTATATAAATCCATGGTATGCCCACACCTTGAAGACTGTTCTGGTTGCCCCATCTCAAGAAAGTTCTGGTTGCCCCATCTTCAGAAAGATATATTAGAATTGGAAAAGGTACAGATAAGGGCAACAAGAATGATTACAGGTATGGAACAGCTTCTTTATGAGGAGAGATTTAAAAGAATGGGACTATTCAGTTTAGAAAAGAGATGACTAAAAATAGGGGTTATGATAGAGATTTATAAAATCATTAATGATGTTGAAAAAGTAAATAAGGAAGTGTTATATACCCCTTCACATAACACGAGAACCAGGGGTCATCTGATGAAATTAATAGGCAGTAGGTTTAAAACAAACAAAAGGAAGTACTTCACACAACAAACAGTCAACCTGTGGAACTCATTGCCATGGGATGTTGTGAAAGCCAAAGTATAACTGGTTTAAAAAAGAATTAGTTACGTTCATGGAGGATAGGGCCATCAATGCTGTTAGTCAAGATAGTTAGGGAGGCAACCCTATGCTCAGGTGTCCCTAAACCTCCAACTGCCAGAAGCTGGGACTGGGCGATAGGGGATGGGTCACTTGAAATTGCCCTGTGCTGTTCATTCCCTCTGAAGCCTCTGAAGACAGGATACTGGGCTAGATGGACTATTCATCTGACCCAGTATGGACATTCTTATTTTCTTTAAAGATCTCTAGGTGAATCTTCAACTTCCCTTGGCAACTCCCCCCTACACTGCTTAATGGTTTTTCTAGTAATATAGTTTTTCCCAATAACTGACCTACATTTCCTACAATGCAGCTGCAGCCCATTGCTGCTACTTTTGTCCTCAGCGACAAATGAGAATAATTGGTCTCCCTCCTCTTTATAGATGTCCTTATATATATTTGTAGATATTTATCTTGTTATTCCTCTATCTTTTCTCTAGGCCAGTGTTTCCCAAACTTGGGACGCCGCTTGTGTAGGGAAAGCCTTCAAATACATTCTGCTTTATTCACCCAAGAAATAAATGTGGTGCTTGAGAAGCTAATTGTTATGTAGGTTTTGCAATTTGTGTTTCAGTCCTCTGATTTAGATGACCACAGAAACACATGTAGAAATGATGTTAAGATGACTGGTATTTTTTAATTCATCTGCTCATTTTTAAGTCATATGACATTTTAGACTAGTGACCATGTCTAGAGCTGAGTGAAAAATTCATCACAAATAATTTACTTGATGAATTTATCCTCTTTTCACGTTCATGAAATGTCACAAGTAGGTTGTGATTTATTTATTATAATTATTTATTCAGTACTTTTTTAAAATTGAAAGGGGGAAAAAAACCTTTCTGGATTGCTCAGACAATTGCTGTGAGTATATGAAATTTTACTGTGTTGGTTAGCTCTTATTGGTCAGACAAGTTCAACGTTTTCAGTTCCAGGAATGGATAGGCATAGTTTATATTTAGGAGGAGCAGCTATTGGGGTTTCCCATGTCAAAAGAAGCATCATAGTCACTTCCCATAACAAATGTATAAAAATATAGAACTACTCATTTCTGTTCCAGAAGCTATTACTGGTTGTCCATAGACAAGACTTGGCAAATGTATGCAGCTATATGTGAAAATTACATGCTCACTCAGCAGCAGCGGCGTCTGGTGATTTCCAGATTTACTGCATTCTGTAACTGTCATGGACACCACTAAGGCTGTGATGGCTAGAGAGCTCTAAATAATATTAATTTATATTTCCCAGCATTTGGAGGACAGCCCACACAACATATGGTAGTATCAAATATAGCTCACCATAGTATTCCGTCATCTAAAGTCTGTGTTACTTGAATCTAAACACAGATGATTTAGTTAAACATTTTTATTGCCATTTTAACCGTATGTTGTCTAGAAGTATATTATAGTTTTTTGCTATTATTTAAATGCACAGTTTACCCTTCCTCTGCCATTTGGGCAGAGCTATAATTGGGGCATTAAGTGGGTTAAATAGCATATTTTAATATGTCAGAGATCATTCACATTGCATTCTTTGTAGTCCATATCCTCTCAAGCCTTGGTCTATGCCAGACGTTTCAGAGGATGATGGAAAAAAAACAAATGACAAATGTGTATTGCACCTTACCCAATGAAGGAAGGATTTTCTCGAGACATAATTCCAGTAGGTAGGATTTTTCATTATGAGAAACTGAAATTTAAAAGATTTCTAAACATTTGGGTTTTTAAATTTTGGACAAATGGGGTTTTTTGAAGGAATTCTAAGAATTGTTTAGCCTATAATGGGGCAGCTTTGTAAAGGATTCAGGTCACGGAGAATGTTTTTTCTTAAAACTATTGTTCAGGGAGAAAAACGGAATCCAGCGCATGGTGTAATTTATTCCTGAATATTTGTGACTTGTGTGTGTAATCTTGAACAAACCTAATTCGGTCTGCATGGGATTCGTGGACCTTCTCAGTGAGGTTTCCTCCAAACTGGCACATGATGCTGTGCAGTTTCACTTCAGTTTTAGGATCCCACTCAATCTAAAACTTGAAGCAAAGCTCAAGTAATTCTAATGCAACATCATTGTTGGGGGTTCTTTGGTTGGTTTTTTATTTTTGTAAGGAGAGCAGTGAACTTAAACCAGTCCTACATTTCCCACTGGATCCTAATTCCCCAAGAGACCCCATCACTTCTAATATTCTTCTGAGAGGAGGTCCAATGGTCTTCTGGCATCTTCCAGTGGAAAGTAACTGGTCTTCTTTACCCTCAGAACAGTTAAAGTGGCAACTAGCTGAATCACTTCCTTCCAGTAGCAGACAAAGTAGGTTAATTGCGCCACAATATTGATTTGGAGCCATCTTTAAGGGCATGGATAAGTAACTCCTAGTTCTTCCATAGTGGGACTGAGAAGCATTAATTAAATGGTAAGGATATTGTAATGAGATTTAAAATTAACCATGTTCAATATTTCCTTTTAAAAAATGCCTATATTTCTTTGGGGAACTTTCCTGCAGAGTAGGCATGTGAAGTTTCCCCATCTATTTTCAGAGCCTCCACTGTTCTGAATATAAAGCGTCTATCATGCAGGTGTCAGACCCCTAACCCATGACTAGCACCTGTGCAGGGACCACTCCACCAGGCAGAATCTCCTGACACACAGAGTGTTGAACAGATCAGGTACAGTACAGATGAGGCAGGTTGGAGTCAGGAATAAGAAAGACCAGGGTGGTCCTGGGCCCTGGTTAAGCCCTGGTGCCACAAGTGCCATGGGGGCAAGGGCAGAAGTGGGCACAAGTTGAATGTGGATACATAGGAGTACTGTAGATACAGGTTGACTATTCCTTCAAATTTCCTTAAAGTACTTTGGCTCTTTGTTGTGTATTTGGTTGTCGTGGTAATAGAATCTTGTGTTGCTATGACAACTGAGTTAGATTATTAGGGGATAGCCCAGCCAGTTTTGGCTGGCTGTTTGGTTAGTTCTGAGTGTGGCAATAAATGGCTGCTTCAAGGTTTACAGCTCTTTGTGTCTCCAGTGATTTCTTCCTAAAACTGTTGCCCCCAAGGATATAACACTCTTAAAACCACAACTCTGTAAGCACTCCAGTGGAAATGGAATATATGCTGTAAATCAGGTTGAATCCATCACATGCTTAATGTTGTTTTGATCTTTATTTTAAAGAAGACACAGAATGTGAGCAACTAATGTTTTGGCCTCAAAAGACCTTCCTCAAGTGGATATTCATGTGAGCTGCAACTATAAGAAGAGTTCTTTGTATGACACAAAAATGATATAGATATTTAGACAGTCTCTTAATAATAGGGTTTCTTTAATACCAGGTATGTTCATGCAAAATTCTGTATACATGTGTTATACGCCTCTTCTTCCAGGACCTCAGCTTAACTCTGTGCTGAAGTACAGGCCAAAGTTCTGCCTTTTCAGGACTTTTTAGAAAACATTATACAGAGCTATTATATGTCAAACCCTGATACATGGATGTTAACTGTTCCCAGTCAATTTTAAAGAGAGCACATTACACATTCTTAGTAAAACAGATATTTAATGCATACAAAACACATTGTAAATACTATTTGGAATATGATGAATAATTTTTAAAGAAAAATTATTAGACAGTAAATCTACTGTTGTTCCTTATGCAGACTTTCCCCTTTTTGTTTCTGTTACATATATTTAAATATAAGGTTTCAACATAACACTTTCTGTTCTTTAGCACACACATTGAATGCACTCCCTCTGATCTTCTCTCAGAGATAATTTCTCAGTCTTTATAGTGTGACCTTTGTATGTAGTGTGTAGCACCTGGACTATTCAGAGCTTGAGGAAAATAGCAGCATCTCAGTCCTTTCAAACACTGGAGATGTGGCATTCCGGCCCTTGTGTTAATAGCTGACAGGCCTCTCAGTTGTTGGTGAAATGGAAATCTGTAACCTGTATCCAAAGTGGTGCAGAGATTGGGACCCAGACCTCGAAGCAGACCCAATTCTTGGTCTTGTGTCCATCAGCCACTGAGTCCACAAGGCTGTTTTTAACTGCTGGTATTTATAACTTACCTCTCCCCACCCACTTGCTCTCTGATTGGCTCAGCTCTCAGAGAGTAAGTAGAGTATGGCCTGGCAGGTGAGCTGCCCACAATGAAAACTTCCTATACAGCTTTAGAATACCTACTGAGCATGTCCGGTAACTACCTATCCGTGTTCTGGATGTTTCTAGGCTCTTCCAGCTGAGTTGCCTTGCCCTACTTTCTGTATATGTTCAAAGACAGAGTATCCAACTAAGATCCATGTCTGCTCCCGACTGCTTTTCTCTGCCTTCCCTGAAGGAACAAAGTTGAATGTTGCAATATAAAGCATGTGGGTTACACAGGCAACTGCTGAAACTATAGGCACTATAGTTAGGGTTACCATTCGTCCAGATTCTCCCGGACATGTCCGGCTTTTTGGGTTGAAAATAGCATCGGGGGAATTTGTAAATATCTAAAAATGTCCGGGATTTCCCCCCCCATGCAGAGCGCGGCACGGCTGACAGAGCGGCCGGCCGGATTGAGCCACTCACATGGGGCTCCGGCAGCCAGAGCCCCTCCTCCGCTTCCCCCCTCCTCTCCCCTGCAGCTTCAGGATATACTATGAAAATGGATATACTATGAAAACCTATAGAAAATATTATGCTGATATTAAACACCAAGTAAAGATGCTACAAATTGCTTTCATTTAGGGAATGCCATTGTCTACCTGTCCTGTTAATCTATCGATTACATTTAAATGTTGGTCAGTTGTGTTTAAAATCCTTTACTACCTGGTTCCTTTGTGCCTTATGCTCCTGGTCTGATTCTTTACTTATTTATTAAGCTATTTGTACTTTGTGCAATATTTAGGGATAGTACTTCAATATCTTGCCGCATGGTGGTGGAATGCCTTCCCACTTTACCTTGGTTACCTCTGTTACTCATAGTTATTTTAAGAGTCAGACTTAAAACAAAATTTTCCAGATGTTTATTTATTTATTTATTTAAATGTACTGCTTTTCACTCCAGTTAGGACCACAGAGTCTAAACAGCTAAGAGTGCATATGAGCTGGATTGTGTTTCTCCTTTTGCATCATTAAATGGGTTATTTACTAAGGCCTGGTCTACACTACGAGTTTAGGTCGACTTTAGTCGCGTTAAATCGAATTTAGCCTGGACACGTTCACACGACGAAGCCCTTTCTTTCGACTTAAAGGGCCCTTTAAACCGGTTTCTTTAATCCACCTCCGACGAGGGGATTAGCGATAAAATCGGCCTTATGGGGTCGGAATTGGGTTAGTGTGGACGGAAATCGACGTTATTGGCCTCCGGGAGCTATCCCACAGTGCTTCATTGTGACCACTCTGGACAGCACTCTTAACTCAGATGCACTGGCCAGGTAGACAGGAAAAGCCCCGCGAACGTTTGAATTTCATTTCCTGTTTGCTGAGCGTGGAGAGCACAGGTGACCACGCAGAGCTCATCAGCACAGGTAACCGTGATGGAGTCCCAGGATCGCAAAAGAGCTCCAGCATGGACAGAACGGGAGGTTCGGGATCTGCTCGCCATATGGGGAGATGAATCAGTGCTGGCCGAACTCCGAAGCAGTAAACGAAATGGCAAAATATTAGAAAAGGTCTCCAAGGCCATGAAGGACAGAGGCCATAACAGGGACACACAGCAGTGCCGCGTGAAAATTAAGGAGCTAAGGCAAGCCTACCACAAAGCCAGAGAGGCAAACGGAAGGTCCGGGGCTGAGCCGCAAACATGCCGCTTCTACGCGGAGCTGCATGCCATTCTAGGGAGTGCAGCCACCACTACCCCAACCGTGTGCTATGAGTCCCTCAATGGAGAAACACACAGGGAAGTGGGTTCGGGGGACGAGGAAGATGAGGATGGAGATAATGTAGATAGCTCACAGCAGCAAGGAAGCAGAGAAACCGGTTTCCCCCACAGCCAGGATATGTTTATCACCCTGGACATGGAACCAGTAACCCCCGAACTCACCCAAGACCCTGGGGGCACACAGGGGACCTCCGGTGAGTGTACCTTTGTAAATATTACACATATTTTAAAAGCAAACGTGTTTAATGATTAATGATTAATTTGCCCTGGCAATCGCGGCCAGTACAGCTACCGGAGAAGTCTGTTAACGTGTATGGGGATGGAGCGGAAATCCTCCAGGGACATCTCCAGAAAACTCTCCTGGATGTACTCCCAAAGCCTTTGCAAAAGGTTTCTGGGGAGGGCTGCCTTATCCCGTCCGCCATGGTAGGACACTTTACCACGCCAGGCCAGTAGCACGTAGTCTGGAATTATTGCATAACAAAGCATGGCAGCGTATGGTCCTGGTGTTTGCTGGCATGCAGACAACATCCATTCCTTATCGCTCTTTGTTATCCTCAGGAGAGTGATATCATTCACGGTCACCTGGTTGAAATGGGGCAATTTTATTAAGGGGACATTCAGAGGTGCCCCTTCCTGCTCTGCTGAACAGAAGTATTCCCCACTGTTATCCACGCGGTGGGGGGGAGGGGTGAAGTGATCATCCCAGAGAATTGGGTGGGGGGGGAGGGGAATTAGTTGGGTTTGTGCTGCATGTTAACCCTGAAACCGCAGCCCCTCCTTTTACATTGCAAACCCATTTTAAATGGCCAACCAAACGGGTGCTTGGTATGGGAAATGAGGGCAGTACTGTTTGAAACCATCCCCACATGTTAAGAAGGTTAAAAAAGCCCAAAGACTGTATGTCTTACCATGGCTGCCTGCAAGCTGAAATCTGTGTCCTGGCACTGCGTGAGTGATCTCTCACACCAAACCAGGAGACTCTCAATATAAGAGGAAAAATGCGACCTTGTAACGAAAGCACATGTGCTGTTTTATGTGAACAGCAAAATTTAACGTGAAAGAGTGTACCCATTGTTCTCTAAAATGTATCTTTTTTAATCACCTCTCCCCTTCTCCTCCACCAGCTGCAAATGTGTCTCCTTCACAGAGGCTACTGAAGATTTGAAACTGAAAGCGAAGGACACGTGATGAAATGTTCACAGAATTACAGACTGCCTCCCACGCTGACAGAGCCCATCAGAATGCGTGGAGGCAGTCAATGGCTGATTTTAGAAAAGCCCAATATGACCGAGACGAGAGGTGGCGGGCTGAATCGTGGGCAGAAGAGCAGAAGTGGCGTGCTGAATCGCGGGCTGAAGATGAGAAGTGGCGTCAGCTTGCACACAGAAGGCAAGAGTCGATGCTCCGGCTGCTGGAGCATCAAACTGATATGCTGCAGTGTATGGTTGAGCTGCAGGAAAGCCAGCAGGAGCAGAGACCGCCGCTACAGCCCCTGTGTAACCAACAGCCCTCCTCCCCAAGTCCCATTGCCTCCTCACCCAGACGCCCAAGAACACGGTGGGGGTTCATATTTTATTATGAACCACACATGAAACGTGGGGGGTGAAACTTGCACGGGGGCTTCTGTGAGGTGGGTAGGAAAGGACTTTTCAGATTTTGGGGAATGAGAGCCTTCTAGTGCTAGAGCAGTCTGCAGGGGTTGACTGAAAGTTTTAATGGCCCTTGCCGCCCCTCCTCCTTTGTACTTTGTGCTCATAATTGCCGCGGTGATCTGAGCGGGCTCCATGATCCCAGTGCTAGCTATGGCGCCTGGTATGAAAAAAGGCGCGAAACTAGTATCTGATGGACTAGGGGAGGGAGGGAGGGAGGGAGGGAGGGGCGAGTGACGACATGGCATACAGGTACAGGGAATTAAAATCAAGAAAGGTGGCTGTGCATCAGGGAGAAACACAAACAACTGTCGCACAGAATGCCCCCCCCCCAAAGATTGAACTCAAAAGCCTGGGTTTAGCAGGAGGGAGGGGGGAAGCAAATGAATACAGAATAAATCTATTTTTTACATCTTAAGACGACGGTGCAGCATGACTGATAGCCCTCGGCATTTTCTGGGTGCTTGGCAGCAAATACTGGGCGCTTGGCAGTTAGCCTTCAGGTCTATTGCACAATCTGATACCCACTGCAGTGTGACAACGATGGATACCAGTCGTAATATACTATCTACTGCCCAAAAGGCAAGGGGTTGCTGCTGTGTAGCAATGGTGCCCCATACTTCGCATACTACGACTGATAACCATCATCATCAAGGCAAGGGGTCTAGACCCACATCTGCCAGCCCCATGTCTGCCAGCACCCAGATCGCTCTCGGCCTCTTCTGGGTGCTTAGCAGAAAACTGGGTGCTTGGCAGAAAATAGCATACTACGACTGATAACCATCATTGTCTGCCCAGGTGCCCATGATCGACAGCCACTGCTGTCCGACAAGGACGGTTACCAGTCGTAATAAACCAGCTACTGCCAAAAGGCAAGGGCTGGTGCAATGCAGCCTTACTGCTGCCAGCCCCACGGCTGCCGGCACCCAGATCGCCAATGAAGGCTACCAGTCATGCTGCACCGTCTACCGCCAAAAGGCAGTTAGCTGCTGCTGCTGTGTAGCAATGCAGTCCCACGTCTGCCGGCACCTAGATGACATATGGTGACGGTGAGCTGAGCTGAGCGGGCTCCATGCTTGCCGTGGTATGTTGTCTGCACAGGTAACCCAGGTAAAAAGGCGCGAATCTATTGTCTGCCGTTGCTGTGACGGAGGGCGAGGGGCCTGACGACAGGTACCCAGAACCCCCCGCGGCACTGTTTTGCATCATCCGGGCA
This sequence comes from Terrapene triunguis, assembly GCF_002925995.2. Lineage (NCBI taxonomy): Eukaryota > Metazoa > Chordata > Testudines > Emydidae > Terrapene > Terrapene triunguis. The sequence continues at coordinate 11,867,687 of NW_020664909.1, forward strand.
TTGGGGTCTCAACCCAGAATTCCAATGGGCGGCGGAGACTGCGGGAACTGTGGGATAGCTACCCATAGTGCAATGTGCCGGAAGTCGACGCTAGCCTCGGTACTGTGGACGCGGTCCGCCGAACTAATGCACTTAGAGCATTTTATGTGGGGACACACACAATCGGCTGTATACAACCGATTTCTATAAAACCGGCTTCTATAAATTCGACTTAATTTCGTAGTGTAGACATACCCTAAGCTTCAGTCAGTCACACAGGTGTAATTGTGAGGGCATCGTTTGACCTGCAGAATCTTTATTACTGCTGTAGATCAGAGAGAAGAAATAATTGAGAAGCTTGAATATGAGAATCCAGCTTGACTTTGCAGAGTTATATTTTTGGGGGGGAAATCATTTTGTAAACTGAGCACTTTTGACCTGGAAATCAATGAGAGGCAATCAATACGGGAAACCAAAATGCTATTTTTACAGTCACATTTCAGAGTAGAATCACATTTTAATATTCCGAAGAATTTTTGCGCTATAATATATGCAATTTTGCAGACTATTGCTCCAATCCATATGTTTGCTATGCACAGGCGTTAAGCATATGCATGGGATTATGTGTTTGCAGTAGTGGGCCTATTTTTTACTACTTGTCGAGTGGTACTTTACACCATAAGTACTCCCATTGATTTCAGTGGCCCAGGTCTTCCCCTTACTAAAGAAACGTACTGTGGAGAGGTTTCTGTGAGAGCAATTCTCACTCATAATTCGTCCCTTATTGACATGCAGTCTGTTGGAAGAGGGGTGTTTTCTCCTCCTGCAGAATATACTGCTGAGCCTGCCCCCCCCAACACTTGAGATTGACATTATAGGCTGCATTATATCTTTTTCCAGGTATTTTTCACAGGGCAACTGTTAAGTAGCAGTTAGACCAGGGGTCGGCAACCTTTGGCACGCGGCTTGCAGGGGTAAGCACCCTGGCGGGTTGGGTCGGTTTGTTTACCTGTCGAGTCTGCCCCCATTGGCCTGGGATGGCCGAACCTGCAGACGCGGCAGGTAAACAAACTGGCCCAGGTTGCCGACCTTTGGGTTAGACAATGTGTGTTCATTCATAGTCCTTAACCCCTGTCTGCCCACTTCTCCTACATGGAACCATACCTCTGTTGTGCCCTTGGTGGGGTCCAGAGCAGGGGCGGCTCTATGTTTTTTGCCGCCCCAAGCACAGCAGTCAGGCGGCCTTCGGCGGCACCCCTGCAGGCGGTCCGCTGGTCACGTGGATTCGGCGGCGTTTCTGCGGGTCATACCCGCCACCGAATTACCGCCGAAGCCGCGGGACCGGTGGACCTCCCGCAGGCATGCCGCCAAAGGCTGCCTGATTGCCGCCCTCACGGCAACCGGCACGCTGCCCCCCACGGATTGCCGCTGCAGGCAGGTGCTTGCTGCACTGGTGCCTGGAGCCGCCCCTGGTCCAGAGGGGTCCCCTGTACTTTCTGCATGATCTGAGGGAGACCCACACCTGGAGGGAGCTCCCTCCATACACGGATCTCAGGAAACAATCACAGTAATTGGGACTGTTTAGAGTAAGATAATATCCAGGGTATGATTGAAAGAATTGAGCCCCTTAGTTAATGCCATCTTGGAGGATCTTTAAGCAAAGTTCATGTCCTTGAGGAATATCTAGTATGAAATGCTCAAATATGTTCTATACCATACCATGTTTAAATGAATCATTTAATTAATCTATTCAGAGTTTACAAGTTTTATTTTTTAAACTAGAAAATGGTCCAATTCTGCAGACACACTTACACCTGTGTCACTCTATACATGCAAGCAGTTCCACTGATTTCATAGATTTGCTTGTATAAGTAAAGTTAAACACTTGAGTTTGCAGCATCAGGGTCAATGTATGTTGGCCAATTATATTTGACCCAATTATCAATAATCATTGCATTTAAATATCTTTAATAAAAAAGGATCAATTAAACCATAAAGTTAGATGACAAGCATCTTTTGTTCATGTTTCCACTAGTATAGATATTAAAGTTAGTTACTTAGGCCTTGTCTTTTAGAAAAATGTGTCCAAATTATAATGTTTTGACAGTTATGTTATCTATGGTACTGCTTGTTCTACTGAGAGAACTATGATGATCATTCAGTTGAGAACATGCCATGCATGAAAAGAAAATATTCTGTTCCATTTAATGTTTTGAATGAAGAACAGAGTAATAAAAAATTTATTGAAATTTGGCCTGTGTTTTAATTGCTGTGTAATGCACAGCAATTGATAGGTAAAGTGCTAATTATTTTAATATAATTTCATTTAATTATCATAATTGCTACTCATATCTCTTATCCTAATAGAGAGACATCAAGATCCATATTTATAAAACTGTTCTATTCCCGTCATACAAAAAAAAGTGAATAGGGGATTTACCACATTTTATTTGAAATGTACTGTACTAGTAGCTGCATTTGTTTCAGGCTGTAATTTGCAATGAGCATCCATCATAGCAAGATGCATTGGCTACGTCTACTCCATGAGTTAGGGGTGTAATTCCCAGCTCAAGTAGATATGCTCATCTTAGCGCTCACTGAGCTAGTCCACTAAAAATGGTAGTGTAGGGGTATGTCTACACTACGAGAGTAGTTCCATTTTACTTAAATCGAATATGTGGAATCGATATTGCAAAGTCGAACGTGTGTGTCCACACTAAGGACAGTAATTCGACTTTGTGAGTCCACACTAACGGGGCAAGCGTCGACATTGGAAGCGGTGCACTGTGGGCAGCTATCCCACAGTTCCCACAGTCCCCGCTGCCCATTGGAATTATGGGTCGAGCCCCCAATGCCTTCTGGGTAAAAAAATGTGTCGAGGGTGCTTTTGGGTCAGTGTCGTCATCCGTCCGTCACTACCGCCGTCCCTCCCTCCCTGAAAGCGCCGGCGGGAAATCAGTTCGCGCACTTTTCTGGTCAGTGACAGCGCGGACGCCACAGCACTGCGATCATGGATCACGCTGGGACCATCGCTGCAGTTGTGGCCGTTCTCAACACCTCGCAGCTTATCATACACCTTTCCCAGAGTCAGATAGAGAGAAATCGGGCGAGGAGGCTACGGCACCGCCGTGAGGGCCTGAAGTCGGAGAGTAGCACAGAGCTGTCAGAAACCACGAGACCCAGCGCCCAGGACATCACGGTGGCAATGGGTCATGTGGATATTGTGGAATGGCGATTCTGGGCCCGGGAAACAAACACAGACTGGTGGGACCGCATAGTGCTGCAGGTCTGGGACGAATCCCAGTGGCTGCGAAACTTTCGCATGCGGAAGGGGACTTTCCTCGAACTTTGTGAGTTGCTGTCCCCTGCCCTGAAGCGCAATGACACCCGGATGCGAGCAGCCCTGACTGTCCAGAAGCGAGTGGCCATAGCTCTCTGGAAGCTTGCAACGCCAGACAGCTACCGGTCAGTCGCGAACCACTTTGGTGTGGGCAAATCTACCGTGGGGGCTGTTGTGATGCAAGTAGCCAAGACAATCGTGAAGGTACTGCTCTCAAAGGTAGTGACCCTGGGAAACGCGCAGGTCATCATAGATGGCTTCGCCGCGATGGGATTCCCAAACTGCGGTGGGGCTATAGATGGGACTCGCATCCCTATCCTGGGACTGGACCACCAGGCCAGCCAGTACATCAACCGAAATGGCTACTTTTCAATGGTGCTGCAAGCACTGGTGAACCATAGGGGACGTTTTACCAACATCAACGTCGGATGGCCGGGTAAGGTTCATGACACTCGCGTGTTCAGGAACTCTGGTCTGTTTAGACGGCTGCAGGAAGGTATTTACTTCCCAGACCACAAAATAACTCTTGGGGATGTGGAGATGCCTACACTGATCCTCGGGGACCCAGCCTACCCGCTAATGCCCTGGCTCATGAAGCCCTATACTGGCGCCCTGGACACAGAAAAAGAACTGTTCAACTACCGGCTGAGCAAGTGCAGAATGGTGGTGGAGTGTGCTTTTGGCCGTCTCAAAGGGAGATGGAGAAGCTTACTGACTCGCTGTGATCTCAGCGAAACCAATATCCCCATTGTTATAGCAGCTTGCTGTGTGCTCCACAATCTCTGTGAGAGCAAGGGGGAGACCTTTATGGCGGGGTGGGAGGTTGAGGCAAATAGCCTGGCTGCTGATTACGCCCAGCCAGACAGCCGGGCGATTAGAAGATCCCAGCGGGACGCCCTGTGCATCCGGGAGGCTTTGAAAGCAAGGTTCCAGACTGAGCAGGGTAACCAGTGACTGTTAAGTTTGTGGACACAGAAGCTGAACCTCCAGTTACATACCCCCTTCACCCCCTTCCCAAAAAATAAAATCAGGTCTATTTTGTCAATGAACACCGTTGTCTTTATTACTGTTTTCGCGGGAATGTTTTAAACCGGGGACGCAGACTGTGGCGGGGGGCGGGTTTAGTGTTCTGATGCAAATGATGCTTCTAAACTCCAGGAATGACAGGCTCCGCAGTGGTGGACTGGTTGTTTCAACGGAGCCTGCCAGCACTCCTGGGCGGAACTGCGTGTATGTGTCAGCTATGTGAGTTTCTGCCTGGGGGAGGAGGGTTACAGATCCCCTGCTGCGTGGCTCTGAGATCCAGGATAAGGACCGCAGCATAAGATCTGTAACTGCCCTCCCCCGCCACAAAGTCACAGAGCAACCCCCCCCTTTCCCCCAGGAGATGAAAACCACCTCCCAGACTGACCAGGGTCACTAGTGACTGCACTGTGTATGTGTCCTGATGCTGGACCTGACCCCGCCTCTGTACCCTGCTAAAGGTGACTGTCCTGTCCAATTACCAAGCCCCTTCCCCCCTTTCAGACAGACTCTCCTCCAAAAGAAAGTCATGGAAACAGTAATTAACAGAAACGAATATTTTATTATGAACCACACATGAAACGTGGGGGGTGAAACTTGCACGGGGGCTTCTGTGAGGTGGGTAGGAAAGGACTTTTCAGATTTTGGGGAATGAGAGCCTTCTAGTGCTAGAGCAGTCTGCAGGGGTTGACTGAAAGTTTTAATGGCCCTTGCCGCCCCTCCTTCTTTGTACTTTGGGTGAGGGGGGTGTGGGACTTGGTGGCGGGGGAGGGCGGTTAGAGATAGACTGCAGCGGGGCTCTGTCCTCCTGCCTCCGGTCTTGCAGAACATCCACAAGGCGCCGAAGCGTGTCCGTTTGCTCCCTCATTAGTCCAAGCAGCTTTTCAGTAACCTGCTGGTCCTCCTGACGCCACCTCTCCTCCCGTTCCATGACTGCTCGGTGCATTTGTGACAAGTTCTCCCTCCACTGTGTCTGCTGGGCTGCCTGGGCTCGGGAGCAGTCCATTAGTTCTGAGAACATGTCTTCACGCGTCTTCTTCTTCCTCCGCCTAATCTGCGCTAGCCTCTGGGAGTGTGCTGACAGGCTGGGTTGGGAGTCAGTCGCAGATGTGTCTGTGGGAATGGGAAAAAGGGAGTGAATTCCTGAGACAGATAAATGAAGTTGTGTACAAAGAACCTAGTCTTTCTCTGTGAACAAGACCATGCACTCCACCTCTCACATGCGCACTCAGGACAAGGTCGAATTTTCGGCCCTCGCCTTCAGTGCCTGGGGTCTTGCAGTGGTCTTTGCAGTGGTCTTGCAGTGATCTGAGAAGCGTGGCAGGACACCTGAACTTCTGTAGCAGGCAATCATGGTAAGCCCTAGACTTGTGGCTGCTTAAAACTTTAATAGGAGCACTGGCCTCCTGCCACATTGAAAGCAATGCCAGTCTCAATGCCAGCAATCAGGACAGCATGAACTCGGCCCCTGTCCCACCCCCTCGCGGCTGTCCCAGGGAAAGATCCCTGTATGCTGCCCCTCTCTCTCCACCGCGTGGCTGTAAAGCAGTCCCAATACTAACATTCCCCTCCCTAATTCAAAGCAGGGCATCATGAGCGACATCACCCTCATGAGGATCTCGGACAGCGAGAAGGAACGCATGCTGAGGGAAAGCATGCAAAAACCAGGGCCGTATGCCGCTATGCTGTGCCGTGCGATGATCCCTGAATTCTTGATTGTGTCGTGGCGGGGAAACGTGTGCTACCACGGAGGGCCCAATAAGATCGCCCTACCCAGGAACCTGATGAACAGGCTGGAACTGTACCTCCATGAGACCTACGAGGAGTTCTCCTATGAGGATTTCGCGTCTATCCCCGGCCATATTGACCGGATTTTCGCGTAGGTGCACTGGGACTAAAGAGTGGAGCGTCTTGGGCTGCATAATCATGAATACCCGGACATTGTAAAAAAAATTTTAAATAGTTGGGACTAAATAGTGAAGAGCCCAAGGCAGAGAAATCATGAGAAACCCTTTGTTGATATTGTAAATATTCCAGTTTTGTTGCAGATAAATGTTTACATGTTTAAAGCACTTTAGGAAATAAGCCATTGTTAATATTGTAAATAATTCAGTTCTGTTAAAAATAAATGTTTAGATGTTTAAAGCACTTACTGCTTGATCCTTCCCCTGATTCTGTGTCCGGGGTAAGGGATGGGGACGGTTGGTAGGGGATCTCGGTAAGGGTGATGAAGAGCTCCTTGCTGTCGGGGAAATCAGCGGTGCCAGCGCTGTCGACTGCATCGTCCTCCTCATCTCCTTCTTCATCTTCCCCGTCCGCTAATATGTCCGACGAGGAACCGGCCGCGGACAATATCCCATCCTCAGAGTCCACGGTCACTGGTGGGGTAGTGGTGGCGGCCGCACCTAGGATGGAATGCAGTGCCTCGTAGAAACGGGATGTGTGGGGCTGGGATCCGGAGCGTCCGTTTGCCTCTTTGGTTTTTTGGTAGCCTTGTCTCAGCTCCTTGATTTTCACGCGGCACTGCGTTGCATCCCGGCTGTATCCTCTCTCTGCCATGGCTTTAGAGATCTTCTCGTAGATCTTAGCATTCCTTCTTTTGGAGCGCAGCTCTGAAAGCATGGACTCATCGCCCCACACAGTGATGAGATCCAAGACTTCCCGATCAGTCCATGCTGGGGCCCTCTTTCTATTAGATTGCACGGCCATCTCTGCTGGAGAGCTCTGCATCGTTGCCACTGCTGCTGAGCTCGCCACAATGTCCAAACAGGAACTGAGATTCAAACTGCCCAGACAGGAAAAGGAATTCAAATTTTCCCGGGGCTTTTCCTGTGTGGCTGGTCAGAGCATCCGAGCTCGGACTGCTGTCCAGAGCGTCAACAGAGTGGTGCACTGTGGGATAGCTCCCGGAGCTATTAGCGTCGATTTCCATCCACACCTAGCCTAATTCGATATGGCCATTTCGAATTTAGCGCTACTCCTCTCGTTGGGGAGGAGTACAGAAGTCGAATTTAAGAGAGCTCTATGTCGAACTAAATAGCTTCGTGGTGTGGACGGGTGCAGGGTTAATTCGATGTAACGGCGCTAAATTCGACATAAAAGCCTAGTGTAGACCAGGCCTAGGTGCAGTAGCACAGGCAATGGGAAGTAGCAGCACAGACTAGCTGTAACAAGTACACACCCACCTGAATCCTATGGGTTCATCCTGGGCATAGCTAACCCATGCCAGCGCTCTCCACTGCCTATGCTACTGCACCTACACTACTATTCTTAGTGAACTAATGCAATTATGTCTACTGGAGATGGGATTCCACCCCTAGCTCATAGTGTAGACATAGCCTAGAGTCAACTCTTCAAAGGTGTGTACGCAATTTTAAACTCATGAACATACATGTGAAGTCCAGTTTGCTGGTGCGGGCACTTATAGATAGAGAGATTGAGGCCTAAAACATGCCTAGGATTACACAAAGAAATCTTTTATGAAGTTGATAATGTTTAGACTCAAGATCTTCCCATTTCTAGTCTTATGTTTTACCCAGAACATTCTCCTTCCTCCACCTTAATATAGTGTTATATTTGCAGTGATAAAAACTGAAGGGTGATACAATGTGGTCATTCATTTGTAAGCAATACTCCCAATGGAAAATATCAGTTCTGCTTAAAAATCAAAGGCACAATGTGTGCAGTCAAAAGTTTGTGTATAAAAGCTTTTTGGTTAAGGCAGTTGTGTAATGTTTTCCTATATTTTACCTATTGTGATGTAGAATATATTTATGAGGGTGGTATCCTTGATTTCCTTTATATCAAGTTGCAAGCAATACGCAGAGGAAGAAAAGATGTTTTTAATTACTACTAAGGAGCAAAATATATAGAATGAGCCATTGGGTATCTAACTGATTTTTCAAAATCCTGAGCACCCACAATTCCAGTTAATACCAGTGGATTCTTTGGCTGCTCAGAACCTTTGAAAATCAGGTCCTAGATCATGGGTTCTCAATATAAGGTTTGTAAGCACCCTGTTCTAACCCCTATTGTTAAATGAGACGTGGGGATTCAGATGGGATCCGAGTTCTGGTATGGAAAAAGTTGAGAGCTACTGCACTAAATGGGAATTTAAATCAGTTGCCACTTCTGAAAATTTGTCTGTAAATCTTCAAAAGGTTTTCAAAGAATGATATCCACATAATTGAATAAGGGGAAAAATATACTACACTACAGCAACAGAAAACATAGCACAGCTCCTTTGTTTGCTCTTGAGAGAATTGCTATTTGTGCTTGACTAGGTTTCTGTCTCCTTTGAAATGTAAGAAATCACTGCATGACTAGCTGTTTTCTGTTCATTCAGCTGTACCATGACTGATAAAGTCTACAAAATGTCTTCTATATATTTGCTGATCTGTTTTCATTCATTATAGTTTAGAGTGAATATTTTTTATCCAGGAATATGAGTAACTTCTCAGTTACAGAAATGGATATATTAGTCTATGATTCTTTGCAATCTCATTCCTTGACTGCTCCTTAGCAATCAGATTTAGAATATTTGCTTGACAAGATATGGAGAGATGTTTTGTGACATTCAGACAATCTGAATTATGGTTGAGGATCCAGAATATTTTTGGGGCAGCCAAAAGTAGTTGTGATGAAGCAATTATTTATCGCTATGTTTAGCTTGCTAAATTGAAAAATATATTTGGCATTAAGTGAAAGAGCAAGAGCGAAAACTCAGTAGGTCAAATTCACTGCTGGAGGAACTCCATTGAATTTGGCCCAGTGTATTCATTTATATATTTGTCAGGACACTTTCTCAAAATATTTGACATTATAAAACACTGTCTGAAAATCTCCACATGCATATAATAGTAGCATAAATCTGCACATATTTGTCTTTCTATTGATCACTACTTATAGATTTTGCTGCCATACAGATGTGCATGTCCATCACTTTAAAAGATAAAAACAAGACATTTGTGATCTGACCCTTCCTCATTGCTTTTGAAAGCAACTATAGCAGAAGAGTCTAGTCTTCTACATAATCACACTGTAAGCTGTATTTAAAATTGTATGACTGCTGTTTAGCCATAGAGGATGATTTCCTGTATAGCTCTCTTGATTCACCTCAGTCATGTCCCGAAACAACCTTCCTCTTTCAGTCCTAGGCCTCTCTTAAGAATTAATCCAGCCATACTGGATTGTGCAATAGCTTTCTGAAGTCGACATATGTTCTCAAGGGATGGGAGTGAGATGATCTAATACAGTGGTTTTCAACCTGAGCTCCACGGACCCGTGGGCGTCCGCCAAGGCTGGCCTTAAGGAAAATGGCGCCCGCGCAAACTTGTATTTTGGCACCTCAGCCCTTGCTGCCTCCCCATACATTCCCTCTGTCCTCTGCTGCCTCCCTGGGCTTCCTACCCATCCCCCGCATAATCCCTGGCCCCTGGCTTCCCACTCATCCTTCCTGGCCCCTGCTGCCTCCTCGGGCTCGCCCTCACTCCTGGGCCCTGCTTCCTCCCCGCATTGCGCTTAGTTCCCGTCTGTGGCCTCACACCCCAGGCCCACCCTGCTCTTTGCCTTTTGACCATGGCCCTGGGTTCTTCAGACTATGTCCAGAACCCCTCACTCATTTTCTTTCTGTCTCTATTTTTAATTTTGGGCAAGGGGGTACCTCAAAATAATTCAGTGAAATTGAGTCATATTCATAATTAAAAGGGAAAACACCCACACCACACATACTAAACTAGAAAATAATAAATAAAGCAATACATGTTAACACCTACTTTTATTTTAGTGTAGACAAATAATTGTTCAGTTGTGGGATGAAAAATGATGCTTTCCTTAGGATTCCACTTATTTATTCATTCTGCAGGTTTTTAGTCTCTAGATCAGTGAAGATGTTTGGGCACCTTTTGTAACATTCACTTGTCTATAAACTTCAGCTTAATGGAGAAGAGACTGCATGGCAGTACAGTTCTAGAAAAAGGAGTTCATTTGAGTACACAGTCAGTGTGTGGGTTTAAAATAAACAAATGAGAAACATGTAAATAAGAAACAAGAGAATCTATCAGGGCTGCCACTAGGCTGCTTTCTCAGTCAAACAGGGACAAACTTGGGGGTAGGGTTGCTCAGCAGAAAGCTTGTGGTTTTCCTTCCGAGGTTTGCAGTTGCAACTCTGTCTGCATATATTCAGAAAAAGAATATTCTGAAAATTGTAGAATCATAGGACTAGAAGGACCTCGAGAGGTCATCTAGTCCAGACCCCTGCACTCATGGCAGGACTAAATATTATCTAGACTAGGGCTGTCTATTAATCGCAGTTAACTCCTGCGATTAACTAAAAAAATTACTCGTGATTTAAAAAATTAATCATTATTAATCGCAGCTTTAATCGCATTGTTAAACAAAAGAATACCAATTGAAATTTATTAAATATTTTTGGATGTTTTTCTGTATTTTCAAATATATTGACTTATATTACAACATAGAATACAAATTGTACAGTGCTCTCTTTATATTATTATTTTTATTACAAATATTTGCACTGGAAAAAAGAGAAAAAAATAGTATTTTTCAGTTCACCTAACACAAGTACTGTAGTGCAATCTCTTCATCATGGAAAGTGCAACTTACAAATGTAGATTTTTTTGTTACATAACTTCACTCAAAAACAAAACAATGTAAAACTTTAGAGTCTACTAGTCCACTCAGTCCTACTTCTTGTTCAGCCAACTGCTAAGAGAAACAAGTTTGTTTACATTTACGGGAGATAATGCTGTCTGCTTATTTATAATGTCACGTGAAAGTGAGAACAGACATTCGCATGGCACTTTTGTAGCTGGCATCACAAAGTATTTAAGTGCAAGATATTCTAAACATTCACATTCCCCTCCATGCTCCGGCCACCATTCCAGAGGACATGCTTTCATGCTGATAACACTCGTTAAAAACAATAATGCGTTAATTAAATTTGTGACTGAACTCCTTGGGAGGAGAATTGTCTCTGCTCTGTTTTACCCGCATTCTGCCATATATTTCATGTTATAGCAATCTCAGACTATGACCCAGCACATGATGTTCATTTTAAGTACACTTTCACTGCAGATTTGACAAAATGCAAAGAAGATACCAATGTGAAATTTCTAAAGATAGTGTACCTCCCCTTTCTTCCCTGGGTTACTCGGAAGCAGGCAACACTCACCTGTGTGCCTGGGCGCTTGATGTTGTTGACATTAAAAGAGCTCCTGAGTATCCCAATGGTGATGTTTGATAAATGGGAATTCTCTATCCACCCCTCTGCTGCAGTCCCACCTGGCTGGCCCCTGTACACACTCAATGGCGTGCCTTGGGAACCACCAGGAATAAACCCCTTCAAATAGTAGTAATAATAATAACAAAAACCTGTGGCATGGGTCTAACTCTAATACCAATTATAAATAATATACATCCAATATACTTAAATTAGAGCTAACACTCATTTACTTAACAACTTAAAGAAACAGGGTATAACAGACTAAGATTAAATGTCACTACTAATTTAAATCCACAGGGGCAGTTGAATAAAATCAATTAACAAATATAATATACAGTAATAAATGAAACTTATCTAACTGGCATTTACACTGCCACCATTTACCCCACCCAGGAGTGTACACTCCTCTGGATTTCAGAGTCCTAGACTCTTGTGTTACCGCCTAAGGGTCTCGAGGGGACATCAAAGGTCCGTGGCCCGGTGTTCTTAGCAGCAATAAAGACACCGAGGGGAGAAAGCAAGCCAAGTTTATTTCAGAGCTCTGAAATGGCACTAGGAGACCAGCATGTCTCAAATCCAGTGCAACAAATACAAATAACTTTTACCTTTTATACCCCAAACTATTTCTATACATCTCTTTGTTCTGTTACTCCCTCTTACCCCTCCCACCTCTCCCTTCTCTAGCAGTTACAATTAGAAAAATTCCCATTCGTCTGCTTATCTTTTGGCCTTCCAAGGCCTGTTTATAGCAGTCTGAGCAAAACAGCAGCTGTATGCTAGAGAAACGCTGACCCTTACATTTCTGCTCCAGCTTGCTACAGAGCCTGTAAGCAGTGAACACAGAAGTAGGTGAGAGTTCACAAGATGGAGTTTGGGGGTTCAGATAGGCCCAGAGCAAAAGAGTTTCATCGACACTTTGGCCTTCCACTCTCCCGAGTTACCTGGTAGCTATGCCTAGTGGACCCCAACACTTGCTTGCGTGGGCGCGCTTGAAGATCTGAAGCTGGAGACAGCACTGTGTTGGTTCTGTGTATCAGTCCAGCTAAGGCAACAAGCTGCACAACCCTTCTGAAATTGGAGCTGGCCCCACCAAATGTCAGCAGCCCTGGGTCCTGGTTCGATTGGGAAGATCACTCTACCGCTCCTCAGACTCAGTCTCAGTCTCTCTGTTGTGCCCCTTCCCTTGCAAATACTTTCCCAAACAAGAGTGGGGTCTACTCACAGTTCCTTCACTGCAGCCCACCTCAGTCAGCTCTAGGCACAGCAATAGTCTCTGCTCTAACTCCAATGAAGCCATCAACAGCCTCTGAGGCTCCCTACTCGATCAAAGCCCCTGCAGGCTCTCAGAAGCAGCTTCTGGCTTCCTAGCAGCAGGTCCTGGTATGGACCGAGCTCCACGGCAGCAATCTCACTCCTTTTCCCAAAATGGAGTCCACTGCCTGCTCTCCCTGCATGAGGAAGTGTCTCCTTCTTTCCCCAAGGCTTCATGGGAGTTGTAGTCTCTACAGCTAGATTGCAGCGCACAGGCTTTTCCCCTGGAACACTCCCAATAAAGTTCAGAGGCCCCTCTAGTAAAGGGTGCCTACAGTAGCAACAGCATTCGATCCAAGGTTTAAGAATCTGAAGTGCCTTCCAAAATCTGAGAGGGACGAGGTGTGGAACATGCTTTCTGAAGTCTTAAAACAGCAACACTCTGATGCGGAAACTACAGAACCCGAACCACCAAAAAAGAAAATCAACCATCTGCTGGTGGCATCTGACTCAGATGATGAAAATGAACATGTGACGGTCCATACTGGTTTGGATCATTATCGAGCAGAAGCCGTCATCAGCATGGACTCATGTCCTCTGGAATGGTGGTTGAAGCATGAAGGGACATATAAATCTTTAGCACATCTGGCACGTAAATATTTTGCAACGCCGGCTACAACAGTGCCATGCGAATGCCTGTTCTGACTTTCAGGTGACATTGTAAACAAGAAGTGGGAAGCATTATCTTCCGCAAATGGGAACAAACTTGTTTGTCTGAGCAATTGGCTGAACAAGAAGTAGCACTGAGTGGACTTGTAGGTCCTACAGTTTTACATTGTTTTGTTTTTGAATGCAGTTATTTTTGTACATAATTCTACATTCGTAAGTTCAACTTTCATGATAAAGAGGCTGCACTACAGTATTTGTAATGGGGTAATTGAAAAATACTATTTCTTTTATCATTTTTATAGTGCAAATATTTGTAATAAAAATAAATATAAAGTGAGCACTGTACACTTTGTATTCTGTGTTGTAATTGAAATGAATAGATTTGAAAATGTAGAAAACATCCAAAATATTTAAATAAACGGTATTCTATTATTGTTTAACAGTGTGATTAATCACACGATTAATCACGATTAATTTTTTTTAATCACACAATTAATCACGATTATTTTTTAATCGCTTGACAGCCCTAATTAGACCATCCCTAACAGATGTTTGTCTAACCTGCTCCTAAAAATCTCCAATGATGGAGATTCCACAACGTCCCTAGGCAATTTATTCCAGTGCTTAACCACCCTGACAGGAAGTTTTTACTAATGTCCAACCTAAAGTGCCCTTGCTGCAATTTAAGCCCATCACTTCTTGCACTCTCCTCAGAGGTTAAGGAGAACAATTTTTCTCCCTCCTCCTCCTATCAATTTTTTATGTACTTGAAAACTGTTATCATGTCCCCTCTCAGTCTTCTCTTCTCCAGACTAAACAAACCCATTTTTTTCTATCTTCACTCATAGGTCATGTTTTCTAAATCTTTAATCATTTCTGTTGCTCTCCTCTGGACTTTCTCCAATTGGTCCACATCTTTCCTGAAATGTGGCACCCAGAACTCGACACAATACTCCAGCTGAGGCCTAATCAGCGTGGAGTACAGCAGAATAATTACTTCTTGTGTCTTGCTTACAACACTCCTGCTAATACATCCCAGAATAATGTTTGCTTTTTTTGCAACAGTGTTACACTATTGAGTCATATTTAGCTTGTGATCCATTATGAGCCCCGGAACCCTTCTCAGTACTCCTTCCTAGGCAGTTATTTCCCATTTTGGATGTGTGCAACTGATTGTTTCTTCCTATGTGGAGTACTTTGCATTTGTCCTTATTGAATTTCATCCTACTTACTTCAGACTATTTCTCCAGTTTGTCCAGATCATTTTGAATTTTAATCTTATCCTCCAAAGCACTTGCAACGCCTCCAAGCTAAGTATCGTCCGCAAACTTTATAAGTGTACTCTCTGTCATTATCTAAATCATTGATGAAGATATTGAACAGAACCGGACCCAGGACTGATCCCTTCGGGACCCCACTCGTTATGCCCTTTTAGCATGACTCTGAACCACAGTAACTACTCTCTGGGAATGGTTTTCCAACCAGTTTTGCACCCACATTATAGTAGCTCCATCTATGTTGTATTTCCTTAGTTTGTTTATGAGAAGGTCGTGTGACCTTACTGAAGTCAAGATATACCACCTCTCAACGTGCTCAACAAGAGAGGAAGAAACCTTAAAGGTACAGTCATCCATACAAGATTTGTTTTGTTTCTTCTTTGTTTTTTGTTTTTTTAATTCTTTGAAAATGTAAAAGAAACATTGTCATCTGTCAAATCATGCTTTAATTTGAGCTAATTGAGACCATCCTGATTAATTTTACTTTAAGTATAACTAGCTTTTAAAACTCATATATGCCTTTTATCTTGCAGTGCTTTATTTCAGGCTTCAGATAAAATATTTTTACACATTTCTGAAAATGTCCAAAATATACTACTTAATTAATTTTTATCTACAATAGCTAATATATAAACTTTGGTTTCTTGTAAAATTTATTTTTTAATATTTGACTAAGTAGTTTCAGCAGCTTTTGTCAAGAATGCGGTAATGATTCAGATTATAGCATTGATCCTGTCACTGTTCCTTTCTCTATCTAATAATTTATTCTGTTGCTGTACTAAACCTTATTGATATACTTTCCATGTTACCATATTTTCTTGGCCTATATTGCTCATGATCATATCATCTATCTTTTCTTCGCTCTTTGCTTGTATGCCACAATTGTATAGTACCGTTATCAGTCATTGCTATTGTATAGAGCTTTCTTGATGTATGATATTGCAGTATCTAACCTTTTGTCGCAGAATATATTCACTATTTCTTCTTTGCACATTTCTTCTATCGAAGTGAAAACATCTCAGCTATAGCTGCTAATCAGGCCTGTTGCACTGTAAATTGTGTCATATGCTTAAACTCTGTTTGTTCAATTAAAACAATATATAGAGTTATACAAATGTTCGTAGTGAACTTTGGAACTGCTCAAACTGAACCTGGGTCCAAGCTTTGTTTGCTTGTGAATCTGGGAGGGAGACATCAAGGGGCTGGAATGTTAGAATAAGTATTGGCAGAGATGAATTAGTTAGCAGCAAGTGAAGTGGTCAAATATTCATGATACATTTATTTAACATAAGTTTCTGCAGTTTATCATCTCACATATAGGATGCACAAAAAAGCATACAGGTGAATTCTAATTTTTCTGAAATTTTGATTATTCAAAATTCAGACACTTCCTCTAAAATTGGAATTTTGTTTGTCTGACTGAAACTCATTTTCTGAAATGTGAATTTTTACCTGTCTACAGATGTAATTATTTATATTTAGTAATGTATAATTGTGTGTATATTTACAAACAGTAATCAAGATAACAATTTATGTATTATAATAAGGCAGTCATGATCTAAGTTCCCTCTAAGCTGTGCAGCTGTGCAGCTGCCTATGAAGCCCCGTGCAGGGGCGCATGGCTGCAGCGAGGAGAGATGCCCCTCTCCACCAGCCCCAGCACGGACCTGCCCCAGACTGTCTGCTGCCGTGAGAGAGGAGCCCCTCCCTCGGCCCGGCCCAGGCCCACCAGAGCTGCCGCAGCCGGGGAGAGACACCTCTACCTCTGCCCTGAGCTGCTGCAGTGAGAGAGGGCTGCCGAGAGTCCTCTCTCCCCACCGCAGCCCCGGGGCAGCCTGCACCCCCAAACCCCTCATTCCTGGCCCCACCCTGGAGCCTGCACTCCAACCCTCTGTCCCAGCCCTGAGCTCCCTCCTTCACCCCAAACTCTTTATCCCTGGCCCCAAACCAGAGCTTTCATCCCTAGCCGGAGCCCTCACCCCTCTGCACCCAACCCTCTGTCCCAGGCCTGAGCCCCCTCCCGCACCCTGAACCCCTCATCCCCAGCCCCACCACAGAGCCCACACCCTCAGCCAGAGCCCTCACCCCCCCTGCACTCCAACCCTCTGCCCCAGCCCTGAGCCCTCTCCCACACTCCAAGCCCCTCAGCCCCACCCCCACCACATGAATTTTGTTATGTGCACCAATATGAAGGTGATGTGTCACACGTAAAAAATGGACGTAAAAAATTAGAGGGAATACTGGTCGTGATATTATGCAGATCTTCCTTTTGCAGGGATAATTTCCCCATATTGGATGTCTGTAGCTATAGTTGCTAACCATTGCCTTTCACCCTCACAACTGTGGTTAGACCAATGTAGGATTTAGCTGTTACAAAAATAGCGGGGTTTTGAGGCCTGAAAAAAGGATCTTCTTCCAATAAGTGGACTGCTCTGGTAGCTTATTTTATTTTACCAGGGTACTTTTATTGCCATAAAATGTTGATATTCATACAAAGATGATAATTACAATAATTTGTCTAATATACTTTTGTGATCATGAAATGTGTAGCACATTTTCAGTCACAAATAGAACAAAGCATAATTTAAAATCAATAGGTTTTGATGATGAAAACATTTGTTAAAATATGTCAATTTTCATTGCTGTCTGGCATACTAAATATTTTAAAATTGTATTTGTATCCTGTAGAAAAACTTGTTTCTAAAAATTTTTAACTTACAAAAGTTTTGACGTTGTCAACTTTCAATGGGAGCTACCTCCTAAGTCATTGAGCTAATTTTGTGTCATTTATCTCCAGCTTAAAAAGAATACACTAATGTTACTCAATTTAAATTGTTATCATACATCCAGATACACGCAGTCCTTATATTTCTAAACACCTGGAACTGAGATGATATCAGAATACCAGAAAATGTTAGTGTGAATTGCTTGACACCTTATTTCTGTGGGGGGAAATACCATTGACTTAGTCTTTAAACAATGGTTTTTAAAACAATGGTTTTATTGTTTTCTAAAATGCAGAAGAAAATGCATGTCATTTATTCCATAGTACTTTCACATCATTAAGGATTTTTCATTTTAGTTCACAGTAATAGGGTTGAGAGTTTATTTCTGGAACATTATGAAGTTTAAATTTAGAGAATATTTAACTTAATCAATTTACAGTTATGTTTTATCTGATAACCAAGTATAATAAAGATACCTCCTTATTAATTGATGTATAATTACTAAAATTATTGTTTCCTAAAATTAACCCTTCAGGCTAAGGGTAAAAAATTAATCCTGAAATATACCCTGTTGTAGAACACCCAGAACATATTAAAATACAGAGGGGAAGAGTCTAGAGATGTAAAACAGGAAGGACAGGGTATAGAGAGAACAGAAGAAAGTGAGCAAATGACAAGAGACACCATAACATCATATAATGGGTGTGAGGGAGGGCAGAAAAATGGGTGTGAATAAGAGAGAAAAAGAACAACAGGGTAAGAAATGCTGATTTTTTAAAAAAAGGGAAAGGAGAGAGACAAACAAGAGGAGGAGAGTGAATGACAAGAATATTATAAGAATTAAAGATATGCAAATGAGGTGTAATCTCTCTGACTGCATATAATATGGATAGTTGACTCCTAATATCCCCAGTTCTCTTTTGCTGTTCTGCTAATGAAAAGATGGAAGATATAGAGATTTACCTGTTTCTGATTGTCATACAATCCTGTGTCCTCCTCTTCTCCCAATAAAGCTCCTGACAAATCCTGATTCTGCCTGAGAACCTCTGTGCTATAATCTTAGAGTTTAGAGAAACATTTAATTAAAAGGCAGTACAAGATATATAACACTTCTGAAATTTGCCCTTCCTCGGGTTTCCATTGCTAAGACTCTGGTTCGTGCCATGATTTTCTTTCACTTGGTTGACTGTAATGCCCTTTTTTCAGGCCTCCCTGATTGTCACTTCTTCCCTCTCTTTATGGTCTATTCAACATGCTAAATCTAACGTAATCTTCCTCTATCCCACCAGTTCTGACTATGTTGTCCTCCTTTCTTAAATCCTCTGACTAATTAGTTCTTGTCTGTTTTCACCTTAATTTCAGACTCATTCTTTTGAATGTCCTGCACAGTTCTGCCATTGTTTCCACCTATTGCTTGCCCACTTTTTTCTCCTTTTGTCTCTTACTGGTGTGCAAGGGTGGCTGGTCATTAGGGCTTAAGCCCCATCACTAATAATCCCGTAACTGTCACCTGCACTGTTTAGTATGGTTGATGTAGTCCAGGTTTCAGTACCTGCTGCCATCAGGGGACTCTGAGTGAAGCTGCCCCAGCCCCTGGAGGCTTCAGTACATCTACCAGGGTCTCCTGATAGCCTTGTAGCACATGGAATGCAGGTCTTTGCCACACAGAAGCTGATTATAAAACTTTTTGTACATACCCCCTGGAATTATAATCCTTCGATGCTGCTTCTCCCGCTGTTTCTTCAGGCTCAGCGACAATTTTTCAACTGCAACATTTTTTGCAGATTTGGCAACACTGAAAACTGTCACAAATTCATGCCAATTTTGCTGAACTGCTTAAGTTGAAAAGAAAAGAAAAAAAAATCTGAAAAAAAATCAAAATGTTTCATTTTGATATTTCCAAAAAATGAAATGTTTAGAATTTTCACTTCAACAAGACTTTTTGTTTTGAAATTTCTTTTAATTTTATTCTTTAAAAATTAAAAAGGGTTTTAAATGCTTAAAATTAAAATGAAATGGTTTGCTTAAACTATAACTTTTTTACTTTTTGATTTACCAAAAATTTTGGGAAAAAATATGGTTAAACCTAAAAGGGTTTTTTTTCCCCTAATTTTGAACTTTCCAGAAAACCAAAAAATCCATTATTCATACAACTTTCCTGTTTAACTTATGTTTTGCTATTTATTCTGCTTTGCATGCATTTTGTTTAAAACTAATTAAATCAACTTTTCCTTGAAAGAAACTCTTCAAATCCTAAGAAGCATTTCATGCTTTAACACCGCAGGATTCTCCAAGTGCCAGATTTAATGTTTGGTCAAAGAGCTACTGGATTAAAAAATAAAAAAGGTTAAGTCCTTAGTAAAAGGTTAAGGCTTTTCTAAGTCTCCAAGATTAATTAGAGACCAAATTGAATATATGAATATTTATAAATCTGTTAATTAGGAGGAGTGTTTGTCTGGTGAATTCACCCTGTTATGAAGTGTATTTATTAACCCTTACAACTCCCAAACATTGTGTGTCAACTTTAGGCCCTCTCAGCATTAAGGAAATCTGTACAGATATAAATCCCTAATCTAGATGTGCTTCACCAGTGCAAGTGGAGTTTATCTCCTTGCAGTTTACCTTTGTATGTTACTGGATTAAGCTGCATGGGTGTAAGCGTTACTTTATACCACTGCAGTTTGTTTATATACCTACTCTGTAGTTACACTGTTGAAAATGTATTCAATGTAAACGAAGCCTGACATATTTCTCAATTGTTCTGTTGTCTATTTAATTCGTTTTATTAGTTTAATAGATATTTTCTAAGGGATGTCTACATCGTTATAAATTTGGGTTTTATAATTTCTTTTTTAGATTTCAGTAACAGATTTTTTGTAAATTACTGAATTTTATGTTGTGAAAATTTACTTGTTAATGATTGTTTCAAGCGCTTACTAAATCGTTACATTTTCCTATTTAATATGGTTCCTGATTTGGATTGGCTGAGGAAGCACCTTTAAACTTGTAACAATAGCCCACTGCCAAAGTTTCATAGATTTCATACAATTTAAGGCCAGAAGGGACCATTAGATCATCCAGTCTGAAAAGCCATCAGATTTCAACCAGTTAGCCCAATAATTTGTGTGTGATTAAAATATATCTTCCAAAAGGGCATCCAGTCTTGATGTCCTCGCTATTAACAAATTATGACTAATTTCTAATTTAATTTTGTGTGGCTTCAACTTCTTGTTATGCCTTCCTTCCCTAGATTAAAGACTCCTTTAGTACCCAGTGTTTCCTCCTTGTGAAGGTTATAGACATTAATCAAGTCACTTCTCAATCTTCTTTTTGATAAGCTAAATGTATTGATCTCTTTAAATCTCTCACTGCAAGGCTTTTTTTTTTCCAGACCCTGAATCATTTTTGTGGCTCTTTTCTGCACCCTCTCCAATTATTAACATCTTTCTTAAAATGTGGACATCAGAACTGTGTAGGGTTGCCAACTGTCTAACTGTGCAAACCCAAAGACCCTTGCTCCATCCCCTGCCCCTCCCGTTCCCCGAGGACACACCCCTGCCCCCCTTTTACGAGGCCCCACTCCCTGCTCACTCCAACCCCCTCCGTCCGTTGCTCGCTCTCCCCCACCGTCACTCACTTTCAACAGGTCGGGGCAGGGGATTGGGGTACAGGAGGGGTGCGAGGTGCAGGTTCTGGTAGGGAGTTTGGGTGAGGGGTTGGGCTCTGGGAGGGAGTTTGGGTGCGGGCTCTGGGCTGTGGCAGAGGATGGGGTGCTGGACGGGGTTCGGGGTGCAGGCTCTGGGAGGGTTGGCAGCCCTAGAACTGTGTGCAGTATTTGTCTCACCAATGCAATGTAAAGAGATAAACCTGCCTCCCAAACCTACTTACTACTCAGTTGTTTATACATCCAAGTAACTCATTAACCTTTTTTGCCACTGCATTGTACTGGGAGTTCATGTTCAGATGCTTGCCCACTATGACCTTTAAATTCTTTTTAGAGTCTTTTCCAGGACACAGCCTTCCCCCACCCCATTCTGTAGGTGTGGCCTGCTGTTCTTTCAACAGCAAAAAACATTAAATGCTTTGTTTGTTTGTTTGTTTGTTTGTTTTTTAAACGAAAGCACTTCCTCATGTTTCAAAGCATAATGATAACAAGACCCTTGTGGTCGGAATTATTAGTAGCTTTGTACTCATCTAGAAAGAAGCCAGACACATGTTCTCCAAATGGTTCAAAACTACCGTTAGTCCACTCTGGGCCTGGTCTTACTGTATAAAAATGATTTAAGTGACTTCACATTCTTTCCTGATGTAAATCTGCTTCTGTTAGAGCAGAAAACAGTGTGAGTGAATATTTTTTCCTGTTTATTTCATATTCACTTTTATTTAGCTGAATGATATTAGCTGTAGGAACAAGTAGTAACTCTTAGGAAAGTCGTACCCTCGCCTCAACAGAGATTGAATTGAAATAATATATATGACAGATGGAAAACCCCTATTACAGCATCTTGTGCATCACCCTTGTTAGCCCCTACAGTGTGTGCAAAATCTAAAGTCAGAATGGCTTGATAAGCACTTGGCTCTCTTCTGAATTGCCAACATTAAAAATAATGATGATTTATTTATTTATTTATTTATTTATTTATTCTCCCCTTAAGAATTAAAAACTTGGCTCTAGTGAGATCACAGCTGTGCTGACTTCAAATGAGTCAACTGCCAAGCTGGTGCAGATCAGGTTAAAACACCTGCTTTCATGATAGATACTGCAGGTTCTAGATTCCTATAGAGTCTTGAAGTTTATAGCTAAAATAAATTAGAACATATATAATCTTAGAGATCTTTGTAAATATTCGGTACAGTTGGATTGTGTACTTCTGCAATCATTTTCATGATAAAAAGTTTACTTCAGAAATATTTTTTTCATTTAAGAAAACCATATATATGCCTCTGTAGCATACCCTAAGACATTCAGTAATGGTGTGATGTACACGTTTCATTGATACTACAAGCACTTGGCCTTCAGCATTATACATTATACTTTGCATTTTTTTTAATGCTTGCGTATATCACGTGATGAGGGCATGCCCTGTCATGTGTTGTTGCTTCAGAGCTGCTTAGAATCGCTATTAAAAAAAATAGAGAAAAGTCTACACTCTGGGCATTAATATGATGGACATATAAAAGGTCATTGATGTTTGCTGTATATTTTAATACAGGTTTAAAATACTTTCTAAAATATCTGTGAAGAGAATTGTGAAATTGTTATGGTATCGAAGAAACAAAGCAGAAATAGTACACACTGAAAATAATATGTCCCGAGCTCTTCTCACTTTCTGTAATACTCTGTGACATGATAGACACTGGCTGGGGAGCACCAGACGGAGGAAAGGCTAACTCAGCTATATCATCACTTTTCACCAACCTTACGGAAGTCCCTCCATGAGTCTGGAGAGGGTGGAAGTGTGAGGGAGCAGGCCAGTGTGATGTTGTGAATGTTTAAAGTGGTCATTAAGGGACATACAGTGAGAAAATCAGGTCTGTCTTGCATTCACACCAACCATGGTGTGGTGGGTCTCTAATCTCTGTGTGGTGTCAGAATGGGATTGACTAAAGACCCAACAGATCCCCTGCAAAAGGGGAAAAGAGGAACAGACAAGCAAGCCTTCTAGAACAGTCAAAACGCTTCACAGAGCTAGCAGCAAATCTTGCAGAGAAGAGGTCTGAAAACACAGATAGCCAAGAGAGAACTGCTATGGTTATAGCAGGCTATAACCAGCAGTGAGGGTGGGAAAGTCAGGGACATGCAAGCTAAAGCCAAGCCCACACCAACACCAGTTTGTTTCCTTAAAGGGCCATATCACCTTACTTCTCACAGAGACAAGAAAGAAAAAAGTGAGGGAAATCGAGAGTCTGGTAAAACAGCAGAGATGGCTACATCTGACTGATCCTTTTTTCCAAATACCGCCTCCAGCAGAAACTGAATTCCTGCACTTGATGGATGGCCTCACTGGGTAAGCAAATTCCAGAGGTTCCACCAGGTTTCTGGTTTAGACCGACAATCAGAGTTAATTAACAAGTTAATACCTTGCTGTCTACACTGGGATCTGCAGTGGAGGAC
>NW_020664909.1:11891319-11905919 GCF_002925995.2 Terrapene triunguis
CCACAGTGTGTTTTTTTGAGCAGGCATGGGTGTTACTTATGTAAGCAAGAGAAAGGTGAGTCGGTGAATGATTTCATAACAGCCCTGTACAACCCAATCCAACTAGCTATTGGGAGATGAGCAAAGAACTTATCAGACAGACTTGCAGATGTTCCAACTGTCCCGAGTTTTGTGGGACTGTCTCGCTTTGACCCACAAAACCACTTATCCTGGTTGAAGCAGCTCCCATCCCAGAGGTACGGGGGAGCAGACAGGGCAAATTGAGTGGTGTTGTGACAGTTGCAGCACCACTCATTCAAATTTGACCTGTCAGGGGGGCCGGTCCAAACCTGAGCAGTGCTGTGAACTTGTGTGCCAGGGGCCTGGTTGCAATGCCCGGAGCGGGGAGCCGAGCCCAATCAGACTCGCAAGGCAGGAGCCACAGGAGCCACTGCTGTGAGGTGATTGTGGGCCAGGTTGGCTCTGCAACTCCCCTGCCCAGGACCTCCCACCTCCTGAGTGCAGCACTCTGCTCCCCTGAACTTCTCACACCTAGCAATGAAGTTATCTCCTGCTTTAGCCCCTGGAAAAGTTGTGAAGTATGGGTGTGTTGTAGGGCTGAGGGACAGCCAACTATCAGACTCCAAAGTGATGCTAACATCACACCAAAGACAGCCAAAAACATAGTCTTCCATAAAGAAGAGACAGATTCTTCTCAGGAGTTATTCTGAAGAGGGGTCCACTGTAGAAGCCATAGCCATGGCGAGGAATAGAAAGCAGGCATGGCATGGAAGTGGTCCCAAAACCAAATGACAAGGTTTGGATTTGTGTAGATGTTACCAAGCTCATGAGAGTGTTTGTTGAACACTGTTGAACACACCCATGGACAACTTAGTGAAAAGTCTTCTCAAAATTGAATTCCAAGTCTGGATTCTGGTAGATACCACTTCTGCAGAATCTGAGCTACTAACAGCCTTCATCACATCTTTGGGAAGGTTTTTTTTCAATTGACCACCATTTTGTGTATTATTGACTCTTGAACACTTCCAAAGAAAATGTCACAACTCCAGGATGCTTGTGATGGTTCCTGGGGTGCCCAAGACTTGTTACCCCTTACCTCAGCAAGAATTAGCCTGAATTGTACTTAACTAGCTGTTAGCTCCCTGAGACCACCAGTCTGTTAGCTATCTAAATAATATCCTCACGGTTCTGCCAGCCCTTACTTTGCCTTGCAGGTTAATAATAGGTGTACCCTAGCTCCTGAGCCCCTCTGAAAGTGTCTCTTCTAGTATCCAGCCCCAGTTAAGCTGTTCCCACACATCAGTCTGTCTAATTCAACTGAAGATCAACTCCAATATAATATCACAATACTGAGATTATATTTATAGAGAAAACAATCATAAATTTAAGAGAGAATGAGTATGGATAATAATTGAAAAAAAAATGCTGTAACTTAATTTAGCAGTCTAATCTTTTGTGTAAATAAGTTTCTCTTTCCCCAAAGACTTTTTCAGCGTTTTCAATTAAACCCTGGTAGAGGTCCTGTTTTCAGTTAATGTAAACAGGTGGCCCAGTTACTTCCACAGATTCAAGATAAAGAGGTGTCTTTTCCCCTCCCTATATATTCTCCAAAGTTCATTGTCTTGGCATGTGGCCAGAATTACCCCCATTACTTCTTTTTTTTTCTCCTGTGTGCTCCTTTCCTATTGACTCCATATGTAAATGAGGCTTCCATTGTGTTGGTTTACAATGCGTTGGTTTACAATGTGTCGGTTTCCATTGTGTTGGTTTACTAGTTAATCTACTTGGCCAACAGAGGCATCCTTTGTCTGATCCAAAACCTGTTTGTCAGCTCTGCCTTGGACACAGACATTAAAACATATTTCAGTATAGAATCATAGAATCATAGAATATCAGGGTTGGAAGGGACCTCAGGAGGTCATTTAGTCCAACCCCCTGCTCAAAGCAGGACCAATTCCCAACTAAATCATCCCAGCCAGGGCTTTGTCAAGCCTGACCTTAAAAACCTCTAAGAAAGGAGATTCCACCACCTCCCTAGGTAACCCATTCCAGTGCTTCACCACCCTCCTAGTGAAAACGTTTTTCCTAATATCCAACCTAAACCTCCCCTACTTCAACTTGAGACCATTATTCCTTGTTCTGTCATCTGGTACCACTGAGAACAGTCTAAATCCATCCTCGTTGGAACCCCCTTTCAGGTAGTTGAAAGCAGCTATCAAATCCCCCCTCATTCTTCTCTTCTGCAGACTAAACAATCCCAGTTCCCTCAGCCTCTCCTCATAAGTCATGTGCTCCAGCCCCCTAATCGTTTTTGTTGCCCTCCACTGGAATCTTTCCAATTTTTCCATATCTTTCTTGTAGTGTGGAGCCCAAAACTGGGCACAGTATTCCAGATGAGGCCTCACCAATGTCAAATAGAGGGGAATGATCACATCCCTCGATCTGCTGGCAATGCCCCTACTTATACAGACCAAAATGCCGTTAGCCTTCTTGGCAACAAGGGCACACTGTCAACTCATATCCAGCTTCTCGTCCACTGTAACCCCTAGGTCCTTTTCTGCAGAACTGCTGCCTAGCCATTCGGTCCCTAGTCTGTAGCAGTGCATGGGATTCTTCCGTCCTAAGTGCAGGACTCTGCACTTGTCCTTATTGAACCTCATCAGGTTTCTTTTGGCCCAATCCTCTAATTTGTCTAGGTCCCTCTGTATCCTATCCCTACCCTCCAGCGTATCTACCACTCCTCCCAGTTTAGTGTCATCTGCAAACTTGCTGAGAGTGCAGTCCATGCCATCCTCCAGATCATTAATGAAGATATTGAACAAAATTGGCCCCAGGACCGACCCCTTGGCGCACTCCGCTTGATATCGGCTGCCAACTAGACATGGAGTCATTGATCAGTACCCGTTGAGCCCGACGATCTAGCCAGCTTTCTGTCCATGCTATGGTGTATAGTATACATACTGAACTCCGTAAATATTATCCATCTATACATCTGAGGGTATGAGGATCAATTACAGACCTCACATGGTATCATTTATGGATAAATACTATGAAAGTGATACGCTAGGTGTAGTTAGTTTTTGAAGCCTGCTAGGAGTTGCTGTTATACAACAGTGAACCCTTTGTCAGTTGGCACCAGTGGGCCTTTGTGTCACAATGATATCATTATCTACAGATCAACTCAAACCCAACAAGACCAACATTTTTCTGCAGTCTTGAGAAGACTGGACAAAGCAGGCCTAACACTTAATGATAAGCATGAATTCTTCAAAGACAGAATCATGTTTCTAGGCCTGATACCTCATGGAGCCAGGGTCAGACCAGATCCAGAGAAAGAACAAGTGATTACCCAGATGAAGGGGCCTCAGAGTGTCAGTGAAGGACATGGATTCTTAGGCATTGTGACACACCTAGAAAAATTCCTACCTCTCCTGGCATTTAAGTCAAAGTAATTATGAGATCTCCTGAGTCCACAAAATGGTTGGTATTGGGGAACTAAACAGAATCCATAGGATGAGGCATCAGCTGAAACTGTGGTGGTTTATCTGGCTCATATAAGGCCCAAACTGGTTCAGTACTCAGATCTTGCTTTATTTCTCTGAATATCTGATTCTGTTTAGTTCCCCAATACCAACCATTTTGTGGACTCTGGAGATCTCATAATGACTTTGACTTAAATGCCAGGAGAGGTAGGAATTTTCCTAGGTGTGTCACAATGCCTAAGAATCCAGTCCTTCTTCAGAAACAATCACCTTCACTGTGGAACCCAGTAATGTATGCTTCATGAGCACTTACCAATACAGCACAGCATTACACACAAATAAAATAAGTTTGAGATTTTCTGGCAGACATAAAATATCACCTGGAAATTGACCACAAACCACTAGTTGCTCTTCTAGGTTCAAAAAACCTAGATGAGTTACCACTTAGGGTACAATGTTTCTGAATGGGACTCATGAGGTTTCAGTTCTCGATTGTTCATGTATCTAGGAAGAATCTCACCACAGCTGATATACTCTCCAGGGCCCTGATCCCAGACATATTACACCAAAAGTGTAAACGGGAGAGTATATCAGCTGATATTTTATGTCTGCCAGAAAATCTCAAACTTATTCTATTTATGTGTAATGCTCCATCTGTTCCTCCAGTCCTACCTTCCCGCAGTCCATGTATGCCTCCTGCTCCATACCAGGGTCAACAGTTCTCTCCCCTATGCCAGAGGCTGTGTGTTCATGTCCATTCCCCTCTTCCCACCATGCCCCCAATTTCCTCTTCCCCACCATTATTATTCTCTCTGAGAGCTAAATCTGTCACAGTGCAACTTGTGGCCAATGAGCTTGGAAAATGAGCTTGAGGTATTGTTATACTAGATGGTTTTCAACTAGTTGTTTCACATGTGGACAACTGCAGAGGTGCTTGAAACTTTGTCTATGGTAAAGAGCTGGCAGGGGCTCCATGTGCCCCCCATTTTTCATCTTTTGGTTTTCTGATTTTCCTCAAAATCAATAGGACCACTGGCCACTGCTGCCTAGACCATTCCCTGAAATTTTGGAATTGATCAGATGCAGCATTCAAAAATAATCATGTTATAGGTAGAAGACTGAGAAATGCTGTCAAGTTGAGTTGTAAGCCCTTTGCAGTCTCTGCCAACTAACATTCATGAGGGGTTTGCTGACATTGTGCTCCCTGAAAGCCATTAGTAGAGGATTTAGTTAAAGATAATCTTAAAGCAATAAGAACTTGCTTTGCCAGAGAAAAAAAATCTGCTAGGGTACATTAAGCATAGTGGGATCTGTTTCAGTGAATTGACTACAGATTTGCAACTTAGGGCTATATATCACAGAGCTTGACTGATGGAAAACATTGATATTCATAATCAGCTGTTTTGTTTAAAGGGCATCGGCAATGTGAAAGTGAAATAACTGTTTAAATGTCAGAGCAATTATTCCAATGTGGTCTTGGCCACTAAGGAAAACACTTCTCTCCTCTCCAGGAGGCAAAGATGGCATGAAACATTAACATGAAAATTAAAGACAACCTTTTGTAATAAATATTGTTAGAGTTAACAGAAGCTGTAATACCATTATGCAAGAAAATAGAAAATTGTATACGTATATTAACATGAGTTTACCTTACAATGTGCCCCAATCATTTTAAGCATGAACATGAATTATAACTTTGTAAAAGATCAGCAGCATGTTCTGCAAAATTAATTCAGGAAGCCACAAATTTATAGATAAAATACGAGTTACTGCAATGTGTGTCTGAGAGAGAGAATGAGAGAGAGAGAGTAAATATATTGGACACTTGGCTGGCAAAGAAAGTCTTTGCCAAAAGAGAAAAAAAAGAGCTGTCATTAGCTAATGGAACTAATTAAATTAACCAGGGAATACAGCATAATAATGGTAAATCATTCATATTTGTTGTTTTATTTCAATGGTAAATCAAAAAGTGTTGTTTAATTAATATTGCTTTTGGTACACATCACAGCATACACCAATCAGAATGCTTAATTACTATCATTTATTATTATAGCACCAAATTGAGCTCAGCACTTCACAAATAAGTATAAAGACAATGGGCCTGGCCCTTCTTCCACTGGGGGCAATGAAAGTTTTGTCATTGGTATCAGAAGGAGTAGGCCCTATATCTCTGCTAGGGTTACCAATCCTTCAGGATTATCCTGGAGTCTCCAGGAATTAAAGATTAAGCTTTAATTAAAGATACTGTCATGTGATGAAACCTCCAGGAATACATCCAACCAAAATTGGCAACTCTTAGGGGCTGACAATCTGAATAGATAACAGATATTCAAAGGATAAGTGCTGGGGTCCAACAAAAGGCACATCATCAAGTGGAGATATTTAGCATATGTCATGTTAGCATCAGGGGATTTATTTTTGTTCTTCCATAGCTTCATGGAGGAAATGGAACTGAAAGAAGCAGCGATGGAAAACATGGCAGACTGAGTCAGTATATCTGCATAGTAACAACAACAACAACATATGAATACTATGCTCAAAGTGGAATGAAAAAGTTGCCACTCGGTATTATCCCCTGTTTTAAAATATATTACCAATTCACACCCAAACATATTAAAATGGCTTCACAATAGATCGAGTCAGTTCACAGTAAGACTCAGTAGCACTCCAGCCTTAGAGATGAAAGGCCATTGCACGGGTTCAAGTCCTGAATGAGTGCCATACAGTATTGGCTAGCCCCGAGTTTTCATGGCAGTTTTCAAGAATAGTACAGGTTATGGGCAATCAGTACTGTCTCTTACAGTAAAGCAAGTTTTCAATATCTGTTTGAACACTTCTAGGGGGAAGAAGATAGTTCACTCTGTATCCATTCACTCCTTGGCCTTTTGAGCCTGACAGCAAGGCTTAACTTGTGCCATAATGATTTATGTGCAGTGAACACTTGACCACTGAAACATGGACTGAGATCAGCTATATGGGCTACCAAAAACCAATCAGATGCTGAAAACTCATGCTTATTACCATATGAGTCAGATTTGAACAGTTGGCCTATAGGTGAAAGCCATTTACTGCCATACCCTGAACCCATATCCACTTTCTGCACCAAATCTTTAGCAAATAGCTAACTCAAAATAGACAAGGAGAGAAAGAAAGACCACAATAAAAAGACACCCTAAAATGGATAGAATGTGACAAATCAAATCCATCTGAAACTGTACAACATTATGTAATGTCTTCTGCTCTCACTGATTACTCTGATTTATTATTGGTGTTTGCCAGGTTTATAGTATGTTTCATGTCAGCATTGCTTTTGAGATCCTCTACCTAGCATATCTCTATTAGTACCATGTATACATTTAATTTAATATTTAATGCATATAAATATATTTCATTCCTTTCATACTGAAATATTGTGCAGTTAGGCATGTAACAGGAAGATTAGAAATCTTGCATTAAGTCTGTCTAACTGTGGAGGAAACAAACCCCAAAATACACCTTTGTGAAAGTAGTCAGTGACTGGAGAGGTCAGATTGTTGATTGCTGGCTTGTTGATATGTTAATGTGAAGTAATTATTTCAGTGAACTGAAGCTGAAAGTCAACATGTATATTCATTAATTCAATATACGCTTCCTCATTGTTAGTCACAGTTGGGATATCTATTTTCAGAAAATAGCTCTACCACCTTCCCATTGTGCTTTGCCAACCATAAAATTTGAGCACATCCAATATTAACTTTAGGAGTCCCAAGCAGGAAATGTTTGTAATAATTTTTGACGCTTTCCATTTTGCAGATAAATATTATTATGTATGGTGTGTTTTCACTCCAATGCCATATTGCACACAATATTATGTCTTACAGTTATAATATCAGTGTATTATATAATTTTTAAGTTAAGATAAAAATCAGGATAATTCATAATATTTTAGAATTACTGTAAGTGTAAAATTATTTTAATATTTTAACAAGTTATCAATTACTCATACATATTTTGTATAAAATGACTTTGCCATTTTGGAGCAATATATATTACATTCTTCGACATCAATGTTTGCTTTTTTATTTACTATCTGTCTTTAGCCAGTCTCATTGTTAATGAAAGGTTATTAATAGCTCTGCAATTAAGGTTGTGCTTAGTTTTCCAGTTAAAGTGTGATTTAAATGTGTTTGTTATGAATTTAAACAGATATGTATTATCACAAAAATCATACTGCGCACTCTTGTGGTACATATTGAATTGTCTGAAATGTTTACAAAAAACCCTGTTCAGCAGTGCAGGAGTTCAAATAAGTTAAAAATGAACCCTCTGAAATTTCAGGGGTTTTCTAAAGTTATTTTGGATCCCTTTAATTCATAAGTAATTTTGCTCTTGAAGCATTGGGTAGATGTTGATATAATCAAATCTCATGTATAAAAAGCAAAAAGGTATAAAGTTGTTTCATCATAACTGTTTCTATTTAGTCCGTGGAAAATTTAAATCCTAACAGAATATTAAATTTGCATCAAGTTCAGCATGCATGTACATCACAAAAATCATACATACCCTAATGCAGAGCTTCATTAATTGCTATGCTTGTTAAATTTGAATGATTTTCCCCATTTGAGGAAATGGTCTTTATTTCCTCAGTGTAGAGTAACTTCAAAAGAATTATTTTTATATCTTCTCAGGATAAATACTGTAAGGCTGTACAGATTTATGAAAAGCATAAAGTTCTACTGTTTGGTATCATTATTGTGGTAACCTGGATTTTTCCATCAAGTTTAGTGATTTAGAGATAGTAATTGTGGTGCTCTTTTTCTAACATGGACAAAGTCACTACCGTGACTCTCAATTACTGAGCCTCTTGCCTAATGAATCCTGCAAGTCATTTTAAGCCTGTTCTCATGCCACCTGCTCCCAGCTGTTCTATCAGATTCCCCTGCACAACATGGGAATGCTGATGAGGGCAGAGGCCGGGGCTTCTGTAATTCTCTTGGCTCCCACTAGTGAATAACTAAGATATATTTGATGTAACGTCTTGCATCACACTCCATTTGCACATTTTTCTATAAATAACATTAAAATTTCTTCCCAATGAAAACTCTCTCAAAATTATTAGTAGATGAATGTCTTTATCTGATTAATTTACTATAATTCTGGCAGCTTGGTTTTATTTTGTTTAGTAGCTTCTAAGTGCACTCGAATGAAAAAAAAGTCACTATACTGTAATTTGTGAACATTAAGCTTTTACACTGTTAAACATCCAAAATATTTCTTATTGACTTACAGAAGCCCTTTTTTCTCTGCTAATGTGTACTTTGTATGCTTACTTCATTTGGTAATATCATGTTAAATTAGATTAAGTTAGGGTCACTGAGGTGATATCAATTCAGTAGCAGAAAATAAACTTTCAGGCAGAACTTTTGCAGAAGGAGTAACAGTGTACCCAGTCTGTGGTTTCCTATTTGGATTTTTGTGTCCCTTTATACACATTCTTATAGCTCAAAACTTTTTTTTTAAATGGCGTTTTTTTCCTATAACTAGTGTTTGTTCAGGAAGCACCTCCTGATGCGCTAGTGAGGCTTTTGTGGACTGGCACCCTCTCAGCAGCAAATATGTTACCTACCTTCCTATTTAATTCCAATGTGAGAATATTAAATGGTTTACTGTGTATATACCTCTGTGTGTGCCCCTCTCTCTTTCGTGTGTGTGTGTGAGAGAGAGAGAGAGAGAGAGAGAGAGAGAGAGAGCGTTAAAGTTGTAAATCACTGTTATTACCCCCTATTTTGATGATTATGGGGGGAGGGTCTCATGAGCAGATATTAGCCCTTCTTTGTCTCTGCCTGAAGATGCAATGTTTTGGTGTGTTAGAGCAAAACTTCTTCAATAATTTTTATGGTACAGTGAAGTGGAGAAAAATACACTGTTTTTCTAGTCTTAAACAATAAAAACACACACTTTTGAAGAGGGCTATGGCAAACTCAGCTGAAGTTTTCAACTTGACATGGATATAGTTCTCATTGACGACTGTTGCTTTTGCATGACCAATATCCAAACCTAACTACTATATATGCGTAATTTTTTGGAATTATAATTTGTTGGGGGGAAAACCTAAATACTCCTTATTCCACACTATAGACAAGTTCATTATAAACAAGATTTCATATCTCGGATGGCTCCAAACAGTAGTCTTAAATAAGAATTCAGATATGCCTCCAAGATATCATTTTGCACTAATAACTTTAAAATGGCCAAAGAGATTTATTTTATAGTTTTTTTAAAGCAAATATTCCACAGAAAAACCTTTCTCCAACAACAGACTTGAGGTTCGCTTGCAAGGTTCCAGCTAATTGAATACTACACAGGTGAGTTACAGTAAAATGAGAACCTAGTCTATTTTTTGCAGTACTACCACGTGGCTTACATTATAAAGAGACCCAAAATAATATAAACTAGAAATTGGAGTTGGGCAGAATTTGTGTTTTCAATCTGGGTCCCGTTTTATCTAAACTCCCAGCATTTGGGTATGGCTCCTTGCTTTGGTCCATATAGTCTGATGGTGACAATTCAAGAAGGTCATCCCTGCTAACATAAAGACAACAAATGTAAGTCTCTGAGAAAGAGTTTGTAATATTGTCAGTGTAGAATAACTGCTTAACTATAGTAGTATAAAGTGTGATAACAATATAGCATCCTTTGACAATCTATTAAAGTTCTATAGAAATGTCTCACAGAAACAATCTTTTCAGCCTCTATAAATTTAGCCCTGCTTCTCTGTTAATGTTAATGGGTGTTGTCCAATTAAGCCTTTTTGCAATGTGAACAATACTAAACACATTTCTAAATATGATTATACTGCAGTTCATCACATTAAAGACTGTCAAGATTTACTTTAGCAATTCCATTCAGAATTCTGAAAGTTTCTGTTAATTTTCTAAAGGGAAACACTGTTAATAGAGTGACTGGAAATTTTTTATGTGCAGAAAGTTTTCCTGCAGAAAAAAATAATATTGTTGAAACCAAATTCTGATTAAAAATTACAATGTTCTGGCCAGAAATGAATGTTTATCAATCAACAATTCAAGATACCGTAAAATACTATATATACAATGCAGTGCTTTGGGCAAAATTTTCTCTCAGATGCTCAAATTGGAGACTGGGTTCCACACATGAGTTTAGCATGTTGGCATGGAGAGCTTGCCTTCCACCTTGCTGATCAATGAGAAGAATTTAGCCCTTTCACTCTCCAAATCTATAAGTTTGATCTAATTAAAGTAGTATAACATTGTTGGATTTCGAATGGCTCCTCTGTAGGTGTTTGGAAAGCACCATGTCTAGGTCCTGCTTATGTTCTGATGGTTGTGAGGGCACAATATGCTGCCCTTTTTCTTAAGCTGTCTGTTCCATTCCTGTGAACAGGCAGGATATTAAAATTGGCAACCATTCTGCATTCCAAGCTGCTTGGTTGGAGGGCAGATTTGATACATTTCAGTAAGGAGACTATCTGTTACTTTGAAACAGACTTTCAGAGCAGAGAGACAGAACCACATACCATATTTGCATTGTGTTTGTAAATCAGAATGCAGCTCGAAAGTCTAGTATCACACCTTCTACCTGTTTCGGATGGCCATCTAAATGGAGATTAAAGATCTCTGGAGAACTTTTAGAAAAAGCACAAATGGCAAAATCTGAGGACTAGTTTAATTTGGGGATCCTCCCCAAATCTAAGTTTTTCTCTTGAACCCCCTCTTTCCCAGTGGCTAATTTTGGGACAGCACCCACTGTCCAGCATGAAAATGAAGTATTCCATTCCCTATTAATACAAAATAGTGCCATTGTCTTGAGTAACATTCACTTTCTCACTAAAAATTGTTTCTAATGAAAAAGCCTATATGTGAACCTATAGTCACTGCAACTTCTATATCTTGCTGTGTGAAGTACTTTCAAACATCTATAAAAAGAGCTGTATAAAACTATAAATCTATGGGGATTTTTTTTATTATTCCCTGTAGAGACTTTCCCTGGTATAGTGTTCTATAGAATTTTTTGTGGGAGGTAGGAGTAATTTTCTAAACTTTCTCATACTGCTTTTGTTCTGTATATGCTGGGGTGAGGTGTTTATTCGTTAAGAGAAAAAACGAGCAGATTGCTGAGACAGGCTTAAATCTGAAATGCAGAAAGGTGAGGAACACATTGCTTATCAAACAACATTTTCTCTGTCAGTAGAGTTGAGTAGCAGAAAGATTTTTCACTTGGAGATTATTATGAGAGTAATTTAAGTAGGATATAAAATTGCCTGGTATTTAAAAGAGAAAAATGTCAAATGTAATTGGCAGGTCCATCACTAGCTGCATTATTTTACTAAGAAGGGCCAAGCAGACAGATGTATAATGGGATATATCCTACTGCAAGAGAGGCCACATTTCTGTGTTACAGATGTATGACTTCAAAACTTCAGAAAGACAACACCTTTATGTTTAAAAAAAAAACAGGTCCAGTGGTACAGGATCAGCAAACAGAGCTGTAAACAGGGGAGTTGGAGTGGGAGTTCTGTTGGGGGAGAAGGGAGGAGCAAGTCCCTGCTCCTTAGAGGCAGTGAGTGAGTTTTGAGAGAAGCAGAACCCTGATCAGGGGGCCTAGAAAGGCAGCCAAACTGTCAACCAGTGGCCCAGGTGCAGCAGCATACGAGCAGTAAATAGGTGAGTTTGTAAGGGGAGTTTGAGGGTGGAGTGGATGGTTCCGGATTTGTTTTGGTGTTTGGGTCTTTGGGTTTTTTCCCTTTAGCCTCTTCTTGCCTTTGCTCCATCATCTGCTCAAAGCTCGTTCAAAACCTTCAGCCATAGTTTCCACCTGTGTCTCCAAGCCTCGGATCATCTCTTCCATCATCTCTATCAAGCAGCATTTCACACAATTGAAGCTCTTTTCAGGTACCCGTTCTAAAGTCATGTACATTCCGCAGCTTCCACATCTCGTCATCTTCATTGTCTCTTCCATGGCTTGGATCACTACCACAGCTGACTCTGCATCTGTCATAGCCTTCCCACCTAAATTCCTGTCAAGGGAGGACAAGGATCCGATTTGGATATGGATAAAGACATCTTTCATATTTTTAATGAAATATATATTACTAGAGATTGTGTGATTATGGGAGACTTTAACTTGCCAGATATAGATTGGAGGACAAGTGCTACTAATAATAGTAGGGCCCAGTTTTTCCTGGATGTGATAGCAGGCAGATTTCTTCACCAAGTAGTTGCTGAACCAGCAAGAGGTGATGCCATTTTAGATTTGGTATTCGTGAATAGTGAGGACCTCATAGAAGAACTCGTACAACCTTGGTTCGAGTGATCATGAGTTAATTCAGTTTAAATTAAATGGAAGGATAAACAAAAATACATGTGCAACAAGGGTCCTTGATTTTAAAAGAGCTAACTTAAAAAAATTAAGGGAATTAGTTAGGGAAGTGGACTGGACTGAAGAACTCAAGGATCTGAATGTGGAGGAGGCTTGTAATTACTTTAAGTCAAAGTTGCAGAAGCTATCTCAAGCCTGCATCCCAAGCAATGGGGGGGAAAATCATAAGGAAGGGTTGCAGACCAAGCTGGATGAGCAAGCATCTCAAACAGGTGATTAAGAGAAAGCAGAAGGCCTATAAGAAATGGAAGTTGGGAAAGATCAGCAAGGAAAGCAACCTCTTGGAGTTCAGAAAGTGTAGAGAAAAAGTGAGAACTGCCAAAAGCCAACTGCCAAAGTTGGACCTTGCAAAGGGAATTAAAACCAATAGTAAAAGGTTCTATAGCCATATAAATAAGAAGAAAACAAGGGGGAAAGAAGTGGGACCGCTAAACACTGAGGATGTGGTGGAGATTAAGATTATCTAACCTGGCCCAACACCTAAACAAATACTTTGCCTCAGTTTTCAATGAGGCTAATGAAGAGCTCAGGGGTAGTGGCAGGGTGGCTAATTGCAACAAGGATATGGAGGCAGAACTTATCACATCCAAGGTGAGAGTCAAACTCAAAAAGCTTAATGGTACTAAATTGGGGAGGGGGGCATGGATAATCTCCATTGAAGAATATTAATGGAACTGGCACATGAAATTGCAAGCCCAATAGCAAGGATTTTTAATGAATCTGTAAACTCGGGGGTTTACAGATTCTCCATGACTGGAGAATTGTTAATATAGTTATTCTTTTTAAGAAAGGGAAAAAAGTGATCCTGGAAATGACAGGCCTGTTAGTTTGATCTCAATTGTATGGAAGGTCTTGGAACAAATTTTGAAAGAGACATAGAAGGGAATGGTAATTAGGATAAAATATAACGTGGTTTTACAAAAACATGCCAGACCAACTTGATCTCCTTCTTTGAGAAGATAACTGATTTTTTAGACAAAGGAAATGCAGTAGATCTAATCTACCTGGATTTAAGGAAGGCACTTGATACAGCTCCACATGGGAAATCATTAGTTAAAATGGAGAAGATGGGGATTAATATGAGAACTGAAAGGTGGATAAGAAACTGGTTAAAGGGGAGACTACAACGGATCATACTGAAAGGTGAACTGTCAGGCTGGAGGGAGGTTACTAGTGGAGTTCCTCAGGAATCTGTATTGGGACCAATCTTATTTAACATTTTGATTACTGACCTTGGCACAAAAAGCAAGAGTGTGCTAATGAAATTTGCAGATGACACAGTTGGTATGTATAGACCAGGGTCTCATAGACTCATAGACTTTAAGGTCAGAAGGGACCAATATGATCATCTAGTCTGACTTCCCGCATGATGCAGGCCACAAAAGCTGACCCCCCCACTTTCCCTTAACTCTGCTGTTGAAGTCTCCAGATCGTGATCTAAAGACTTCAAGTTGCAGAGAATCTTCCAGCTTGCGACCCCTGCCCTATGCTGCGGAGGAAGGCGAAAAACCTCCAGGGCCACTGCCAATCTACCCTGGAGGAAAATTCCTTCCCGACCCCAAATATGGCGATCAGCAGAACCCCGAGCATACAGGCAAGATTCTCTAGCCAGACTCTCATTTTACCAGCGATGGCCGTTATTGCCTAATTGATTAGAATCACGTAATCCCATCAAACCATTCCCTCCATAAACTTATCTAGCCTAATCTTGAAGCCAGAGAGGTC
>NW_020664909.1:11915919-11963753 GCF_002925995.2 Terrapene triunguis
CCCCCATTGGCCTGGGACGGCGAACCGCGGCCAGTGGGGGCCGCGATCGGCCGAACCTGCCGCGTCAGCAGGTAAATAAAACTGGCCCTGCCCGCCAAGGTGCTTACCCTGGCGAGCCGCGTGCCAAACGTTGCCGACCCCTGGTCTATAGTATTAGCAACCCACAGCCCTTCAAACTGTACCTACTTCAAATCAGTCTCAGATGTAATTCAAAAACAGTTTTCTTACTTTGCTAACCTCAGCAAGAAGTCATGTCAATCAGCAGAGGGGTGCTGTATGTTTATCCATTACCGAACTGTATGAAAAGTGCAGCGATTATTTGTAAATATTTGTGTAATTTCTTCAATTTGCTCCTTTTGTTTGCTTTCTGTGAATATTCTAGTGGAGAAGTTTATTAGCAGGAATATTTGGTGGAACAGCGAATTTTAAATGATTATTGCAGACTCTAGTTATGGAAGAAAAAAATTGTATTTATAATTGTCAGTTTTCTTATTCATTCCTGCAGGAAATAGAAATATGCTATGTGACCTTTGTGCACAATTAAAACAGCTCACATTTCAAACCAAGCATATGAAAACTTAAATTAATTGGATGAAAGACACTGTCATAAAATGTATTGCAAAATGTTGAACAATGAAAAAAATGTTGATAGAAAACTGATAAATAGAAAATAATGGACTAAATTCAACCAAAACATTTTTTCACTAAGATTAGTTCTTCTTCGAGTGCTGTCCCTGTGGGTGCTCCACTCCAGGTGACGGTGCGTCCCGGCGCCGTTGATTGGAGATCTTCGGTAGCAGTGCCTGGTCGGGACGCACGCGACCAGCTGTGGTCTCACGGCATCGTTAGGGTGCCTGTCGTTAGGGTGCGTCCCGCACCCCCCCTCAGTTCCTTCTCAACCGTCCTCAGCTGAAGACGGGACTCGGGGCAGTGCTGAACCTCTTTCCTGGTCACTGAAGGAAATAAGTAGAAATAAATAGAAATAGTTAGATAGAGATATCCCAGTTCTTTCCCTCCCTTTAGTATAGTTCGTTAGTTTAAAAAAATAATAAATTCTCTCACGTTCGTCTCCCGTTGAGACTCTCCCCCCAGGCAATCCTAGCTCCATGATGCCGGGGTCCCCTGGATTCAAGAAATGTGGCTCCTGCCATGAGCCTATGCTGCGCTCTGACGGACACTCACTATGCGTGAAGTGTCTCGGCGAGACACACGTCCCTGCTAAGTGTGTACACTGTAACAGCCTGAAAACCAGGGTCGCCGTGACAGAGACCTGCGGCTGAAAATGCTCCTTATGGAGAAATCTCTGCAGCCGCCAGCGGAGACGGGCACAAGTAAACCCTGTCCCTCATGCTCCCCTGCTAGGTCGGAACCGACCAGGAGCATAGCCTCACCCTCTCAAGCAAAGAGGCAGGAAGCCCCAGTCTCCGCACAGAGACCTGCAGAAGTGTAAAAGGTCTCCAGCAAAATCTCTCCCCCCGGTGCTGACAGCGCCAAAAACTGCCGCCACTGACCACCCCAGCACCTCAGACACGAGGTGCGGAAGCAGGGATCCAACCTCCCACAACAGGCAGCTCCTGTTGGCACTGGTCCCGCCAGCACCGAAGATGGACCCAATACCGGCGGTGCGTTCCACCTCGGTTTCGAGAAGAACGTTGGCACCGAGCCTGACAATGACCCCCGCAGCAGACGTGGAACCCCCGCAGGGAGCCTCTAAATGGCCATCGGCGCCCTCTAAGGCTAAGCAAAAATCGCTGCGGACATCGGCTCACACTCCACGACCCACAGCACTGCAGCGCACGGAGCAGCAAAAGTTTTTAAATGAAGCTGACATCTCCGTGGTCCCGGAGCCTGATGCTCCTCTCCTAGGCACCGAGCACTCACTCTTTAAACAGCTGCTCTCGCCACCCAACCTGGCTGCCCTCACTGACAGTGAGAATGACATGCACCAGCAGGCAGAGTTTTCCCTGCCTGACTCTCCTCCCCCACCAGAGCCATACCCATTTCAAGGCATGGCACCTCACAAGAACCAGCCTCAGATTCCCTACTTTGTCCCCCAATGGCGGGGCCCCACCTTTCCTACCCAGTGGTACCCTCGGTTGGCCCCTGCTGCCACTCCTCCTCGCGGACCCTCCACCAGACCGCAGGTCCGCTTTGCACCTCTATCTCTAGCTCCATCTACATCTAGATCTCCTGAACCCCCCCTTTGAAGATGTGGGCTATGAACCTGAAACACCTGCTCCTAACTCCCCATCAGCTGCAGATGAAGCTCTAATGTCACCACCTCTACAGAATGTGGAGGATTTTAAGCAGTTCCAGGAACTTTTCAAGAGGGTGGCACTCAGCAAGGACATTCCATTAGAGGAAGTGCAGGAGACACAACACAGACTCCTCAAAATCCTCCAACCCTCTGTGCCCTCAAAGATCACACTACCCATAAACGAAGCCCTCCTGGAACCCGCTGACCGCTGCCTCCATCCCACCAACATGTCAAAAGGCTGAATGTAAATATTATGTACCTCCTAAGGACGTAGATTTCTTATTTTCCCACCCACAACCCAACTCTCTTGTGGTGGATGCAGCAACGCACTGAACAAAACAGCCACAATGCCGGCCCACTCCGCAAGACAAGGACCTCAAACAGCTTGATCTTCTTGACCTCAAGGTTTATACCTCCTCCACTCTGCAATTCAGAATTGCAAATTACTCCACCCTCCTCGCAAGCTACGACTATGACAACTTACAACAAGCTATTTGATTTTACTTCCCATATCCTGGAGGACAGAAGAGTGGACTTTAAATCAGTCCTTGTTGAAGGTCAGCTGGTGTTTAGGATGGCGCTACAAGCGTCCCTGGACATGGCGGACACAGCAGCCCGCACTACCGCCACCGCAGTGGTGATGCGCAGGTCTTCCTGTCTGTCTGCATCTGGTATCCCTAACGATCTGCAGACCAAAGTGGAAGACCTTCCCTTTGACAAAGATAAACTTTTTCCCAAAAAACAGATGAAGTCCTCACACCATGAAATACTCTACAGCCACTCTGCGCACACTAGGGATATACCCATCTCTCCCCAGGAGACAATGGTATCAACCTTATCAGAGGCCCCACGCACAACAATATCACCGCCCCCAGTCCAGACTGTATGATATTGGGAGGATCCGCAACAGACCTCTCAGGTGCAGAAAAAATCATGTGCAACCAACTACATCCCACACATCGGGAAACAACAATTTTGAAGCATTGGTCGGGGGTCTGCATGACCATCCCTTGGCACCACCGCCTATTTGCCCGTTTGGCCACCGCCTCCAGTTTTTCCACCATGTCTGGGTCCTGGAAATAGTACAATCAGGCTACTCCATCCCTTTCATATCATTCCCGCCCACCCTTCCCCCTTCCCCATCCCTCTTCAGGGACCCCTCTCACGAACACCTACTTTGAACAGAAGTGACTCATCTTCTACAGCTAGGTGCAGTGGAACCTGTACTAGCACAACAACAGGGAAAAGGGTTTTACTCTCACTATTTCCTGACCCAGAAGAAAGGCAGAGGATGGTGACCTATACTAGACCTACGCAGAGTGAATAAATTCGTACGTGTACAGAAATTCAAGATGGTCACATTGGGCACAATAATACCTGCTCTGGAACAAGGGGACTGGTTCACAGCCTTCAACCTACAGGATACCTATTTTCACATCTCCATTCACCCAGCACACAGACGCTTCCTGCGATTCACACTCGGACACGACTACTTTCCATACAGAGTGCTACCATTTGGACTCTCCACAGCACCGAGAATGTTCTCCAAGACTCTAGCAGTAGTGGTGGCCCAGCTGCGCAAACATGGAATTATACTTTTCCCATACCTAGACGACTGCCTTATCAAAGGCGGTTCATACGACAAGACATTCGAGGCCACTCGTTTTACCATCTCCCTCTTCCACAGTCTAGGCCTACAAATAAACTTCCAAAAATCCACCTTGATACCCACACAGCAAATTGAGTTCATCAGAGCTCACCTGGACTCAATTCTGACCAGAGCCTCACTCCCACACACCAGATTCCTCTCCATTACGCACCTCATATGCACACTCTCCGTCCACCCCAGAATAGAGGCACGAACATGCCTGCGGCTTCTTGGCCAAATGGCAGCCACCACTTTTGTGGTCAAATACGCCAGGCTACATATGAGATGCCTTCAGGGTTGGCTCAGCTCCAAATACAAACCCAGCAGACACAGCTTCCACATGACACTAACTCCTCCAGCAAAGGTGTTGGCATCCCTACAATGGTGGACAAAAACAGAAAATTTACGCACGGGCGTCCCCGTCCATCAAAATTCCCCGGTGCTCATGCTCATGATGGACGCTTCCCTGATAGATTGGGGAGCACACCTAAGAGATCACACGACACAGGGCTGCTGGTCCCTATCGGAGATCCGTCTGCACATAAATCTTCTAGAGCTCAGAACAGTCAGATACGCCTGCTTCACTTTCTCCCCATCATAAGGAACAAATCTATTTGCGTCTTGACAGACAATATAGCATGCATGTTCTACATCAACAGGTGGCGGGGCGCAATCGCACTCCCTATGCACAAAAGCCTCCAACTATGGAATTGGTGCATACAACATCACATAGAGATCACTGCTTCCTACCTGCCTGGGTGTCACACGCTCAGCAGACACTTCTCTCAAGAACACAAATGGGAATTGCATCCCACGATACTACAACAGCTCTTCTCCATCTGCGGCACCCCATCAATAGACCTGTTTGCCACAACACAAAACCACAAATGCCATCTATTCTGCTCCAGAGCGGGACTCAGGACGCGTCCCTAGGAGATACATTCCT
Organism: Terrapene triunguis; assembly: GCF_002925995.2. Classification (NCBI taxonomy): domain Eukaryota; kingdom Metazoa; phylum Chordata; order Testudines; family Emydidae; genus Terrapene; species Terrapene triunguis. The sequence continues at coordinate 11,920,771 of NW_020664909.1, forward strand.
CATTCCATGGAGCAAGACACTCATGTACGCTTTTCCGCCGGTCCCACTGATACACAGGGTCCTACACAAGATCAGAGAGGACAAAGCCAGAGTCATACTTATTGTCCCAGCTGGGCCCAGACAGACATGGTATCCTTACCTGCTGCACATGTCCATCCGCCCTCCAAGAACTCTTCCCAACAGGCCAGATCTGCTCTCCCAGGGCAACGGTCAGATTCTCCATCCGCAACTACAGAAACTCCATCTGATGGCATGGTTCCTTTATGGTTCCAAACCCACGAACTAGCTTGTTTGGAGCAGGTCCAACACATCCTCCGACCCAGTAGACGAGACTCCACTCGTAAGATTTTCCTGCAAAAGTGGCCATATGGTGCTCCCACAGACACTTGCCACCCCAGACCGCGCCCCTCTCTGATATCCTGGACTACCTTTTACAACTAAAAAAAGACAGACTATCGCTCAGCTCTATCAGAGTACACCTTGCAGTGGTTACCACTTTCCATGACACACTGGACAGGTTTTCACTTTTTGCCCACCCCACCATAAAATGCTTCCTCGCTGGCCTTCAAAACCCTTATCTTGAGATTCACCCACCAGCAGCTACCTGGAATCTGAACCTAGTTCTCCGGGGTCTTATGAAACTTCCCTTCGAGCAACTGGCTATCTCCTCCACGCTACCCCTGTCTATGAAAGTAGCTTTCTTGGTTGCCATAACGTCGGTGAGGAGGGTCGGTAAAATAAGCGCACTGATGGCCTACCCTCCCTACACGATTTTCTTAAAAGACAAGATTACAATGCGACCCCACCCTAAATTCCTTCCCAAGGTGGCATCCACTTTCCACCTCAATCAGCCAATATACCTCCCTGCATTTTACCCCAAACCTCATAAGAATCCACAGGAGCGGCATTACATACTCTTGATGTCAGACGTGCAATTGCGTTTTATCTAGACAGAACAAAGGCATTCCATAAATCCCCTAGACTATTCGTGTCCACTACCGAACGATTGAAGGTAGCTGCTATCTCTAAGCAATGACTCTCCAAGTGGATCTCTGAATGCATCAGATCCTGTTACCTGACCGAGAATGCTCAACCCCCCCGAGGGCATCAGAACACACTCTGCTAGAGTGATGTCAACATCCATTGCATTCCTGCAAAACGTACCTTTATCGACGTATGCAAGGCGGCCACGTGGACATCAGACCACATGTTCGCCAAACATTACGCTATCACACAGGATACCACGGCAAACACCATAGTCAGCCATACAGTACTGTCTACCGTTATCACTGCCGCAACTCCAAAGTCCCACCAACCACAGTGGGTACTGCTTCACATTCACCTGGAGTGAAGCACCCACAGGGACAGCACTCGAAGAAGAAGAGAAGGTTACTCATCTTGCAGTAACTGAGGTTCTTCAAGATGTGTGTCCCTGTGGGTGCTCCACTACCCACCCTCCTCCTCTCTACTTTGGAGTACAAATCAGACAACTGCACGGTAGAGAAAGAACTGAGGTGGGATGCGGAATGCGCGCGCACAGACAGACCCTAACGACGACGCAAGACAACAGCTGGGCGCGTGTGTCCCGACCAGGCACTGCTACCGAAGATCTCCAATCAACGGTGCCAGGACGCACTGTCACCTGGAGTGGAGCACCCACAGGGACACACATCTCGAAGAACCTCAGTTACTGCAAGGTGAGTAACCTTCTCTTCATCCAGATGTACATTTCACTCAGATATGACAGTGACAGGTACTAGTCAGAAGTTCTAACATAGATAGATAGCTCTGTGTCAAAATATCTCATAAAAGGAAGGTAAAATGCCTCATCCCCTCCAGTAAAGAGGTAAATTTCACCATGAGAGTGCAAGTGAAATTCCTTTTCACTGCAGAATTCAGCAAACAGTGGATGTGAAATTTTAAAAAGTTTTCGGTCCATCAAACATTGGGAACTATCAGGACGGAAGGGCTTATGATTGAGATTTCACCTCCCGCCCTGTCCTGCCTCTTTCCATAGCTTGGCAATGAAACAAAAAAGAAACTGAAAATGCATTTTCTTGGAGCCTGCTGGATGTCTTGCTGAAGCAGGAGGCTTAACTTAAAGCCAATTTCCATGGTTCCTGCAGATTTGCACAGGCTTCCTTGCTGTGGAGAGAGCTTTTAAAGACCTGCTGGGGCCTTGTGGAAAATATTATATTTAGAAACAGTTCTGCTATATCATGTATTTTCTGTATTACTATTCTCTCTTTTTTATTAGTAAGAATCTCTGCAAAGAAATAAGGTCTTCATTTCTTAGTATAGCTGCTCCTGACACTTATTTTGCTGCTTAACTCATAATCTTCTAGTTTTTAGATCAAAAGGTTTTGCTTTGAATATAATAATAATGTCCAAAACCAGAAGATTGAGTTCAGCTAGGGAACAAGAAGCATGATCATGTGAACTCTTACTTCAAAAAAATCCTGTTTTTCATGCAAACATGCTTAATAATTAAAAAAAATTAAAACACGGGGGGGGGGACACGAGGAAGGGGGGTGGCAGGTGGACGCCGGGGACCCATCCAACATTCCCCCGCTCCCTGACTGCCCCCCCCGGACTCCCCTTACCATTCTGGCTCCACGTGTTTGCAAAATACTCTGCCCGGTGGGTCGGTTTGTGTGTTACACAGGGCTGCAGACAGAGGGAGGGGGGAAGCAGGGGAGGGCTCTGGCTGCTGGAGGCCAATGGGAGTGGGTCAATCGGCCAAGCCGCCCAATCAGCAGCCGCACTCTGCATGGAAGGGAGGGAGGCGAGGGATAAAAAAACCCCGGACATTTTAACCTTGTTACCAATTCCTCCCGGACGGCTATTTAGAGACGCAAAAGCCGGACATGTCCGGGGAAATACGGACGGATGGTAACCCTATCTCATTGGATATGATGGGTAAGACTGTGTTGTGCCTCTGAGGCCTTTTCTACACTACAAAGTTTTGTCAGCAAAAGCCAGCTTTTGTCGACAAAACAGAGGTGTACACACTACTATGCTCCTCTTCCGACAACACTGTCCTGCTTTGCCAACAAAATAACACCACCTCGATGAGAGGCGTAGAGCTTTTTGCAACAAAGTTAGATCAACAAAGAATCAGCATAGACACTGTTCATTACATCACTGTAACTGGCCTCCAGAAGGTATCCCACAATGCCTACCATGACCACTCTGCTCACCATTTTGAACTCCGCTGCCCTGCATCCAGCTTAGGGTTACCAACTTTCTAATCGCAGAAAACTGAACATCCCTGCCCCGCCCATTCCCCAAGGCTCTGCCCCTTCCCAGCCCCTTCTCCGAGGCCCCGACCCCACTCACTCCACCACCACCCCTCTGTCACTCGCTCTCCCTCACCCTTGCTCACTCACTCATTTTCATTGATCTGGGACAGGGAGTGGGGTGTGGGAGGGGTTATGGACTCTGGGCTGGGGGTGCAGGCTTCAGGTGGGGCCAGAAATGAGGGTTCAGAATATGGGAGGGGGCTCCGGGCTGGGGCAGGGGGTTGGAGTGCAGGAGGGTGAGGGCTCCGGTTGGAGGGGTGGGCTCTGGAGTGGGGCTGGGGATGATGGTTTTGGGGTGCAGGAGGGGGCTCCGGGGTGGGGCAGGGGGTTGGAGTGCGGGAGGGTGAGGGCTCCAGTTGGAGGTGCGGGCTCTGGGGTGGGGCTGGGGATGATGGTTTTGGGGTGCAGGAGGGGGCTCTGGGCTGGGGCCAAGGGGTCTGGAGTGCGGGAGGGGGCTCTGAGTTGGGGCAAGGGGTTGGAGTGTGGAGTGAAGGGTGTGGGCTGAGGGAGGGAGTTTGGGTGTGGGAGGGGGCTCAGGGCCAGGGCAGGGTGTTGGGACACAGGAGGGGGTTGGGGTGCAGGCTCCGAGTGGCGCTTACCTCATGTGGCTCTCAGGAGTGGCCAGCATGTCCCTGCAGCTTCTAGGCGGAGGGACAGCCATGGAGCTCTGCGCGCACTTTACCCACCTGCAGGCGCCATCCCCGCAGCTCCCATTGGCCGCAGTTCCTGGACAATGGGTGCAGCGGAACTGGCACGTGGGGCAGTGGCAACGTGTGGAGCCCCTGTGGCTGTCCCTCCATCTAGGAGCCAGAGGAACATGCCGGCTGCTTTGCGCGGAGCTGGACAGGGAGCCTGCCACCCCACTGCACCAGCAGCACCGCCAGCTGGATTTTTAATGGCAGTGCTGACCAGAGCTACCAGGGTCCCTGTTTGACCGGGTTTCCAGTCGAAAACTGGACACCTGGCAACCCTAATCCAGCTACGCAGGCATTTGCCCCTCCCCTTTCAAAGCCCCAGGAAGTTTTGAAACTGCTCATCCTGGAGAGCTCACATAGCTACTGCCCAGCTGAGCATGAGGGCAGTAAATGCACTCCTGCCTGGATTACAGGGGAGAGGGTGGATCTCCTTGGTCTGTGAGGAGAGGAGGCCGTGGGAGAACTCAGAGGGAATCATGGAATCTAAACATTAACGCAGAATTGTGCTCTCCCCGGCATTAGGACTGCAGCAGCAGGCAGGCAGGGTGGGCTGCTGCTGGAGGTGAGGGGAGAGGAAGAAAGTCCGGATGTGTTGTGCAGAACCAGGGAAGGAGGCAGGGGCTGATGTCGGGGTGTCCCTCCTCCTGCCAGTGTACCGGTCTCCCCTGAGCTGAGGGGGGGAACCAGGGACAGCAGCTTTCTGTGCACCAGTTTCTGCCTCAAGATTGGTTGCTTCCAGCTGCTGTCAGAACTTAAAGAGACAGTGTCCTGACACATTCACTCTCCCCCAACACGCACACTTCCCCCACACACACTCTCTCACAAACTCCCCCAACACACACTCTGCCTCTGTCTCTCTCTCACACATGCATGCACATACCCTGTCACACACTCCCCCCCCCACACACACACACTTCTGTGGGCTTCTTGTGTTAGTGTTCAGCAATGTCAGTTTGGTCAGATTACTGAGTGCAACTTTAAAATTTAGAATCTGTTACTTATCAGGCACACATAGCAATTATTACAGGGTTCATAGCACAATGCAAACAAACAATGCCAGGCTCAGCACACTACAGCAACACATATTACTGTGACTCAGCGTTAATGTGCTCCTTCAAGGCATCCCCCTGCTGAATAGCACCATGTTGGGCTCCTTGTATTCATAACGCACAGCACAATACCGAAGAGCAGTGCAGGATCTATGCTTTCTGACAGAAATGGCTGGGTTGAGAAACCTTCATCATGTGACGCTATACCTGCCCCCGTGAGGCATTGCAAATCTTTCCCAAAGCACCCTGCGGTCAGTTGCACCAGGGTTACCAGGTGTCCGGTTTTCGACTGGAACTTCCCGTTGAAAAGAGAAACTGGCAGCATCCGGTCACCTGCAGTAACCAGCCTCTGCAACTGGGGGGTGGGAAAAGCAGCAGCTGCTGCTGGAACTTGGAGGAATGGCTCTGCTAAGCAGCTGCTGCTCTTCCTGCCCTACAGCCTGACAGAGAGAACTGTCTGCTCCTGGACTGGGCTCCAAAGTAGGTACTGGCACTGTCCGGGGAGGGGGGACGGGACGGGATGTAACCTGTCTGCCTCCACCCCAAGCCTTGCTGTGCCCCGATTTCCCCAGCCCCTCGCTCCAGGGACCGACTCCCCACCCCACTGTGCCCGTATTTCCCCACCCAAGTCTCTTGCTCTGGGGACTGACCCCTTCTGTGCCTTGCTGTGCCCTGATTGGGCAGGCAGACAGGCTCCGCGTCAGCTCCTCCGAGCCCAGCTCTGCAGGCAGCAGGTGAGTCCCAGTGGATGGGAGAGCAAGTGACGGAGGTGGGGGCAGGGGTGGGGCCTCCAAGGAAGGTGTGGGACAGGGCGGTTCCTCTGGGGAAAGGGCGGGGAAGGGCTCTTCGGTTTTCAGGGATTAGAATGTTGGCAACCCTATACCACAGTGCACTGCTCTCTGTGTCGATGCAAGAGCTGCTATTGGGGATGCGCTCCACCGACACAAAGAGCATAGTGTGGAGATGCAACAGCAGTTTAATTACAGTGGTGGCTGTGTGTCGGCGTAACTTGAGTCGACAAAACTCTGTAGTGTAGACAAGGCCTGTGAGATGCAATACAGAGCTTGCAGCTCATGGGGGAGGTGTAGGTCAGGTATCTTTAATCCACCTTCGTTCCCTTCCAATCCTGGGTTATTGCAGGGCCTGGAGAGGCTCCTAACATGATTTAGGGCTTCTCTACATGGGGATGCTGAGGAAAGTTAATCAGAATTAAATAAAGGTGTGAATTTAAAGTGATTTACTTAAACTGCATTAAACCCCTGTGTGGGGACACTCATTCAGAATCAATGTCCTTAATTTGGTTTAGCCACTTTAATTTTGAGTGAGCATGTCCACACAGAGGTTTAATGCTGTTTAACTAAACCTCTTGACATTTACACTTTTAGTCAATTCTAATTAACTTTCCTCAGCGTCCCCATGTAGACATGCCCTTAGACAACCGTAGGGCCCTGTATAATTTATGGTATCTTCCCTGGACTGTCTATGGGCTACAGCACTTCTCAGAATCTCTGCCATGCTGCTGGCGGTAGCTCCACCCCGACACTGCCTCTCATATCCCCTATGCCGCCTATGCTTGGGTTTGCAAGGGAGTCCTATGGTTGGAAGGCAGCCATATGGCTGTTTTATGCAATGTCTGCAGAGGGAGAATCCTTCTCTGGTCTGGGGCTTTTACAAACCTCTTTGCAACACGTTGGCCGTTTTATGTGGCATTGTGTGGAATAAAGGGGCCAGAGCAGAGGTGAGCATCCCACTGAATAGAATTAATAGGAGGAGGAAAGTAAACAGGATTTTGTCCAATGTAAGTTTTTCAAAACTTGAACGAATGCAGTAAAGTAAAGAAAGGCAGGTCATGATTGGGTGCCTAGAGTTAGGCTCTTAAATCCATATTTGGGCTCCTAAATATCGGGTCTGATTTTCAACAGTGCTCAGCACCCACCTACTCCCATTACATTTAGCAGGAGCTGCTTGGTGCACTATTGAAAATCAGGCCACTTACATAGAAGCCTAATGTCAGGCATCCATTAAAAAAAGTCTTGGTCCCTGTGTCTGTTTTATTTTCAAGCTGAATTTTTGGGTGCTTTTCCAAAATCCATTTTCTTCTTTCATGCTATGCAGCAAGCATCAAGCTAAATAGGCTATTAATAACTTCCATGATATTTATACTTACATCATATCTACACTACGTGTATACTGCACAAGGTGCAATAGTACGTTCTATACTTACAGGCAGATTGCTGTAAACAAATCCTTTCACAGAATGTTATTATAAATATGTTTTCTTGAGGATGAGAAAACCCAAGTTACATTAAAAAATAGCTGCTCATTGCTACCCTTGGCAATTTCCATTTTTATTTAGGATATTTTATGCAAGAGGAAAATGAAGGATGTGCATGTTCTTATCTTGTATATTAGAATGACTTAACAATAAATATATTTTGTAACATGTTGTGCCTTGAAATATGAAAATATGAATATATATATACACATATACACATATACACACACACATATATATATATATACACACACACCTCTACCTCGATATAACGCTGTCCTCGAGAGCCAAAAAATCTTACCACGTTATAGGTGAAACCGCGTTATATAGAACTTGGTTTGATCCATCGGAGTGCACAACCAACACCCCCCCTCCCCCCGGAGCACTGCTTTACCGCTTTATATCCGAATTCGTGTTATATCAGGTTGCGTTATATAGGGGTAGAGGTGTTATATATTGTTATATATAAATTGTTATATGCTCAACCATGTTTCAGATGTCAGAACAAATTCTTTTTAGATGCTTTTTGATAGTACAAAAAGATTACAATTGTCTGCAGGTGAAGAAGCAATTGTAGTGAGTCCTTTCAAAACTGGTACACCTCCTGTCTTAATTGATTGTTCTGATTCAATCAGGATGGTTAGCAAATATGCTGATATATGGAAGTTTGTAGGTTATCCTGACAAGCTATTCTTTAAAAAAAATCTGGAAAATGTCAAGCACAATCATTTGAATTCTTGTAAATTAAAATCTGCTTAGAGTAAAATATGAGCGCTGAATATGCATGAATATGAATAAATAGAACCATGGTTTTGATTTATTTTTGAAAGCTTTGATTATTAACCACAGTATTTTACCATTACCCCCATCCACTATTTGAATTAATTTTTACTCAAAGAAAAATTTATCAATTAGCAGTAAATCTACTCCAGGAGTGGGCTTCATAGCAGATTAATCAGAAAACAACTGTTTTTAAAAAAAAGTTATTTTCTAGATCACAGTACTGTAACCTGGCTTGGGTGTGCATTGTGGACAAATATTAAGCTCTTTTGCTTTTGCTATTGCAAGTGGATTCAAAACAACATCATCCAATTGAAAAGTGTAAATTTCTCTCTGTAGAAGCAGCTAGCAATATTTGCACTTTGCCCTTGGCTGTCTGAGAAAGACAAGATCATGTTCTCTAACTACATACACTCAACATTTAAAAGGTGAAAGCTGAAGGACATTGAAGTAATTATCAAGGGAAAGGATTCAAACCATTTTGAGAAAACAATCAATTTCCTTAATTAATATCAGTGCTATTTTAATGCACTGAGCTACCAAAAATATATTTACATGGTTTAGTAAGACTTATAACAAAAGTAGGTTAATTGTCATTGGTGCTAAGTAAATCATAGAAATGTAGAGCTAGAACAGACCTCATGAGGTCATCTAGTCCAACTCCCCCAGGCTAAGGCAGGACCAACCACACCTAGAAATTCCCTGATATATATTTGTCTAACCTGTTCTTAAAAACTTCCAATGATGTGTATTCCACAAATTACCTCCCTTGGTAATCTGTTTCAGTGCTTAACTATCCTTACAGTTAGAAAGCTTTTCCTAGTGTCTAACCTTAATCTCCCTTGCTGCAGAGTAAGCCAATTACTTCTCTTTTCCTGCCTTCAGAGGACATGGAGAACAATTGTTCACCATGCTCTTTATAATAGCTTTTAATATATTTGAATATTGTTATCAGGTTCCCCCTCAGTCTTCTTTTCTCAAGACTAAACATGCCCAATTTTTTTAATCTGCCCTCAGAGGTCAGGTTTGCTAAATTTATCTTTCATTTTAGTTTATTTATTTATTTATTTATTTATTTATTTTTGCTCTCCTCTGGATTCACTCGAACTTGTCCACATCTTTCTTAAATTGTGGCTGCCAAAACTGTATACATTAATCCAGCTGAGGCCTCACCAGTGCCAAGTAAAGCAAAATAATTACCCTCCCCACCATATCCCGCATATGACTCTCCTGTTAATATATACCAGAATGAAATTTGCCTGTTTGGCAACTGCATCACATACTTGACTCATATTCAATTTGTGATCCACTATAACCCCCAGATCCTTATCTGCAGTACTACTGACTAGCCAATTATTTCCCATTCTGTAGTTGTGTATTGATTTTTCTTTCCTAAGAGTAGCATTTTGCACTTGTCTTTATTGAATTTCATCATCTTGATTTCAGAACAATTGTCCAATTTATCAATGTCATTTTAAATTCCAATCCTGCCCTCCAAAATGCTTGCAACAAAAATGCTTGCAACCCCTTTCAGCATGGTGTCATCTGCAAATTTTATAAGCATATCCTCCACTCCATTATCCAAGTTGTTAATGAAAATACTGAAGAGTACTGGAACCAAGACAAACTCCTCTGGACCCCACTAGATACGTCCTTCCAGTCTGACAGCAAACCATTTCAAAACTACTCTTTGAGCACATTTTTTCAACCAGTTATGCATCCATAGTAATTTAAAGTAGTCCACATTCCCCTAGTTTACTTATGAGAATGTCATGGGGGACTGCATCAAAAGCCTTACTAAAATCAAGATACATCGTGTCTATTGCTTCCTCAATATCCACTAAGCCAGTGAACCTATCAAAGAAGGAAATTACATTAGTTGGCATGATTTGTCTCGTCAAATACATGCTGGCTATTACTCATCACGCTCTTTCCATTAGGTGCTTACAGATTGATTGTTTAATAATTTTTTCAGTATCTTTCCAGATAGCAAAATTAGGCTGACTGGTCTATAACTCCCTGGTCCCCCTTTGTTTCCCCTTTTAAAGATGGGTACTACGTTTGCAATTTTCCTTTTCTCTGGTACCTCACCTGCCTTCCATGAGGTCTCAAAAATAATTCCTAATGGTTACAAGAATGCTTCAGCTAGTTCCTTAAGTATTGTAGGGCAATTTTCATCAGGTCTTGACTACTTGAAAGAATCTAATCTATCTAAATGTTCTTTAACCTGTTCTTTCCCTATTCTGGCGTGTGTTCCTTCCCCCTTGTTTTTAACATTAGCTGTGTTAAGCAACTGGGCACAGTTAACCTTTTCAGTGAAAACTGAAGGAAAGTAGGTATTAAACACCTCAGTCTTCTTGGTGTTGTCCTTTATTATTACCTACACTTTCCTTTATCTTTCTCTTGCTCCTAATGAATTTATAGAACCTATTTATATATCTATTTATTTAATTATCATTTGCTTCTGCAATGCAGAGCCTAATCTTTGAGACTGACATTACCTTCTGATCCAGCTTTCTTAGGCATCCTGTTAAGAATGACTGTAATTATGTGTGCATAGAGAAAATACAGCCTGACTGTGTATGTGAATACATAGATACATAGAACATGTGGGTTTATATATTGGATGGTTATACATAGACCTGTAAAACAGAATGTAGTAATCTACAACGCAGAGTGACCCCATTTTGACACCCTACAATGATAAATAGTCACAAAGTATTTGCTGTGCCAGCCAACTGCCTGACTTATTAATCATTTTTGAGAAACACTTTTTATAAGGCCTTGATTTGAGAGGAAGATAGAGGTTGGGAAGGGTGTCTCCTGCCAATAGAAAAGGCAGTTGTGGGGTTGGGAGGCATGATCTCCAGCACACAAAGAAGAGGCCTTGGGTGGAAGCCTTGGCCAGAGGTTTGCAAGACTATGAGAGGGGGATCAGGATGATATGGTTTATCCATAATGGGAGTTATACACCTGCTCACACCACTGGCCATTGTAGAGAGGGAAGCAAAAAGGGGAGGTGTTGTCATGGAATTAACATGAATATAAATGAAGGCTTTATATTAAATGTTATATTATTTTATAGACAGACTTCTATATGCTTTTTATGGTTAGGATGTGAGTTCTCTCATTAGCGCTTCTCGAATTCTATTCTCACAACCATCCCTAACTATAGTTCTGATCCCTTTTATAGGTGCCTATCAAATCCATGTCCTATTGGTTTCTTTGACACATTACAGTTTTGAATTAATCTTCTTCACAAACAAGAGTCATCTACTCTTCTCTGTGCACTTTTCTGCTTCTCTGTATTCCTTAGTCTTTCATAGAGTCGACTGATAGGCAGTTCTCATTCACTCATGTGTTGCCAGACTTGGCTGCATAGATCTTGCCAATTCATCTTCTCTGTCTTTGTCACCGGTGTCCTTGCTACACTTGCCTCCATAAATTGGTGTGTCATCCTTTTTGTAGGAAGTCCAGCTTTTATCTTTTCTTCTTGTGGCACAGTCAGCCCTTTGCTGCTTCATTACATCAGTTTTCAAGATGTTCTTCATCTCGGTTTATTGTCATACTCCGTTATCTGTGTATCCCTCACTATGTAACACTGAACACACATTTTCCCATGCCTCTCTTTCTTTCCAACATTTAGTTCCTTCTGTATGTGCTCATGTTTTTGCTTCATATTTCATGATTGCCATTATATGATGAGTAAACAAACAAACACAATTCTAGTCTAGCAAAATAAAAGACCCTCTTCTTTTTAAATAGTAATGGAATTACTTTTTCATAATGCTGTGCAATCTGCCAAAGTAAGAAGCAGTCTGTTGCATGCAGATACCTGGTATCTTTCCATTTCTTAACATAAAAGTGTAGAGGTTTTTTATACTTTCTCTATTTGCTTTCATAGTTATTATTCGAATGGGTATTCTAAGTCATGATCCATTCCAAGCCTTTTTTGTATGTTTTTTTAGAAAAAAAACTTCCACAAGTGAAACCTTAAAGCAACAAAAAGTCTTACATTTTTTCAGAGTTCGAAATACAAACAAAACATTCCAAGGATTCAGTGTAGTTTTTCATCCGTGCTTCATTAAATTGTCAAAATGGCAATGTGTTCCTTTTCACAGCCCATAAACAATGTCTCATAATTTGAGACCTTACTCCCAAAAGAAGCAGAATATACAAAAAATATTTTTAACCAAATGACTTAAATCATAGTAACAAGGACAGTCCGTTTTCTACCCTGCTGCACAAGTATACTTTGCCATATGAATTCATATTAGGGCTGCCAAGTGATTAAAACATTAATCGTGATTAATCGCATGATTAAAAAAATTAATTGTGCGATTAATCGCACTGTTAAACAATAATCGAATACCATTTATTTAAATATTTGTGGATGTTTTCTACATTTTCAAATATATTGATTTCAGTTACAACACAGAATACAAAGTGCACAGTGCTCACTATATATTTAATTTTGATGACAAGAATTTGCACTGTAAAAAAACAAAAGAAATAGTATTTTTCAGTTCACCTAATACAAGTACTGTAGTGCAATCTCTTTATCATGAAAGTTGAACTAACAAATGTATAATTATGTAAAAAAACCTGCATTCAAAAATAAAACAATGTAAAATTTTGGAGCCTGCAAGTCCACTTAGTCCTACTTCTTGTTAAGCCAATCTCTCAGCAAACAAGTTTGTTTACATTTGCAGGAGATACTACTACCCAGTTCTTGTTTACAATGTCACCTGAAAGTGAGAACAGGCGTTCTCATGGCACTGTTGTAGCCAGAATCACAAGATAGTTACGTGCCAGATGCGCTAAAGATTCATATGCCCCTTCATACTTCAACCACTATTCCAGGGGACGTGCGTTCATGCTGATGACAGGTTCTGCTTGATAAGAATCCAAAGCAGTGCAGACCGACGCACGTTCATTTTCATTATCTGAGTCAGATGCCACCAGTACATTTTCTTTTTTGGTGGTTCGGGTTCTGTAGTTTCCACATTGGAGTGTTGCTCTTTTAAGACTTCTGAAAGCATGCTCTACACCTCATCCCTCTCAGATTTTGAAAGGCACTTCAGATTCTTAAACCTTGGGTCGAGTGCTGTAGCTATCTTTAGAAATCTCACATTGGTACGTTCTTTGCGTTTTGTGAAATCTGCAATGAAAGTATTCTTAAAATGAACAATATGTGCTGGGTCATCATCCGAGACTGCTATAACATGAAATATATGCAGAATGCGGGTAAAACGGAGGAGGAGACATACAATTCTCTCCCAGGGAGTTGAGTCATAAGTTTAATTAACACATTTTTTTTTTAACGAGTGTCATCAGCATGGAAGCATGTCCTCTGGAATGGTGGCCAAAGCATGAAGGGGCATACGAATGTTTAGCATATCAGGCATGTAAATACATTGCAATGCTGGCTACAAAAGTGCCATAGAAATGCCTGTTCTCACTTTCTGATGACATTGTAAATAAGAAGGCAGCAGCATTATCTCCTGTAAATGTAAACAAACTTGTTTGTCTTAGCGATTGGCTGAATAAGAAGTAGGACAGAGTGGACTTATAAGCTCTGAAGTTTTACATTGTTTTGTTTTTGAGTGCAGTTATGTCACAAAAAATGTACATTTGTAAGTTGCACTTTCACGACAAAGAGATTGCACTACAGTACTTGTGTGAGGTGAATTGAAAAATACTATTTTGTATCATTTTTACAGTGCAAATATTTGTAATCAAAAATAATATACACTTTGATTTCAATTACAACACAGACTACAATATATATGAAAATGTAGAAAAACATCCAAAATATTTAATACATTTCAATTGGTATTTTGTTGTTTAAGAGTGCAATTAAAACAGCGATTAATTGCGATTAATTTGTTTGAGTTAATCGCGTGAGTTAAATGTGATGAATCAACAGCCCTAATTCATATATTAAAAGCACTTCCAGAGATATATGCCAAAATACTTAATATTTTTATTGAAAGAATATTGCAGTTTATTTTATTTTATAACATATTTAATGTAATTGTAAAAATGTGTCAATAACAATTTTTAAATTGTTGCTGAATATAATAAGACTGTAAAATCACTCAAGAAGGAACTTTTTACTAGTCTCTTGATTTTTCTTGTACTGTCCATGTTCCAGGTATTAGAAAGCTGTGATATTTGAATAATTGTGCTTGTAAATTTATGGAGATATCCTATCTCCTAGAACTGGAACGGACCTTGAAAGGTCATTGAGTCCAGCCCCCTGCCTTCACTAGCAGGACCAAGTACTGATTTTGCCCCAGATCCCTAAGTAGTCCTCTCAAGGATTGAACTCACAACCCTGGGTTTAGCAGGCCAATGCTCAAACCACTGAGCTAGCCCTCTCCCCTAAAGGATCTGAACCTTTAGGGGAATCCATACAGGATGAACCATGTGCCCATGTGGAGCTACTTTGACTGCAGTGAGTTGAGAGTGCAGAAGTCCAGCTGTAAAATTTAGCATATGCACTAGTGCTTGCAGGATTGGAGCCTAATTGTGCTCATCTCTTAAAGGTGAACAGCAAAACTGAAATGGAAAATGAATTAAGTCTAGATATCTTTGTTTCAATGCTTCTGTTAACCAGGATATAGCAATAAGATTTAACTGACCTTTTAAAAATATCCCTTCCATGAAATATACTGGCATTCCTTGTTTCACCCAGGATATTCTGCCTGTACTGGATTAACAACTGAATTATTTGCATAAAGGTGAATCAAGAAGGATGAACTGATAGGGTAAGGAAATTATTGATATAACTTTTGTAATAATATGTATACTTATTGCATCTCATAGCCTTTATTGCCTCAATTCTGCTGCATTCCCTTTATTGTAGATTTGTCACTTTCTCTCTAATATTTAATTAGAGAAAATAAATTCTACTGTCATCTACTCTGTTTGTCGTTATAAAAAAGTTAGTAACTAAAAGATTGAACCTCTAGAAGGGCCCCGAACCCATGATGGAGCATTAGTTCAGTACTGGCCCAGGACAGAGTGTCACTTATTGAAACACCAGTATCACATCTGTGTTTTTCACATAGGTGTCACTCCAGCAGTGAACTAGCCCAGCAATGGTTAGCTTGCAGGATACTAACTTTGGAACCTTATTCTGCCCTCCTTTGCACAGCCAACCTTTTAAGTTAAGTGAGAGTTTTGGCAGCACAATGAATGCAGGATTAATACCTTTAAAGGTACTTCAATGTCTTCCTTTCTATATAATCATTGTTAGGAACTTTGCATAAGCAAAACCTAAACATAAACTGTACAATTTTTTTAATATGAAGTACATATTATATGAAGCATCTTCCTTTAGGATGATGGTAGAGATGGAAAAGACACACTTGTATTAGATCATAAAGTTGATTCAAATAGACATTTAGGTCCAGATTGTCTGCTCGCGTAAATCAGCCTAGTTCTACTGAAATCAATGAAACGATGCCAGTTTGCACCAGCTGGCAATGGGGCACTGAAGTTTTTAGTTTGCTACTTATATATGCCCCTATGACATGAAATAATGTACTACAAGGTAATAATTGAAGATTTAGTAGAATAAAGTTAGGGGTATTTTTTCCAATAATTTTATTGGCTTTTGAATCCTAAATGGAATTAATGAATCAAACAAATGGAATCTATACCAACCATAAACAAAGGTGCCCATCACTGGAGCATGAGCTTTTCTTCTTCAGAACAATTATTTTCTAGTTACCCACAAATCTCTACTAGTACTCAACTACCTTGTTTTTCTGGTCTGCCACTTCTATTTTATCCCCTTCCTTTTCCATAGAAGTCACAATCACCATACTGTATCTTACACAGAAACACAACCAGCTTCCACTGGCTTTGCAAGCCTGTTACCATGCTGTCTAAGGCCTGGTCTACACTTACCCCCCAATTCGAACTAAGGTACGCAACTTCAGCTACGTGAATAACGTAGCTGAAGTTCGAAGTACCTTAGTTCGAACTTACCTCGGTCCACACGCGGCAGGCAGGCTCCCCCGTCGACGCCGCGGTACTCCTCTCGTATAGCTGGAGTACCGCAGTCGACGGCGATCACTTCCTGGTTCGACTTATCGCGTCCAGACAAGACGCGATAAGTCGAACCCAGAACTTCGATTCCCAGCCGCCGAACTAGCGGCTGGGTGTAGACATACCCTAAGACTAAGTTGTAAGGCTGTTGCTAGCCTATGTAAAAACATAGGAAATTAACCCTTGCATGGATACATCTTTTAAAAAAATCTGAGTTATTTTTCACTCTCCCAATCTGTCATGTCAATCCAGTTGATGGAAAAGGTCTCAAAAAGGGGAAGGGTTTTGATTGCATCATCATTCACATCCCTGTCTTATTGTTGCCTTCTCCCTGGAAAATGAGCATATTTTAAATGCCTAGTTATCTGAAGGTTCACAGTCTCCCATAGTTCGCTGTCTGTTAGCTAGTTTCCCCGACAGAACAGAAGGGAAAAGCAGAACAGCAGCTTGTGCCAGCTTGCACTGCATGGGAGACCCCAGGGCAACTGTGCGTTGAACTAAACCTTAGCTCATCTGAAGGCTTAGTGTGTTCCAAAAGACTTTTGGCATCTTCGTGGTTTGACTTTATTGAGAGAGTAGTTGCAGCACTAGGCATTGTCGGGAATGAGGACGAATCAACAGCTCCTGAACAAACCACTGAGCTTTGCTAGTTTTTATACCCTATTACAGTGATCCAACCACCAGCAAAAATAAAATATAAAAGGAAGAAAGGTCTCATGTATTCCTGCAATCTGCTAAGAAAAATGACTATTCACCATCGGGGGGGAAAAATCCTGCAAATGCTATCGTAATGAAACACAACAGGAAATAATTTGTAGCAGCACTCATTGGTAAATATGTATCTCCTGGGCCATTACGTCTGGATAATGGATAAATGTACACCACCAACAGCATGGTAAATTATCTTCCATTAGTCTGAGGAAACAGCTTCAAAACACACACACATATACTTGTTACTGGTTGTTTGGGGTTTTTTGCCTGTGTATTTACAGTTTCAACTATAGAATGTTTAATAAAGACAAGACATTCCTGTTCTTACAACTACAAAAATAAATTTTAAAAAATCCAAAGAAGCAAATCCTAAAATATAATAACATGGGGGGGGGAGTTGTATAGTTCCTGTGTGTACGTGCGCACACATGCTTTGTTTTAAGATGCTGTTGCAAACATATCTTCTAAATGTACTTGTAGTTCTGGATGGAAAAACTGAAATCTAATTTCAGCTGCTGCATAGATTTGTGGCAGTCTGTCGTCTTAGAATGGAAATACTCAATGTAGTTTTGCAGAGTTGTTTTAAATAAGGCCAAAAGGAACTGGTAAATTGATATTTTTCATCTAACTTTCCCATTATAGGACAAATTAGTCTGTATGCTATATGTCTTGAAATATTTATATTGAACTGCTGGTCATTTCTATTTTGTGATTGGAAATGATGAAAAGGGACTGTTGCATTTTACAGGGGTAAGCAGGATATCTGATAGATACTCTTAGTAGTCATGGAGAAAATGTATACACTCCATTTAAAACTCATGGGGCTGATTTAAAGGTAGAAGATCAAGACTGGCATGCTGAAATGTGTACACATTTGGGAGCAACATTTTCATTTGCAGTGAGTGCAGTTTCAAACTGCTACATGCCTTTTTGCAAATGCCTGGTCTGCATGTATAAAAGCTTGACGTGCACAAGCAAATCTAGACATGCAAATGTGCACGCATCTTCTTGCATGCAAACCTCAGGCTTTTGTCTTCACAAATATTGCCCATGCAGTATTAGACTGCATCATTATGGTAAATTGGGATTTTACAACAATAAAAAAGAATCTTGAAGAATCATAACAAACATTAGACACTTTAAAGATGCAATTACTGTTCTTTCAATTACTGCTAAATTTGAAGCTACTAAACTATCTTAGCACCATGCATCTAGTTAAAAATAGGTCTGGTTTTACTCATGGAAATACAATGCTCTTGACATTATATGGTGAGCATATGCAGTCATTGGCTCTTGGAATGTCAACAGTTGTTTTTTTTTAATCTATTTCAGTATAATGTATCAGCAATAAAACGTTATTTAAATTATTAATGTTTGTTTCATATTTAAAATAAAATAGTTTTAATTAGAATTTCAACTCTTTTCATTTCCTCACTTATCAGTTCCCATTTATTAATTACAAAAACAATAGTAAGAGGTTTCTTCATGGCCTTGCTATTGGTGTGGAAACTGATTTTCCAAAATTACAGTGTATAATGTCGTTGCTGCATAAAAGATAGGGGTTACGTTTCTCTCTCTGTTCCTCAGACTCCATGCCTTCTTATATATATTCCTTTCTACTTATCTGTAGTGACTTTGCTACTCAATCAGGGTCACCATCTCATGTTACCTTAATTATAATTTGTTCATTAACCCAGTGGAACTCTCCCAGTGGACCTTGCAGATGAATATTCGAGGTGTATGTGACATCCATGAAAGTGCTTAGCTTCAGAAAACAGCATATTTTTAGAGTATGATCAGCCATGTAAAGTTGTTCTTTTGTCATAATGTCCCTAACTTCATATTCTGGTTGGGGTGCAATATTTGTAGTACCTAATAGAACTGGAATGATCTCTCGCTTGCCAGTTTAAGCTCACCTGAATAGATGTCATGGTTCTTTTAAGAACAAGGATACAAGGTAGAAGAAGTATCTGAAACTAAACAAAGCTTATACTGTAACTATAAAAGAGTGAACGGTGGTGAGTGGTACAGGCCCCTTAAAACCCGAGAAAGGAGCCTTGTTCTGGTACACTCATATACTAGCTTCCCTGCAGTATGGAAGCTGTGCTGTGGATGTCTCCTTTTGGGTCTGCACCGGCTATCACAGGGTGACACAAACACACAAAAATTAAATAAAATTTAAATAAAGTTTGCAGGGAAGAGTTAAGGGCAGCAAAAAGCAAAACGAGTTGGTGCTACCAAAATGGCTAAGAAGAATGACTGCTTTTACAACTATATCAGGGCAAAAAGAGGAGCTAGAGAGAGAATCTGAAATTTAAGAAATAAAAATGGCAGACACATTCAATTATTTTTAAAAATCTGTATTTCATTTAAAAAAACGAACAACTAGGCCTCTTCTTCTATGTGAGTGGGTGAAGCAAATATACCAACTGTGATGGGATCAGTTATATACAACTACTATTACACTTTCCTTTCCTCTCTTTCATTTTAACTTTGTCTTTTCAGAACTATTTGGAAAGCATTACACAGAGTCAAATGCCAGGACAATTGTATTCAAAACCGTGAATGTAGTTGTTTAGTAACAACTTCCAGTCAGCTTCAGAAAGAGAGTATCACACAATGTCTTAGTAAACAATCATTTATGGTTAATAGGCACAAAAACAATGCAAATGGCATTTAAAATATTTTACTAAACCTTTCAAACTAAAGCTCTTAGAAAGCAAATTTACTAGTGTTTTTTCCTATATAGGCTTCCATCCTTCTGTTGCTGTTATTGTTCACATTCACAAAATTAGTTTGGGTTGTAATATCTGCATTATAAAACAGCTTAATGTTTACAATTTTATACTTGTGAATAAATAAACACATTTTTCCCCTCTGATCTTCTTTCAGATTTTTCACTATGTAGTGCAGCCTAAAATGTAGTGTCATCTGAATTTCTTCTCATCTTGAAAGACAACTTCAGTATGTCTGTCAAAAAAAAAAAAAAAACCACCAAATGTTTGTCTTGTTTGAAACCAAAAGTCTGGTGTAGAGCATCTGTGGTTGGAAAAATTCTGGAAAAACATTTTTTCATTGGAATGTATAGAGTCACCAAAATCAAAACATTTTACAGAGATAGTTTGATATTGATGATGATGTGACAGAACATAGGCTGCCTCTGAGCTGCGAGACCAGGGCTTCCAGGGACTGGGGTTCTGTGGCAGGGCTCAATTTCCTTTTGGGAAGAATTTTCAAATGTTGGCAGTTTGTTCCAATTTAGAACAAACTCAGATTTTGAAATATCAAAATCCCCCACAAAACAGAATTACTTTCCTTAACCAGCTATTGTTTGGTGGCTCTTGCTAGGTAACAGCATTTCAGTCCATTGTTAAAAGGTTGGCTTGCTCTTTTCAGCTTGGTAGTCAGATAAGAAATCTGTACTTTATAGCCACGAATCATATGTAATCATGGAAGGGAGATGATTTGAGAGTCAAATATGTGTTTGTAAACAGTGTTACTGTTTTTCAAATGTATGTGTCTGGAATATTGCACACCAGCAACAGCATATTTGTACTGGGTTTGGGTTTTTTGCTGCTCTCACTGAAGTTAATGGTTGCAAGATTAAGCTCATCATATTTATCAAATCATTTCTAGCCATGGATCAGAGGTTAAAATTTACTTTTTAAATTCAAAGAGTAAATGGCCCAAATCCTAAGCCGCTCCTGTTGAAGTAAAGAATGAGACCCATTATATATTTTGTTTTGTTTTCAGATGGGTGGTAAAGTGTGGAATCAAACTAGAAGTCCTACACTAAAAAGATCCATCCACCTTTTGAAGTGTGAGATTTTCTGCTGTAGAATTTAGAGTAGCAGTCGTGTTAGGCTGTATCCGCAAAAACAACAGGAGTACTTGTGCTAGTCTCTAAGGTGCCACGAGTACTCCTGTTCTTTTTGCTGTGGAATCGTTACTAAAGAAAACTCAGGTAGAAAACTGGAGCCCCAGTAATTTTGGGACCTGTATTCCACAGCATATAAAATATAAAGAAAGCAATATTTCCTAAGTTTGGGGCTGGAGGGTAGGGGGAGTTCAATAAATAAAATTGATTTTGATTATTAGTAATCTTTTTCTTGAAAACTTGATTTAGCAGCCTCTGTTTGTGTGGTGCTAAGAAGTAATTACAATTTATACTCCATGGATAATCGCTGCATTTGGCAATGAGATTAACATTCATGACCAAAGAAGTCAGTGGAACATTTCAACATGTGTGAAAGATCCGTTTAGCTCACTCCTTAAATTGTTAGAATGCTTAGAGGTTTTCTTAGCAATGTTACACAAGAAGTCCAACACGCAGCTCTCCTCCACGTTTTAGAACTGACCGCTTTAGGGATGCTTAACTTTTAGGATTTATAAACTGTAGCATTTTCTAACCACCATCTTAAATTAATCTTCATATTTATAATGAAAAAATGTAGACTGTTAATTTATTGTATTTTGCATAAAGTCAGTACTTGCCTATAGACGGTGAAAACTTTAAAGAAAGCTATATATTTGTAAAAAGAAAATAGTCAAATGAGCATGGAAAATAATCTTAACAAATGACCTCATTTGAAACTGTGAAATCGGAGTAGCACACTATACTTCAGTCTCCCCCAAGACTTTAGGAAATTACTAAGTCACTCTTCATGAGCACCATTGCAGTATACCTTCTCAGCTCACCTTACCTCATAACTATATATCCACAGCAGCACTCATAGTACCTATATATGTGTCCACTTGCCCCAGGCCTAAAAACCTCTGGCCATTTAACATCATCTAATAATACCTTAGTTAAATAGTTATTCTTATTAATCATTTATAGAATAATACATTAAATTGGTTATTTTAGAGAGGAGGAGAATAAATATGTCCGTGTGCATACGCATTGTGCTTAGTAAAACATGATAGAATTTTTTATAAAGCAGAAGAGATATCAGTATAAAATGAGAGGATTTTTCCCCACCTCTCCAGGAAACTAAGAAGAGGTCTTTTAGAAATCCATAAAACAGAATTCAACTTAATTCAGTTACTGTGAAAATAAATGCCATGAAGAGTGTTTTAATTAATGTCTTCTTCAGTCCATACATGATAGGTATGACCCTGCAATAGATGTCACTGACTGTTGGGAAAAGAGGAAGGCCAAAGTATCTTCTCAAAAGAGTAGGGTTAATTAGTTCTTGGCAGAAAATTATTTTAGAATTCAGCCTCCTCAGATTTATATCACTGTAATTTACATTTTTTTTTAAATCTGATTGCTGATTTAGGCTGTCCTGCAAAAATAGTGATGATATTTCTGAGCATCTTCATAGATTCATAGATTCATAGATTCTAGGACTGGAAGGGACCTCGAGAGGTCATCGAGTCCAGTCCCCTGCCCGCATGGCAGGACCAAATACTGTCTAGACCATCCCTGATAGACATTTATCTAACCTACTCTTAAATATCTCCAGAGATGGAGATTCCACAACCTCCCTAGGCAATTTATTCCAGTGTTTAACCACCCTGACAGTTAGGAACTTTTTCCTAATGTCCAACCTAGACCTCCCTTGCTGCAGTTTAAGCCCATTGCTTCTTGTTCTATCCTCAGAGGCTAAGGTGAACAAGTTTTCTCCCTCCTCCTTATGACACCCTTTTAGATACCTGAAAACTGCTATCATGTCCCCTCTCAGTCTTCTCTTTTCCAAACTAAACAAACCCAATTCTTTCAGCCTTGCTTCATAGGTCATGTTCTCAAGACCTTTAATCATTCTTGTTGCTCTTCTCTGGACCCTTTCCAATTTCTCCACATCTTTCTTGAAATGCGGTGCCCAGAACTGGACACAATACTCCAGCTGAGGCCTAACCAGAGCAGAGTAGAGCGGAAGAATGACTTCTCGTGTCTTGCTCACAACACACCCTGTTAATACATCCCAGAATCACGTTTGCTTTTTTTGCAACAGCATCACACTGTTGACTCATATTTAGCTTGTGGTCCACTATAACCCCTAGATCCCTTTCTGCCGTACTCCTTCCTAGACAGTCTCTTCCCATTCTGTATGTGTGAAACTGATTTTTTCTTCCTAAGTGGAGCACTTTGCATTTGTCTTTGTTAAACTTCATCCTGTTTAACTCAGACCATTTCTCCAATTTGTCCAGATCATTTTGAATTATGACCCTGTCCTCCAAAGCAGTTGCAATCCCTCCCAGTTTGGTATCATCCGCAAACTTAATAATCGTACTTTCTATACCAATATCTAAGTCGTTAATGAAGATATTGAACAGAGCCGGTCCCAAAACAGACCCCTGCGGAACCCCACTCGTTATGCCTTTCCAGCAGGATTGGGAACCATTAATAACAACTCTCTGAGTACGGTTATCCAGCCAGTTATGCACCCACCTTATAGTAGCCCCATCTAAATTGTATTTGCCTAGTTTGTCGATAAGAATATCATGCGAGACCGTATCAAATGCCTTACTAAAGTCTAGGTATACCATATCCACAGCTTCTCCCTTATCCACAAGACTCGTTATCCTATCGAAGAAAGCTATCAGATTGGTTTGACATGATTTGTTCTTTACAAATCCATGCTGGCTGTTCCCTATCACCTTACCACCTTCCAAGTGTTTGCAGATGATTTCCTTAATTACTTGCTCCATTATCTTCCCTGGCACAGAAGTTAAACTAACTGGTCTGTAGTTTCCTGGGTTGTTTTTATTTCCCTTTTTATAGATGGGCACTATATTTGCCCTTTTCCAGTCTTCTGGAATCTCTCCCGTCTCCCATGATTTTCCAAAGATAATAGCTAGAGGCTCAGATACCTCCTCTATTAGCTCCTTGAGTATTCTAGGATGCATTTCATCAGGCCCTGGTGACTTGCAGGCATCTAACTTTTCTAAGTGATTTTTAACTTGTTCTTTTTTTATTTTATCTGCTAAACCTACCCCCTTCCCATTAGCATTCACTAGGATAGGCATTCCTTCAGACTTCTCGGTGAAGACCGAAACAAAGAAGTCATTAAGCATCTCTGCCATTTCCAAGTTTCCTGTTACTGTTTCTCCCTCTTCACTAAGCAGTGGGCCTACCCTGTCTTTGGTCTTCCTCTTGCTTCTAATGTATTGATAAAAAGTCTTCTTGTTCCCCTTTATTCCCGTAGCTAGTTTGAGCTCATTTTGTGCCTTTGCCTTTCTAATCTTGCCCCTGCATTCCTGTGTTGTTTGCCTATATTCATCCTTTGTAATCTGTCCTAGTTTCCATTTTTTATATGACTCCTTTTTATTTTTTAGATCATGCAAGATCTCGTGGTTAAGCCAAGGTGGTCTTTTGCCACATTTTCTATCTTTCCTAACCAGCGGAATAGCTTGCTTTTGGGCCCTTAATAGTGTCCCTTTGAAAAACTGCCAGCTCTCCTCAGTTGTTTTTCCCCTCAGTCTTGATTCCCATGGGACCTTACCTATCAGCTCTCTGAGCTTACCAAAATCCGCCTTCCTGAAATCCATTGTCTCTATTTTGCTGTTCTCCCTTCTACCCTTCCTTAGAATTGCAAACTCTATGATTTCATGATCACTTTCACCCAAGCTGCCTTCTACTTCCAAATTCTCAACGAGTTCCTCCCTATTTGTTAAAATCAAGTCTAGAACAGCTTCACCCCTAGTAGCTTTTTCAACCTTCTGAAATAAAAAGTTGTCTGCAATGCAGTCCAAGAATTTGTTGGATAGTCTGTGCCCCGCTGTGTTATTTTCCCAACATATATCCGGATAGTTGAAGTCCCCCATCACCACCAAATCTTGGGCTTTGGATGATTTCTTTTAAGAAACTGATCTTCATTTAATGTATAGATGCTGTTTATTTTTATTTCTCTGCTCATTTTCTTGTGAAAATTATATTTAGCTAATATTTAGGACAGTGGCTCTCAAACTTCTTTACTGGTGACCCCTTTCACATAGCAAGCCTCTGAGTGCGACCCCCCTTATAAATTAAAAACACTTTTTTATATATTTAACACCATTATAAATGCTGGAGGCAAAGCAGAGTTTGGGATGGAAGCTGGCAGCTCGCGACCCCCCATGTAATAACCCCACAACCCCCTGAGAGGTCCCAACCCCCAGTTTGAGAACCCCTGATTTAGGAGATTAGCAGAACGAAACCCATTATATTTTTTCTTCCATTAGCTTAGTAGTAGCTTGCTTATTTTTATTTGGGTTTACAAAATTCTAAAGTATGAAAATCCCAACTTTTTTGGTATGTTGCAACACAAGTTTTAAGAGCAGCATAAGTCTTAATGATTGGGTTCAAACTGACTCATTTAAATAGGAGAATGGGAATTGCCATAATGGGTCAGACACAAGATCCACCTAGTCTAGTATCCTGTTTCTAATAGTGGCTAGTAGGAGATGCTGTAGTGTAGGTGCAAGAACCCTGCAGGAGGCAGGTGTGGGTTGATCTGCCCCACCCCTCACCCCCCAGCACTAGTCTCATCCTTATCTCTAATGGTTGGAGATTGGTTTACACTGTGAAGTATAAGGTTTCATATCCCTTCCAAAAATTTTATCATTAATTATAACTGACTGTTCTTGATATCCATATAAATGTCCAACCCCTTTTTGAATTTTGCTAAATTCTTGGCCTCCATGACTTCTAGTGGCAACAAACTCCACAGTTTTATCACATGTTGTGAAAAAAGTATTTCCTGTTACTAGTTTTGAATTTCCCACTTTTTAAATTTAATTAAATGTCCCACATTCATTGTATGTTCTTATGTTATCAGACAGGAAGAACTGAAGTTTTGGATCTCCTTTTTCTAGACCATTTTATCATGTCTCCTCTTTTTCATCTCCTTTCTAAAATAAACAATCCCATCTTTTCAATCTCTTTCCATGTCAGAGTGTTTTCATGCCCTTGATCATTCTTGTCACTTTTCTCTGAACTCACTCTACTTCTACAATAACCTTTTTTGAGGCAGGGTGACCAATAGAGCAGGGCACATTTTTTTGGCTCCAACTTTTCTTTGCCCCAAAATCCAGATTTAGGTTGGCCAAAACATTTCTTAAATTCAGGTTGATTTTGGCAAATTGTTTCAGTCGGATATGGGGGAGGAATATTTTGGGGGGGGAAATGTCAGAATGGTCATTTTAATATTTCCAAAACATGGCAGTTTTTCAGGCTAGATTCACAAAATGGTGGTGGTCCACTTTTACCCAATAGCCATAAATCCCAGTA
This sequence comes from Terrapene triunguis, assembly GCF_002925995.2. Classification (NCBI taxonomy): domain Eukaryota; kingdom Metazoa; phylum Chordata; order Testudines; family Emydidae; genus Terrapene; species Terrapene triunguis. The sequence goes on from NW_020664909.1 coordinate 11,946,858, forward strand.
GTTAGAGCGGGGGGGGGGGGTAACATATAGCTCTTTTGTGTAGCTTAAGCCCTCAACAAAAGTTTATGATGATCAACAGATGGCTGAGGCAGTGGTGCTATAAGGAGGGATGTGGGATGTTTGACCACTGGGAGGCATTCATGGACAGAGGACAGTTGTTGTGGGATGGACTCCACCTGAGTAGGGAGGGAAATAGACTTCTGGGATGGAGGTTGGCACAACTCATTAAAAGAGCTTTACACTAGAAACTTGGGGGACACAGTTGGGAGATGCTCATGTGATTTCCACAGCTGATTTTAACATTGAGAGAGAGAAAAATCAAGTAAGAATGGATACAGCAATGGGGAAAGGAAAAGCAGTGGGTAGGAGAATGGATAATATGGGTATGTCTACACTACGAAATTAGGTCGATTTTATACAGTTGATTTTATACAGTCGATTGTGTGTGTCCCCACTAAGTGCATTAAGTCAGCAGAGTGCATCCACAGTACTGAGGCTAGCGTCGACTTTCAGAGTGTTGCACTGTGGGTAGCTATCCCGCAGTCTCCGCCGCCCATTGGAATTCTGGGTTGAGCTCCCAATGCCTGATGGGGCAAAAACATTGTCACGGGTGGTTTTGGGGACATGTCATCAGGCCCCCCGCCCTCCCTCCATGAAAGGAATGGCAAACAATCATTTCTTGCCTTTTTTCCTGGGTTACCCGTGCAGATGACATACCATGGAAAGCATGGAGCCCACTCAGCTCACCGTCACCGTACGTCTCCTGGGTGCTGCTGGCAGACGCAGTACTGCAGTGCTACACAGCAGCAGCTCCTTGCCTTCGCGGCAGCAGATGGTGCAGTACAATTGCTAGCTGTCGTCGTCGTCTCCTGGGTGCTCCTTGCCGACCTCGGTGAGGTCGGTCAGGGGTGCCTGGACATAAATGGGAGTAACTCCAGGTCATTCTCTTCTTTAAATTTCATCTCATGGAGATTCAGTCCTGCCTGAAATATCATGCGAGCTGGAGGCTTCTGCCTCAGGCTGCTCTCCCAGCCGTCAGCAGCACGCGGTTGCACCTACCCCAGCCTACCCCTTGCTCCCATGGCTCATGAAGCCTGGACAACAGTAAGGAGCAGTTCAACTATAGGCTGAGCAAGTGCAGAATGGTGGTAGAATGTGCATTTGGACATTTAAAAGCGCGCTGGTGCAGTTTACTGACTCGGTTAGACCTCAGCAAAACCAGTATTCCCATCGTTATTACTACTTGCTGTGTGCTCCACAATATCTGTGAGAGTAAGGGGGAGACGTTTATGGCAGGGTGGGAGGTTGAGGCAAATCGCCTGGCCACTGATTATGTGCAGCCAGACACCGGGGCGGTTAGAAGAGCACAGCAGGGTGCGCTGCGCATCAGAGAAGCTTTGAAATCCAGTTTCATGACTGGCCAGGTTATGGTATGAAAGTTCTGTTTGTTTCTCCTTGATGAAAACCCGCCCCCTTGGTTCACTCTACTTCCCTGTAAGCCAACCACCCTCCCCTCCCCCCTTTGATCACCGCTTGCAGAGGCAATAAAGTCATTGTTGTTTCAAATTTATGCATTCTTTATTAATTCATCACACAAATGGGGGAATAACTGCCAAGGTACCCCGGGAGGAGTGGGGGAGGAGGGAAGCACCGGGTGGGGTGGTGGAGGAGGGGAGGAGGGAAGGCGAGGCCACACTGTACTTCAAAACTTATTGAATGCCAACTTTCTGTTGCTTGGGCAGTCCTCTGGGGTGGAGTGGAGTTCTGATAGCATGGATTCCTCTCCCCATACAGCAATCAGATCCAGTACCTCCCGTTCGGTCTATAATGGAGCTCTTTTGTGATTCTGGGACTCCATGGTCACCTCTGCTGATGAGATCTGCATGGTCACCTCTGAGCTCGCCACGCTGGCGAAACAGGAAATGAAATTCAAAAGTTCACAGGGCTTTTCCTGTCTACCTGGCCAGTGCATCTGAGTAGAGAGTGCTGTCCAGAGCGGTCACAATGGAGCACTCTGGGATAGCTCCCGGAGGCCAATACCGTCGAATTGCGTCCACGCTACCCCAAATTTGACCCAGCAAGGTCGATTTCAGAGCTAATCCTCTCGTCGGGGAGGAGTACAGAAATCGATTTTAAGAGCCCTTTAAGTCAACAAAAATGGCTTCGTCATGTGGACGGGTGCAGTGTTAAATCGATCTAACGCTAAATTCGACCTAAATTCGTAGTGTAGACGAGGGCTAAGAGGAAGGCTAGTGCTGATATGACTCATATAGGCAATACTGGCAGTAGAATGACTGTACCGAGCGAGGAATGTGGGTGAAGCCAAGCAGGAACTATTAAGATGTTTGTACACCAATGCAAGGAGCCTAAGTAACAAAATGGAGGAACTAGAACTACTGGTGCAGGAAGTGAAACCAGATATTACATGGATAACAGAAACATGGTGGAATAGTAGTCATGACTGGAGTACAGATATTGAAAGGTATGTGCTGTTCAGAAAAGACAGAAATAAAAGCAAAGGTGGTGGAGTAGCGTATATTAACTATGAGGTAGACTGTAAAGAAATTAGAAGAAATCGAATGGATAAGATGGAGTCTGTTTAGTCCAAAATCTCTTTGAAGAAAGCTGCTAAACATTCCCCTGATATAGTGCTTAGAGTTTGCTACAGACAACCAGAATCCGATTTGGATATGGATAGAGACCTCTTTCATGTTTTTAATGACATACATACTACTTGGAATTGTGTGATTATGGGAGACTTTAACTTCCCAAATATAGATTGGAGGACAAGTGCTACTAGTAATAGTAGGGCCCAGATTTCCCTGGATATGATGGATAGACTGATTTCTTCACCAAATAGTTGCTGAACCAAGCTGGATGAGCAAGCATCTCAAACAGGTGATTAAGAGAAAGCAGAAAGCCTGTAAGGAGTGGAAGATGGGAAGGATCAACAAGGAAAGCTATCTCTTGGAGGTTAGAAAGAGGAGGGATAAAGTGAGAACTGCCAAAAGTCAAGCAGAGTTGAACCTTGAAAAGGGAATTAAAACCAATAGTAAAAGGTTCTATAGCCATATAAATAAGAAGAAAGCAAGGAAAGAAGTGGAACCACAAAGCACTGAGGAAGGGATGGAAGTTAAAGATAATCTAGGCCTGGCCCAACACCTAAACAAATATTTGCCTTAGTTTTTAATGAGGAGCTTAGGGGTAGTGGCAGGATAGCTAATAGCAACAAGGATATGGAGGTAAAAATTAGCACATCTGAGGTGGAAGTCCAACTCAAAAAGCTTAATTGGACTAAATCGGGGGGAGGGTGGGGCTGGATAATCTCCATCCAAGAATATTAAAAGAACTGGCACATGAAATTGCAAGTCAATAGCAAGGATTTTTATTGAATCTGTAAACTTGGTGGTCACACCCTATGACTGGAGAACTGCAAATATAGTTCCTTTTTTTTAAGAAAAGGAAAAAACGTGATTCAAGAAACAACAGGCCTGTTAGTTTGACCTCCAATTATATGCAAGGGCTTGGAACAAATTTTGAAAGAGAAAATAGTTAAGGACATAGAGGTGAATGGTAATTGGTTTTACAAAAGGTAGATCATGCCAGACCAACCTGATCTTCTTATTTGAGAAGATAACTGATTTTTTTAACAAAGAAAATGCAGTAGATCTCATCTACCAGGATTTCCGTAAGGCATTTCCACATGGGAAATTATTAGTTAAATTGGAGAAGACGGGGATTAATATGACAGTTGAAAGGTGGATAAGGAACTGGTTAAAGGGGAAACTGCAATGGGTTATCATAGAATCATAGAATATCAAGGGTTGGAAGGGACCTCAGGAGGTCATCTAGTCCAACCCCCTGCTCAAAGCAGGACCAATACCCAACTTGAAAGGAGAATTGTCAGGCTGCAGGGAGGTAACTAGTGGAGTTCCTCAGGGATCAGTCTTGGGATAAATCATATAACATTTTTATTAATGACCTTGGCACAAAAAGTGGGAGCGTACTAATAAAATTTGCAGATGACACAAAGTTGGGAGGTATTGCCAATACTGAGGAGGACCGGAATATCATACAAGAAGAACTGGATGACCTTATAAACTGGAGTAATAGAAATGGGATAATTTAATTTAATAGTGCAAAGTGTATATGTTTAAGGGCTAACAACAAGAATTTTGGCTATAAGCAGGGGACTTATCAGTTGGAAGTGACAGAGGAAGAGAAAGACCTGGGTGTACTGGTTGATCACAGAATGACACTGAGCTGCAAATGTTACACCATCGTGAAAACGGCTAATACAGTTTAGGATGTATCAGGCAAGGTATTTCCAGCAGAGACAGGGAAGTATTAGTATCATTATACAAAGCACTGGTGAAACCTCATCTGGAATACTGTGTGAGCAATTCTGGTCTCCCATGTTTAAGACAGATGAATTCAAACTGGAACAGGTGCAGAAAAGGTCTACTAGGATGATACGAGGAATAGAAAACCTACCTTACGAGAGGCAATTCAAAGAGTTTGGCTACTTTAACCTAACTAAAAGAAGGCTGAGGGGAGATATGATGGCTTCCTTTAAATACATCAGAAGGATAAATACCAGGAGCTATTTAAGTTAAGCCCCAGTGTGGATAAAAGAATAAATGGACACAAACTAGCCGTCAACAAATTTAGGCTTGAAATTAGACAAAGGTTTCTTACCATCAGAGGACTGAAGTTCTGGAACAGCCTTCCCAGGGGAGCAGCGGAGGCAAAAAACCTAACTGGCTTCAAGACTGAGCTTGATAAGTTTATGGGGGTTGGTATGATGGGACTGCTAACCATGGCATGTGGCCCATCGGTGACTGCCAGTAGCAAAAAATATCCAACGGCTGGAGATGGGACACTAGATGGGGAGGGCTCTGAGTTACTACAGGGAGTTCTTTCCCAGGTATCTGCCCGGTGGGTCTTGTCCACATGCTCAAGGTCTAACTGATCACCATATTTGGGGTCTAGAAGGAATTTTCCCCTGGGTCAGACTGGCAGAGACCCTGGGTTTTTTTCACCTTCTTCTGCAGCATGGGGCACAGGTCACTTGCAGTTTTAAACTAGTGTAAATGGTGGATTCTCTTTAACTCAAAGTCTTTAAACCATAATTTGTGGACTTCAGTAACTCAACCAGGGGTTAAGGGCCTACTATTGCAGTGGGTAGGTGAGGTTCTGTGGCCTGGAATGTGCAGGTTAGACTAGATGATCATGATGGTCCTTTCTGACCTTAAAGTCTATGAGTCTATTAATTTTAGGCATCCAAATTTGAAATTTTTGGCTTAAATATTTCTAAAAATTGGAAATTGAAAATACAGTCAATTAAAATTTCTACTCAGTCCTATACAGCATTATTCTCTGTCAATTTAGAGATAATTATATGATATGGCTTTTAATAACTACAGCGTCACAATGAAGTTTAGCAAACAAAAGTGAGTGTCTATACCAGGGGTTGGCAACCTCCAGCACGCGCCCCATCAGGGTAATCTGCTGGCGGGCTGCGAGACATTTTGTTTACATTGACTGTCCGCAGGCACGGCCCCCCCACAGTGCCCAGTGGGTGTGGTTCACCGTTTCCGGCCAATGGGAGCTGCGGGAAGGATGGTGTAAAATTAATGCCTCTGTGACAATAATGGAAGAATCCTCGGTAGGAGCTGGATCTGTTGATTTTCTGGCTGTCCTTGCTATTGCAGTGGTGCAGAACAGCTGGAACAAGGCCGCAGATCTGACCCAAACTTTCTGGATGGATCTATATGTTTTTATTGTGTGTTTTGTGTATTACTTTATTGTTACAGCTTCATCTATTGTAAATATTTTAGACATTTTTAGTGTAAAATGTACATTTTCCCCTTAATATACATTGTGGAGAATAATAAATTCTTCAGTGTGTTATTGGGTTTGTGCAACTGAAAATGTTATGTGCACAAAATGTTCTGGACATTTAGGTTTATTACTCTGGCAGTCATGGTTTATTGAATGAGGTTTCAGATTGTTTAGAAAGACAAAGTGGGTGAGTTTGTAAAATAAACCAGAATTCCTTCATTTATATTTTTTCCCCTTACTGATGAGTGAGTCTTGTTAGAATTTAATTTTTTTGAAACTGGCTGTTGTATTTGAATTCTTCTTCATTGGCAAGTGGAAGCAATCTTAACATATTTCCCAGTGAGATTTTCCCCTTTCAAAACACAGAGATGTTTTTATTTTTTTTGCCTAATGATTTTCTGATCTTGAATTATTTGCACTTTTTTCTTTTATCCAAAAGAGTGCATTCTCCTTTTCAGTAGATATTAGTTATTTTAATTCTCCATTGAAATAGATGCCAAGATGTGGAAATAAATTTATGGCATCTAGTAAACTGAAGATTATATTTTATTAGAGTGAAAAACACATGGCATAGATTATCTAACCTGCAGTTACGTTTTTAAGTATGCCTACTGTAAGTATTCCAGTTCCACTACTGTTTCTATCCCACTGTTAATACACTATTAGCTATATAAATGAAAGAAATGCGCCTCTCTTTCAGATAATTCCCTGCTTATTCCACTTGGGTGCACCAGGTCCCAGCATTATTACCATTTCAGGCATATTGGGCATGTGCTCCTAGATTAGAATGCCACAAGTGCTTTTCCATCATTCAGTATTATGGTATTCTCTTTAATTCACTAATGTGTAATGCTAGAGATGATGCTTATGTGTTTAAGGGTTGTGAGTGCGGTAAGTAAGTCACTGTTATTCTTTAGACACTTCATCCAGTCAACCCCAAAGCTTTTGGCATAATAATTATAATTGTTCTTATTACACATACACTATATGAAAAGAATGGTATGAAAGGAGCAAAGTCAAGCACTGAAAAGCTGGAAAAGGCCAGAATTAAGGTTGCTTGTGCAATCTGAGGGCTGGTCTACACTGGGGGGGGGGGGGATCGATCCAAGATACGCAACTTCAGCTACGCGAATAGCGTAGCTGAAGTCGAAGTCGAAGTATCTTGGATCGAATTACATGGGGTCCACAGGGCGCGGGATCGACGACCGCGGCTCCCCCGTCGACTGCGCTACTGCCACTCGCTCTGGTGGAGTTCCGGAGTCGACGGTGAGCACGTTCGGGGATCGATATATCGCGTCTTAACGAGACGCGATATATTGATCCCGGATAAATCGATTGCTACCCGCCGATACGGCAGGTAGTGAAGACATACCCTTAGTTCAGCCTCCTTCTGCTCTGCATCATATTACAGCTGGTCAGGAATTTTCAGACAAAACTGTTAAAAAAGACAGTTTTTTGTTAAAACTAAAATGTTTTGTGGAAATGGTTCAGTTACAACAAAGTTTCGCTGAAACACACGCAGATTCTGTTGGAATCCTGCCTGGTTTCCTGCCACTCACCTGGCGGACTGCTGGAGAGCTCGAGCTTCTTGGATCTGTGGCTCCTGTTATGTGGACTGTCCTGAGGCGGTAAACACCAATGCTTCCAGGGTCCTTGCTGTGGAGCTGGGAGCCTGCCAGTTCTCTTTGTCCCAATCTATTCTTTTTCCTCCTCTATCCAGCTTTTGTTCCTTCTGCATTTGAATCAGATGATTTCCTCCTCTACACTGTCTGGGTGCCAGCAGGGGGTGATCAAGAGCACAAGAAAGACAGGGTCCCAGCTCTCAGTTCAGGTGCCCAGCCCCACCTCAGCTCGGAGCAGCTGTTGCATGGGAAGTTTGGTTTCATTCCCATAACCCTGGGCAGAAGAATACTCATTTGCTCTGTAGGGATGGTGCATGTGCAGTCTGCTCAGCACTAGGAACTGTTACAGGGTTGAGTATGCTCAGAGGAAAGAAGCTTTGGAGATTTTTAACTGCTAAAATCAAATAAGTCTCTACTGAGCATGTGCAAACTGTGATTTTGTCAAAGTCTTAAAACTTGGCCAAATTTGGGCAGATTTTCAAAGGGATGGTAAGAAACATGTCCCTGACACAAAGGCCACCTCCTGCCAAATTTTAAGACTGTTCTCCAAAATATAGGGGTATTGGAGCTTTTTGAAAGAGGTCACCGGAATTGTTCTTGGGAATAGCTGAATCAATTTGGCTGAAAATTCCCCCCTCCCCAAAATTCAGCCTGAGACAGACACCTGCTATGTAAAAAGTCAGCCTAAAGAGTTAAAGTTTGGCAATATTACAAGCCTCTGAAAACAACATCTTATAATGGGAAGTGTCAGGAACCTTAACAGGCAGCACTACCAGTCCTGCCTATAATTATATGAACAACATGTGCAGGAACTTTGCTGCCAGGGAAACCAAATGTTCCTTGGGTTTTCCTAGTCATGCATCTACAATCGCTCAGCAAAAGAATCCAAGAACTGCTTCCCCCCTCGGGCTGCATTCAGCTCAACCCATTTCTGCTTACTCATTTTTGAATGGCACTTGTCTTCTTCAGCTTTTCGAGCAACCATTGCCCTTCAAAGAAAGCTGTGCTACTTTGTCCAAATCCTCATCTTCATGAGGCATATTTGATGCTTTCTATCTCATTTCCCTCCTTTACACCTTGAATTTTTCTTCAATAATCAAGTAATTTAGCATCAGAAAGTCTTGTATTTATTATTCTAACTTCTTTTACTCCATTTCTTACCTTTATTATATTGGTCATGCAGTATGCAGTCTAAAAACAAATGATCTTGTACGTAATTACTATGAGCAACAAAGTGCTTAAGTATCTTAAGGGAAAGATTTTGATTTGGGTAATCATAGCCTGAAGTTGATGCTATGACACTGAAAAGAGATGGATAAATAGAAATGAAATTCATACTTACAGCAGCTCATTCTTATCATTTTACTGACCTCCATTATGAACTATGGAGATAAAAAATTCAAAATATGATTGCTAGTGTTCTAACTAATCTTTTATCGGCTCCTCTTCTTGGCTGGAGTACAAGGATAAATAAAATACCTCAAACCAGCACTTCTGTCTGCCTTTCTCTGTGCAAAATAATCGATTATAAAATTTCATAATCAAAATTTGTGGCTATGTTTGGTACATCTGCTGAGAGTTAGAACTAAGTCTTCAGCCCAGTTTTCCAGCTGTGCAATATAGCTGGGGGAATTAATACTCTGTATTCAGTATCAAAGGACAGATAAGCTAAGCAGCTGAGCCACAAGGAGGAGGAGCAGGGATTTGAGCTGTCTGTGGGAGAGGACTCCTGCTAGTGCAAGTTATTAATTCCTACTGCATGTGTTTCACAGGTTGACAAATAACAGCTGATGAAGCACCACTTGCACACAATTCACTGGAGTACAACAGAAGTTAATAGAGTAAAGTAAGCTATATTGGCAGCTGAACGCAGTTATTATACACATCAAACTGTTTTTTCCTCCCACCATTGTGGTATACAGGCTACCACCGGGGACTATGGGACACAACAATAATCTTCTCAGTCCCTTTTACTACAGGTTGATGTCTGACATAACTTTTCTGGTTCAGAGCCTCCACTCCTTAAACCACCATCATAGTGTATAATATGAAGTGGAGGGTCTAGTGATTGGACATACCTCCTCTCAGCTTAGACCCTTCCCCTTTATACTACAGAGTTAAGAGCATCTCTTTCTGAATGTGGATTTGCAGTTACTCCACTTCTTGTTGGGGAAACGTGATTTCAATTATGTGAACTTTAGCTGTGTCTCAGAGACCAGCACATCTCTGTGCTGATGTGAGGCCTGAGTTTCATACACCTGCCATTAAGTAAACATTTATTTTAAAACAAGAATGCAAATGGCATCCTAATCAAATGTAGTCTGTACACAAATCAGCCTCATGTGAACTGTTCAAAATTTAGATCCTGACCACTGTACACATGTGAATTTTGAATAGTCACTTATCAGCTGGATCCACTGATTGTTCAGTCAAACTCTCATAATCAGCCAATGTCTGCCAGTTCCCTACAAGGCTTTCACTTTGTGTCTCTTGGGATAGGAGTGAGAAAAAGTGAAGCATCAGATGAGAGTTTTTCAGTGATATAAAGTAACCTTGCTAAAGCCGACTGTAATTGCTGTAAAGCCAAAATTTCTTGTGGAAATGAAAGTACCTAGCATTACATCAACACTTTTTTTTTTAAAGATTGAAATTAGACATCAGATGCTCATAAAAACAACATGCAAAAGGTTAGCGGGGACAAATGGCATATTACCAAAGATAGGGTGACCAGATAGCAACTATGAAAAAATGGGACAGGGGGTCGGGGGTAATAGGCACCTATATAAGAAAAAGTCCCCAGAAACGGGACTGTCCCTTTAAAAACGGGACATCTGGTCACCCTAACCAAAGATAATATCTGTATCAGATTTTTGAAGATAGTACCATAATAATGATGAAAGCTTTTATTGAATTGTAAAGTGTTCCTATTGGGATGTTTTGCACAAATTATGTAAGTTTTTATTAATGATGTGAGGAGATGAAATTTCCTTGCTCATCTGAACAGCATTTATAAGCCATATATAATCTGAATTTATCGCCTACTTACGGTTTGGCTTTATTGGTAGCTGAAACAACACTAACAGAACATAAAGCTCAGCTTCCCCCCTCAAGCTTTGCTCTTCCTGGATTTTCCCTGCCAAGACCTATCATGTCCACCTTTGTTATATCCTGGTAGGGTTAACAATCCACATCTGCTACAGTGAGAAAGCAGAATATTTACTCAGAAACTTTCTGAAAGATTCTGACATCTGCTAACAAGGTGAGAAATAGAAAAGCTCTAACTACAGCTGAGGGACATTTTTCAGACAAATAGTTTAGCTGCTGAAAAATGCAGTTTTGAGTCAAGCAAAACTATTTGTGAATTCAACTGCCTTCCCCCTCCCCCACCAGCTACACCTCCCCCCGAATGTTAGGTGTGCCCCACATATTGAAGGTGTGCCCCACATATTGAAGACCTCTGCTATAGATTAATTCTCTCTGTGTCTCACCAAATGCATATTTAAGTAGTTATACAAAGTGGAACAGCTCAAACAGGAGAGATTCCCACCCCAGTGCGAAGCCCAGTGGTGAAGGCACTCAACTGCAATGTGGAAGACACAAATTCAAATCCCTGCTCCAAATCTGTTAAAGATACTTCATCGGCCCTATCTTGACAATAAAAAAAAGTGTGTTTTTCAGTCGCCTCTGGCTATCTTAGGTACTGTAATGTTTGAGCACCTCACAACCTTTAATGTCTTTATCCTCACAACACCCCTGTGAAGTAGGGAAGTACTATTATCCCTATTTTTATAGATAGAGAAACTGAGGCACAGAGCGACTAAGTGACTTGTCCAAGGTCACACAGGAGGTTTGTGGCAGAGTAGAGAATTGAACCTAGGTTTCCTAAATGACACATTAGTGTCTTACTACTAAACCAGCCTTCCTCTCTGGTCTCAAAACCCTAGGCTAAAATGTGACCAGCTAACAGGGTTTCAGATGTGCTAGAATGGTTTTGATAGGTCCTTACAATTGCATTAAGCTAACACAATGATAAAACACACTTTTTATACCCATCAAGACAGGGCCTGAGAAAAACACGCTTTTTAGACAGCTGGAAGCGGACCACCCAGCCAACCATTTTAAGTATTCTGTTGCAGTTGTTTTTAAACCATACAGTCTACAGGTGGAAAAGCCTTCCCTGTGAAGGCAATCCCAGATTAATTCCACATACTATTTGCTGACATAATGAGTAGAGGGGAAAAGGTCTCTGATAGTTTTCTCCTCAGAGGAACAAACAGTTGAAGTGTTGATTCAGGCTTGCAGAGCATTGTTCAAATTTTCAAAACCAGTTAATATTTAACCTATGAGAGAAGCTTTGATGATGCTTGTGTATCTGTAGGGCTTTGTTAGCTGTTAAGGCTCTAAGAGCAGATCTCATCATGAAAGTGCCTGGTAGATGTTTCCATTATCCATACAAGTCTAGTTTTTTGGGTTTTTTAAAATTATTTATTGAACTTTGGGCCTCAGTTATATCTGAAGGCAGTGAGTTCCACAGGTTAATTATATATTTTGTATATCTGTTCTAATTTACTCAGATTATTTCTTTTTTGTTTTTCCACTATTTGGTCTTCAAAATTCCTCTTAATCTTTCTATTTTCCAGGTTACTTGCCATAATGTATCCTCTTTTCTATAGACTTCAGCAGATTTAGATTTCCATTTTCTGAAAGATACCCATTTTGTTGAATGACCTCTTGACTCTGCCATTATCCAAACCAGTTGCCTTAAGCAAAGACCCAGAAAAGCAAAAAAAGCAATATATTCATTACAGGTTGTTGAAAATTAGGAAAAACATTGATTATTGTAATGTACATTTTCTAAATGAACTGATTATTATTTTAAAACTTTCTCCTGAATTTATGGAAAATCTGTTTGTTTTCAATTTCAAAAGTAACTTTCTAAAACAAGCATTTCCTGTTTCAGAAAAGTTTTGATTTTGATATAAATCCTACCATGAACTAAGATGAATATCCAAGATTAGAAGTGGAGAGAACCCAGTGCCACTTTCATACCCCCACCCACAAAATCCCAAACAAAACCGCCTAAAACCTGAAGATGATGACAAAACACACACACACACACACACACACACAATGTTATTAGAACCACTAACTGAACAGAGAAGAAGAAAAGAGCTACAATGACAAGATGACCAGACAAAAACACAGGCAGGTTAAATGACCAAATATAAAAAGAAAAAGAGGTGTGATGAAGGAATAAAAAAGGGGGTGGGCAGGAGGCGGCGGCAGAGAGGTACAACAAAATGCATACACGAAAAGGAGAGAAGAAGCATAATGATCCCTAAAGAAAGGGGAGAGGTACAATGTCAGAGATTGAAGTTTGAATATGAAGAAAACAAAAATACCGCAATAGATTTTTTTCCACTGAGTGTTTAAAATGTTTTTGTTCATAACATTTTAACCAGCTCTAGTATGCATGTATCTGTGACTGTTGTTTTATGCTTAAGTAGTCTTCATGCTGAGGCTAAGGATTTTAGTTTAGTCATTTTTATTTTATTTTATGATTGTTTTGACAAGCTTCCTTATGTTTTTAAATGCCTCTGAAAAAAAGTTTTTTTTTTCAGTACTAGTTTTTGGTACCTTTCCTCCCTCAAGGACATTGAACATATTTTATTGGGGTTGCTATTACTTAGTAGCCATGCTATAGTTACTTCTTACACCAGTTCCTGAATGTTACTTAGGACTAATTAGAGAACAGCTTCTCCTCTTTTGTACTATAGAAGTGGGTGTTCCAAGAAGACATAAGTTGAGATGCTGAAATCGCTTCACTAAACTTTTGACAGTTAACCAGTTTATAAGTGGGTAGCTTAATAAAACAATAATAATGGGTCAGAGTTATCTTGCCTCTTTGATCATCCTCAATACTGTGCACTTAGTGACTGATCTTTAAACACGAGTAGGGGATTTAGCCACACAACTCTCATTAATTTCAGAGGGAGTTGTGTGACTAAGTCTCCTAGTAGAGTTTTAAAATCTCAGCCAATATCCATTTTCACTACCAGAATCTAATAGTATAACTCTGCAAGTATATTTGTATTCTGATGACTTGGGGTTTGTATCCTTACATATTCTTCTGTATGTTCCTCTCCATTCAGAAATGTCATGTAATTAGATTGCTGATTCATTTAGTTATAATGCTACTCCCCCCGGCTCTGCAGTTTAATCTGCCCTTTATATGTAATGTAACGCTTAGTATCACATTGTTTTTAAAGTATTGCTCCAATCTCCAAAGCTGCTGTTAGATATCTCAAAAGCATCTGCTCTATACCAGTTGTCTCCTGCAAACCAGAAAATGGTTTTCGCGGTTATTACAGCTACAAGTTTCTGTTTATCAAAGGGTTACAAAATAAAAAGCAGAAGAGTAAAAAGTATACCAGTTTATCATAAATCAAATATTTTATGAACTTTTAACATGTCTTGCTGGATCTGATGTCATGTATTTTTCTTGCTGAGGCTAAATATTAAAGGGTCTATTATCTCATCAATAAGCATTCATAATTTCAGTTGGTACTGATGGGAATTATGTATGGTGTATTGAGGTTGGAATAGTGCTGTAAAGTAGGTGTGAGAAGTGAAGTTTCTTAGCCCCAGAGCCATGCAGAGAAAATTAAAAAATCATATGAACTGCATTGAACCTAAGGTAAAATTGCCAAAGATTCGTCTTTTATATCTGTAATTAGGAGCGCTTGTGAAGTCTCAGGGAGTGGTGTAGGAATAGATGCTGAAAATTCTTCATATCAACAGATTCAGGATGGATAGCAGCGATTATGCCCCTCTGTTTCCACACTGCCATTCATTCCAATTCTCTCATGGCAGAGGAACTCCTTTTTAGGAAGAGATTATTCAGTCTCCATTCCAGCTTTGTCTTAGGACTCTGCAGGACGGGTGCTGTGTTTGGCAAAGGTTTCCTGTTGTGAAATGAAGAATGTTGTTTACTAGGAAGTGAGGCAGGGTCAGCGACATGGCTTTTCCAGGAAAACACATTCAAATGCAAACTGATAAAAAGAGCAAAATGTGAAATTCCACAATTGGGTTCTTTCCAGAATTGCCTGGTTTGGATCACCTGAAAAACACAATTGGTGCCACCTTTTGAAACCACGTGCACTTATTTTCATGGGCAAAATGGAGCCTTTAGTTATCACATTGCTATTTTGACAACCCCACACAATAATATAGGTTTATAAGCTACTGAAGAATTTTTCTCAGGGATGTTGAATCTCAATTTCGCAAGACCAGAGACTCTTTTTCCAGTGGGAGAGGGAAACATAAGGCTGTTTCCTCCATTTATTAACGTTTTGCCTAAGAGCAAGTGGCAACATAGTATCCTATCATTTTTGACCCCTGCTGCTCCATGAGGGAAACACAGTCCAAGTGTGTTTTTGTGGCTCTTCCTTTCATGTTTGTTTTGTGCTGTTGCTGCTGTATGACAGGGCAGCAGCAGGAAGCATAGAATAAAGGAGAAGCCTTGCAGGAACACTATAGACAACTGTTGTGATTTTGAATTTGACAAACTTTTGCAGTCCCATCATCTCTAGGAGAAAAATAGATTTTTATGCAACTCCCTGCTCTTACTGCGTCAAGGGAAAACTTCTCACCCTTTGCAGTTGGAAGCAAAAATGAAAGCAAAGTTTTTCCCTCCTGAGAAACTGGGTTGTAAAATACTTTCTACTTTCAATAGACTTTTGTAGCCTGCTAAGGCTATTTTGTCAACTACTGCTTTCTGTCAGCCTGTATCGAAGAAGGCAGACAATCTTTATCTGGTGTCCCAAAAAGGGTTTTCATATTTTTTACACCCATCTTGTCCCAGATTTGCTGGTGGTAGCTACTGCTTATAACTAGTTTATATCTGTCCAGGCTCACTCTACCCCAGCAGATAGAAAGGGGAGGAAGATGATGTGCTGGGGAGAAAGACTGATGTGCTGGGCATTAGGGTGGTTAATCATCATGCAGTAATGGCCTGTTATCCTTTCCACCTGAGGGAAATTTGTGCAACACTTGCCAGAGGACAAATGAAGATTAACTAATGATCTTCTCACTGAATGACACAATGTGGCAAAGTATGCCCTCAGGTCAGCATTCACTGCCTTAGGCTTTTCTGCCAGAGCTTTAGCGTCTGCAGTCATCTTTAGGAGACATGGTTGGCTCTGGTCATCTTTCTCCACCTTAACTTCTGTGTCCGCTGGCCAGGACCTCCTCTTTGAAGGGGATGATCTTTTCAGTTCCAAGACAGATGAGTTCTTGGAAAAATTCATGGAGACTAGATCTACTGCTCACTCTCTAGATCTGTATTTGTCGACCAGGAAGAGGCCTTCTATTCCTTCCTTTAGATACCAGAGACAGTATTAATGGCAGTTGTCATAAGTCACCTTCTTATTTTTCCTGTAGCCAGAGGCATCTGCAACAGTATCAGCAACAGCAGACTTCATTTCCATCTCAGCAGAATAAGTCTTTCAGGTGTAGGCCTAGCATGAAGCAACCAGCTCCCTCATCTTCAGCAAACACCAGACAATAGATTTGATGTGATGATGGAGAGTGGACCAATCAGCGATGTGCAATCTCTTATGTTATTCAGAGACAGGCTCGTCCAATATATCAACCAATGGAGCCAAATTATATCAGGCACATGAATACTGGAAATTATCAAAAGGGGTTATACCATTCAATTCAAAACCTGCTCCCTTTCAACTTCCCCTACTCTTCTCATTTCAGGAACCCTTCTCACAAGGTGATTTTACTTAAGGAAGTTCACAAGCTGCTCCAGATGGTAGCTGTTGAGGAGGTACCTGAACATCTTTGGGAGGCAGGGATTCTAGTAAAGTTATGTTCTGAAACAGAAAAAAGGTGGGAGGTTACATCCGATTTTAGACTTAAGGAATTTAAACAACTACATCCAAAAATTTAGATTTCAAATGTTAACTCTGGCCTCCATAATTTCCTCACTCACAGTTATGGATTGGTTCACCACTATTGATTTAAAGGATGCATATTTTCATTTCTATATCTGGCAGTCATCAAAAATACCTGAAATTCATGGTAGCAGGGCACCATTTACAATACAAGCTGTTCCCATTTGTTTTGTCAACAGCTCCAAGAGTTTTTTCAAAGTGCCACAGCTGAAAAAGCAAGGTATTTTGGTTAACCCACCTTTGGATGATTGGCTGCTGAAAGCTGCTACATGTGATGTTCTGTTGCATCACAATCTCTTCTCAGATCTGGGGTTGCTTCTCAATATCAAAAAGTCAAATCTCTGCTCAACTCAAAGGATTCCCTTTATAGGTTCTATGGACTCAGTAGCAGGAAGAACTTTTCTTCTGGAAGACAGGTTTCTAAAAATAAAACAAAGTGTTTTTGCAAATTCAGGCCTGTCAGTGCT
>NW_020664909.1:11963763-11979319 GCF_002925995.2 Terrapene triunguis
CTAAAAATAAAACAAAGTGTTTTTGCAAATTCAGGCCTGTCAGTGCTAGAAAATGATTCTCTTCTGGGGTCTCATGGGGTTGATGGCAGCTACCACTTACATATTCCCTCTTGCTCGTCTTATTATGTGGACGTACAGCATTGGATGTTGTGAGTTTATACATCCAATCACGACAGTCTTCATTTGTCTGTTAGTTGATAAGGTGCCACAGGACTCTTTGCAGTCTTCATTTGTTCGCCACTGTGCAACAGGACATTTTGGATTCACTAGATGGGTGGACAAACAGATCAAATGTTCTTCGAGGTGTTCTGTTCAATCCCTCCCTCCCCCACGCCCTCCATCAGTGATAATGTCAGACACTTCCAACACTGGATGGGGTGCCCATTTGGATCAAGTTACATTCAGGGGTCATTGGGCTTTCCAAGGAAAGAGTTTACACATCAATGCATTGGAATTAAGAGCCATCCATTTAACTCTCAGTTCGTTCCTACCTGATATACAAGGGAGCATGGTCCAGGTGGCAACGGACAATATGGCTGCTATTTATTACGTGAACAAACCAGCAGGAGCTCACTCATTCCAGTTATGTACGAAAGAGTTCACACTATGTGACGGGGGCATTCTTTGTTATATCTATCCAGTGGCCCTGCATTTAGGAGGGGAAAGCAGTGTGCTAATCGACCATCTCAGCAGACACAGTTCTCAAATTCATAAGTGGTCCCTGAAGGATTGAGTAGTTCAAGACATCTTTTTCTCATTGGGATAAACCCAAGGTAGACCTGTTTGTTTCCGTCATGAGACAGAAATCAACAAAAAATATCCCATCTTCTGTTCAAGAGCAGGGAGCGATGCCTTCTTTCTACACTGGAGAAAGGGCCTGCTGTATGATTTTCCCCACTTTCCATTGATTCAGAATATGGTGAAGAAGATTCAGCAGGCCAGAGCAAAATAATATTGATTGCTCCAGTATGGCCAAGACAGTAGTCAGATGGATGGTACATGTGTTCTCCTCTGTCTCTGGATATTTTGTCACAGCAACAAGGCAGGATTCACCATCTGGATCCACAGTCTCTTCATCTGACAGCATAAGTCACTGGGCTTTGACTAGTCTCAAACAGTCGTGTTCTTCCATCATACAGAATGTACTGCTCAGTTCTAGAAAATTATCCATGAAAAAGTGTTACCAATTAAAATGGACTAGATTTGTTTCTTAGATGAAAGGCAAATCTGATTTTCCACTTGCAGCTTCTATGCCCTGTTGTCGCGTGGTATGCACACCCTGTCCTCCTTAGGGTGGTCGGGGTAGTGACACCACCACAGTTACAGTCTATTGGACAGTCCTAGGCTGAAAGTCAATATGGCGGCTGGAATCAATATGGCGGCACTTAAGTACAGGGCTGCGTGGCCTAGTGGCCAAAGTCTCTCCAATTGCCCTTGGAGTTACGGGCTGTGTGGCCTAGTGGCCAGAGTCTCTCCAATTGCCCTTGGAGTTACAGGCTGTGTGGCCTAGTGGCCAGAGTCTCTGTGGCTGCCCTTGGCGTCAGGGTTGTGCAGCCTAGTGGCCAGGGTCTGTGCAGCTGCCCTTGGAGTCAGGGCTGTGTGGCCTAGTGCCAGAGTCAGGGAAGTGGGCCGCCACCTAAGGGTGGGTGGCAACTGGATAGGGGGACCCAGGCCCTCCCTCTCCACCGGGTCCCAGCCCAGGGCCCTTTCAGCGACAGGAGTAGCTGTCACCCAGTCAGCGGGGAATCCTACAGCAACATGCTGACCTTGCTCGGGTGGTCAATACCACTCCCTCCGCCTCCCTGGGCCACTTCCTACCGCCTCTCCTGAGTTAGCAGTCCATACAGAGTCAGTGTCTCCAGGTTCCCTGGCAGGGGTAACTCCTTGGGAGACCGACTCTCAGTGGTCTGCTGGAGATAGCAGTTCACCAGTCTAGTCCCTGGGTTCTCTGTTTCCTGCAGTCTGTGGCTGTAGCAGCTCCTGGTCTGGAGCCTCCAACAAGCGTCTTCTCGCCTCTGTGGTCAGCCTAGAATGAGCTGGGCTGCTCCCTTTTATACTGAGGCAGCAGTGGGAGCATGTTCAGCACCGTCTAAGGGGCAGGAGCTCCACTGTCCATAATGTGGAGTTAACCCTCTCTTATCCAATGCAGGGTTGCATACCCCATCACACCTGTATTTTGGAATATTTAGTGTTCTTAAAGTCTGAAGTATTTTCTAATTCTTCTTTGAGTTCATCTGGCTGCAATTTCAGTTTACCATGCTTTGGTTGAGATTAGATCATTATTTGTACATGACTTTGTAAAAAGATGTGTAAAGGGGTTATTCCATCCAATCTAGGGATCTTAATTTGGTATTAACTATGTGTATGAGGTCACCTTTTGAACCATGTGGTGGAGATGTTTGTTGTTTTAATGATCTATCAAGTTGGTCTTCATTACTGCTATTACATCAGCCAGAAGGGCAAGTGAATTGCATGCTATGATGGCTGACCCAACATTTACTAATTTTCACAAAGATAAAGTGTTTTTCAGACATAATCCCAAGGTTGTTTTTTTTTTAAGCAAAAATCATGTCTGAGTTTCATTTCAATCATACAATTAATATACTGGTTTTCTTTCCCAAGCCTCATGCTAATAAAGTAGAGTGTACATTACATACACCTCTACCCCGATATAACGCGACCCGATATAACACGAATTCGGATATAACGCGGTAAAGCAGCGCTCCGGGGGGGCGGATCAAAGCAAGTTCGATATAACGCGGTTTCACCTATAACACGGTAAGATTTTTTGGCTCCCGAGGACAGCGTTATATCAGGGTAGAGGTGTACTTTAGATGCACAAGGGAGCACTTAAGCTGCTAGGCGAGCTCTTGCTTACAACATAGATAGAACTAAGTTTTAGGAAGTCATGTAGACTTTTTGTTTCTTATGCATATAAGTCATAGTGTGTCCACTCAGACTATTTCCAGATGGGCTAAACAATGCATTGTGCAGTGTTACAGTTAGCTGGAATTCCTAAGCCACTTTTTGTACAGTCTCATTTTGCTAGAGCTTCAGAAGCATCTTTGGCTTCACTTGAACGTGTTCCTATTAGGGAAATTTGCGAGGCTGCTACTTGCAAGTGAGTAGACACATTCACTAAACATTATGCGTTGGATCTTGCTTTCTAGATCAAATGCCCCATTTGGCAGAGCAGTGTTACAATCATGATTTAATCAGGACTCTTTCCCACCTCTGGGTTTTTTTTTCCAGCACTGCTTGTCAAACGATCCATAAGTGGGAATATGCAGAGCTACTTGAAGAAGAAATGAAGGTTGCTTATTTGTAACTGGATCTTTCTGAGATGACTCAGCATATTCACACTTCCCCCCCCCCCCACCTTCCCCTCTTTCTCAGAGTCCTATTGTGGTCTTCTGGTTGGCGACAGAAGGAACCAAGATGGTAGAGGGCATGCTGCCCCTTATATAGCCTCAACCTGGGATGTTCAGAGAATACTGTGTGGAGGAGAAGGGGCGCACATGCACTCCAGCAGGCAGGCTTTCTATTGTAAAGTGCCACCAGACAGCACAATACCCATAAGTGTAAATATGTAGAGTAATCTTGATGGACTCCAGTTACAAGTGACCTTCATTTCGATAGATATATCCCACGCTGTCACAATAAGTGTAAAATGTTGTGGAGAATGAGGGAGTTAGTTATAAATATCATGTGCCCCTCCAGGTATCTGTTTGATATTAACCTGCATGAATTCCAGGAGCTACATCAAAAGAGGCTGTACAGGGAAAGATAAGGCTGTTAGAGGAAACGATGTGTGTGTGGGGAGGTGGAGTTACCAGTTGGGAAATACCCGCTGTCTGGCTCCATCTAGGCTAGAGTGGTTTACATTTCCCAAAGCTGAGCCTAGGATTAAAAGGATCCTAAACTTCAGAGATGCTAGGGAAGAAAGGAGGGTTGAGTGATTGGTCAGAGGCTACCCAAGGTATATCAGTTAAAGCTGGCAGACACACAGAGACACAGCGAGCCTGCTGCAGCAGGACAGGTTGCCTCTCCCTGCCAGAGATGGAGTTAGCTGGGCTGAGGGGAACTTACAAATTCTAGCAAGGAACGTTTAACATGTAGGTAAGATCCATGTGTGTGAGAGGAAATAAAGTACAGTTCGCCCTGTAGCTATAACATACGTCATGCATGATTCCTATCCCCCTGCATAGTATTTGGATTTTCATAATACCTGTAAGAGGAAGTAACTTGCTATGAGTTCTGTGAGTTCTGGACTTTCATTCAAAGCCCACTTTTAGTGATCATTTGTGGCAGACAGTAACGGTAAATTACTTTTTCACCAGGTTATTTTTCCCTTTCTCATGATTACAAACATTTCAGTTATGGTAAACTACTGAAATGTTGAACAATTATGCTATTTTAAAATATATTTATATGTAAGAGAAATGTCTGTAAACATTAAACAATTCCTCTAGGGCTTCTTGGATGACCTTGGCTTAATGGGATATTAGAACCTTTCATCTTCAGCTCTCGTTCAAACATAGCTCAGGTTTATAGCAGCTGTTATTGAAAGTCATTATTCAATTATAGTTTTGTGAAGGGGGCAAGAATATGATGTTTTAAAAATCTGACAATTTAATGTAGCCAGATCTCTCTCACTACAGTGCTTGTCTTCTCTAGACCTGGCTGCAGACAACATTGCACCCATGAACATTCCATTCCCCCAGCCCGTCTCATTCCACATCTACCTGCAAATCAGCTAGTTACAATATTTAACTACAAGACTTCCCCCTAACCCACCATTAAAAAAAGAGAATTTCCCTTACAACTAATTAGTGACCTGATATGATTCAGTACTATTGTTTGTGCTGTTATTCCATAAGTACTACTCGTGCTGAAATTCTGTGCCACTGCACAATGCAGAACTTGTGCAGCATTAATGTTCCCTGCAGAATTTTATTTTTCCCCCACAGAATTTTTGATTTCCCCCCAGCACTCCCACCTATGCATAGCACGGGTGGGCTGGGGCTCCCGCTGTCAGCTCCGAGCAGCTGTCAGTGGGAGCCCCAGCCATCCAGGGCTGACAGCAGGAGCATGATTACATTGTTAATTTGACATATAAAATATGCGGAATTTTGCAGAATTTTAAAATATTGTGTGCAGAATTTTTAATTTTTTTGGCACAGAATTCCCCCAGGAGTAAAGTACTTTCCACACAGCCTTAAATTTAGAAACAATTGTGTCAGTTGATCTGCTCTTCAGGTGGCCTTTCATTAGTCAATGCAGTGAGTGGGAAAATACTTTATTAATCGTCCATTCATTAAACCTTTGAGAGGGGCCAAGTAGGCAAAAAATGTTACGAGAGAGCTGTACGTTTTTATATTTGTAAAAATTTAGTTAATAGAAAATGTGCACTCAGGAATATGGATCATTTTTATGGGTTTGGTAAAATCAGTAAAGTTTGTTGTTGTGCACTGCAAATGTTTTCTGTTGTGTAGCTCTTTACATAAGGTCTTATCGGAGAGAGCGGGTGCTGTGGGAGAGCTGTGATCGGGGAGTATGAACTTCATTGAAATTTGATATCCTCAGAAACAGATATGAAACTATTCAAGACAAGAATAGCTGTGGTTTGGGTAGTAGATCTGTTTTGGTTTTATATTTGTTGATTGGTTTGTTTGGGGGAGAATATAAACTAGCTCTGGTTTATCTGAGGTGAAAATTGTTAGGTGTAGAGTGCTCTTTCTGATTCACTCATTATCTTGTGCTTGAAAACGGTGAATGATATTGATGAACGTAACATTGGGGACGGGAAAGATATTGTCTGTTTGTCTGTTTAGAAGCCACATAGTTCTGAGGCTTTGGTTCTGCATTGTAGTTTTTTTTCCTACTGCGACTTCTGCCATCACTGGTGATCAGACCTTCCTTAGGCACATAGGAAAAGCATCATGAGAAGTAGTACCGCCTGTCACCCACTGCCCCAGGAGACACTGCTTATGGAAAGGATGAATCATTAAAGCAAGGAAAGAGGGCAGGGACAGGCCAGAGTCAACTGATGTCTGTTAATCTGGAAAATAATTATCTGTTTCATGTTGGGTGAATTTTTAGTGCTGGCCAAAGTCAGAGACAGATATCATTGCAGACAGTGAGACATAATATGGGTATGTGTCTCAGGAGCTTCCTCAGACAGCTGTGGCAGTGCACCTGAGTCCTGTTAGAATTCCAACAATCCTTTCTAAACAGACACTGTGAGTCATGCCAAATAATTTCAAAATAATATGGGCAGTTTCTCACGTAGGCCATTTTCCACTGCATGAGCTGCAGTTGCCAAACTCACTAATGAACAAAACGCTCCAAGATCTATCAATTTCCATTTCTTTGAAGAAAATTTTTCATAGCATGCATGGGTAAATTGGATCAATCTTTCTTTCAGAAGAATCTCCTAATAAAATAACTGGATGTAGGTGTACATAGCAGAGCTATTTTAGGGAATAGCCATGTGGGTGGAACATCACATGGTTCCCTGTCTCAAAACATGTGAACAAATCAGCTGTGTTCAATTACTAGAACAGGGGTCGGCAACCTCTGGCACGCGGCTCGCCAGGGTAAGCACCCTGGCGGGCCGGGCCAGTTTGTTTACCTGCCGCATCGGCCGGTTCGGCCGATCGCGTCTCCCACTGGCTGCGGTTCACTGTCCCAGGCCAATGGGGGCTGTGGGAAGCAGCGCGGGCGAGGGAGGTTGCCGGTCCCTGGACTAGAAAATATATAAATACCTACGTTTTCTGAATTTCCATCATCTTATAAATCCAGCATCCATTTCTTCCTCTCAGATCATTTGATCATGAGTGCCAGCCTCTCTTTTTTCCTTCTGAGAAAGATCATTATGAAAAAAAAACTTAATGAAAACTAAATTGAATTTTTATATAATATATGTAACTTCAGTACCAATATAAGATTACTTCTTTTCTTCTTTATCTCCTGATCAAGGTAAACATTTTTTTTCACCACTCCAGATATAGGAGTGATAGGAAATGTCAGTGTCTGTATTTTTACTGATATCCATTTCTTCTGCTCCTTCCCTTTTTCCCTTCCTGTAGCTGAGGTGGAGTTTATTGTAAATGGTAAAAAGGGGCATGCTATTAAGGGGCCAATCTAAAGCCCCTCAAAGTCAATAAAAAAAGACCCTTAGTATGTGTTCATATTTTTGTTTCTAAAACTCCACTGCTCGCTAGCCATCGTTTACATCACTGTCATGCATCCCCAGCATCACATTTTTATTATGCTGAAGGTTTTTCTCTTTTTGTTGTGACTTGTGTTTTAAAGGAATTATGTTGAAACCATTTAACAGATTTGAAAAGTATGCTAATTCCTTAGAAAGGGGAAAATAGAAGAGGAAGGGAGATTTGTTCTGGTTTTGTATAGTACCTGGCAGAGTGAGGGCCTGGTCCATGACTAGGACTCCTAGATGCAACTCTTATACAAATAATAATAATAATTAATAATATGTTTGCTTTGGGAAGAGACAAGATTTTTGCATAACAAAACTTTATTCCACCTCTCTCTTGGTTTTAGGTCTTAGAATAGCCCATTTTGTTTGCAGATAATGATTCTTTTCAGTAGTGAAACTGCACAGTTTACCTCTTGCCTTTCTAAATGTCCCCACTCTCCTTATTTCCTAAGGTCTCCACTTTATGTGGCTGACTAGCAGTAGCTCTGTCTCAGAACATTCTCGCATCTGGGTTGGTTGGCTTGCACTGATTCCTTTTGCCTCTCTGGTACTTATTTGCAATGCTCCTTTTTATAGGAGCAAATTAATTAATATTCCACAGAAGGTTTGAGCTTTAAGAAGGACAATCATTTGGCTGTACCATCAGTCATTACATTGTGTAAACACTGCATTTCTTGCTACTGAATTCTTCTATCACCTGATACATAGTTACATTTTAACAATGAAATACAATGTATGAAAAAATATGTTTGTATCAGAAAAATGAATATGTAGAAAAAATCTGTAATCATAAAGGAGATTTAAACGGAATATGTAAATTCTTCAGTTTGGAGAGAGATTTCCATCAAATACAAAAAGGTACAAACTCTCATCCCTTATGGAAAAGTCCCATTGGATTTAATAGAAAATGCTAACTTTCCTACTAGAATTGTGTCCAATGTCAAAAAACCTATAGAAAGGAGATCTAATGATCTGAATTTTTAAAGCAATATGTGTGGAGCCCTATTTAATTTTTGAACAACCTTATTGGTTTTGTCTAATTATATTCTATAGGACTGTTCCTTCATGAGTACTGTTTTAACTGGTTTCTCTTTCTTTTTTAATAATCAGTGCAGCTTCTATGCCTTCAAAGGTTTGTTCAATATTAGAAAGGGATTTAAAAGAAGTTTATAAAGCACTATAGTCTGTTATCTAAGAACAATTTACCAAAGAGATTTTGTCTCTCGTTTCTTAATGCAACATTCATAACTCAACTCAATATTTCTCCTGAACAGATATAACTACTGTAGATCTAACTGAAAGAACGAATCTTCAAAACTGCAGTACATATAATACGTCGTCTATATTTTGAGTAACATTTTACTTTAGCTATATATATGAATAATGTTTGTAGTAATTTTAGTTCTGATAACACACTTGAAAAATAACATTTCCTCATATAAACAAACAAACACCTTTCTAAAACCAAAATCTAAAACATTTATTGGATAGTATTGAGTTATACATAGTGGTCTAGATCTTCAGCTGTTGTAAATCGGTGAGGCTCCATGGATTTCATTGGATCTATTCCTATTTACACCAGGTGGGGACCTGGCCCATTGTTTCTAAGTGTTCTAGATAAAAAATTACTACTCATGACATGGGTGGTAAGTGTGATGTTGCACCCCATAATGCTTTATAGAAATATGCTTATGAATGTAAATATGACATAACTGGAATATGTTTTATGCTAGATATGCCATGTAACATATCTCTGCATTTACTTATTTGGGGATTTATTTGGGGTTTGGACTCCATTGGGAGTTGGATATCTGAGTGCTGGAGACGGGAACACTTCTTAAGCTGTTTTCAGTTAAGCCTGCAGCTTTTGGGGGATGTGGTTCAGACCTGGGTCTATGTTTGTAGCAGACTAGCGTGTCTGGCACAACCAGGCAGGGCACTGAAGTCCCAAGCTGCCAGGGGAAACGGGCTCAGAGTTAGTCTCAGCACATCAGCCATTCCCAGTGTCATACCCCAATGGCCTCCTCCCTCAAGGGGTCCCTTGGGGAAGGCAGATAAGCATTGTATATTCTCAATGCTGTTTCAAGCATTGCAGGGCATTTTGGGAAGGATCAAAGGTGTGAGTGAGTGCGGAATGGAAGATTCCCTTGCAGGGAGTGAGAGGCCAAAAGGGGGAAGGAGGAAAAGAGTAGAGAACGGGTTAACTCGACACTCCAGCTTGCTCAGTCAAAAGAGAAAGCACCGACTCCGGCCCAAGGCTGCAGCTCACAGCCGATGCTCCAACCAGCCGTGAGAAAGGAGAATTCAGCTAAACAGACAGACCTGTGGAGGCAGCCCAAAACGAATGAGACAGCGAAGGGGGAAAGTGTGTCTGGAGCCAATGTGTTTTGGAAAAGTTGAGGAGACCACAGAAAGCTGGTTTGGACTGGTACAAAGAGCACCAGGAACAGAGGTCACGGAACGAAACACCCCCAAAGGAACCCTGGACTTAAAACCCTTCTGAGAGCTGGAGCAATTCGGTGATTACAGTGGACCCTGGATGACCTGGGCCCAGGACAGAACTTCCGTCCACCTTTCCCCTTCTTTTTACATTACACCCAGGCTTGGCCAACCGTGGGTAGAGTGTATGTGAATATGAAAGTGGGTTAGGGCTTGGGGCACTAACGCTTTCTTCCTTCCTCTGAGTGATGTGGGGAGCACCCATAACCCTCCGCTGTTATTTTATTATTTTATTAATAAAGCTTTAAAATTTAAACCCTTGGTGTGTTTTGTCATCTCCTCCCCAAATGATCTTGTGGCCTCAGCCTGATCACCTGACACCTCAGGCAGATTGGTAACTGAAATCTGTCACACCAGGGGGGTCCAAACCCCAAATAAATCTGTTTTACTCTGTATAAAGCTTATACAGGGTAAACTCATAAATTGTTCGCCCTCTATAACACTGATAGAGAGATATGCACAGCTGTTTGCCCCCCCCCAGGTATTAATACTTACTCTGGGTTAATTAATAAGTAAAAAGTGATTGTATTAAGTACAAAAAGTGGGATTTTAGTGGTTCCAAGTAATAACAGACTGAACAAAGTAAATTACCAAAGAAAGTAAAATAAAACATGCAAGTCTAAGCCTAATACAGTAAGAAAGTGACTACAGATGAAATCTTACCCTCAGAGATGTTCCAATAAGCTTCTTTTACAGACTGGGACTTCCTCCTAGTCTGGGTCCAGCAATCACTCACACCCATGTAGTTACTGTTCTTTGTTTCAGTTTCTTTCAGGCATCTCTTTGGAGTGGAGAGAATATATTTTGTGCCAGCTGAAGACAAAATGGAGGGGTCTCCCAGGGCTTTATATAGTTTCTCTCTTGTGGGTGGAAACCCCTCCCTTCCCCCTGTGTAGAATCCGAGCTACAAGATGGAGTCTTGAATTCACATGGGCAAGTCACATGTCCATGCATGACTTAGTTCTCTACAGGAACATTCCCAGGAAAGCTCAAATGTGGATTGGCATCTATCAAGGTCCATTGTTCACCAAGCACTTCCATTTACTTGAATAACCCCTTCAAACTATGCTGATCTAATCTGCCTTAGGTGCTTTCTACAGCAAATACTTTAAATACAAGCATAGAGCCAACGCTCATAACTTCAGATATAAAAATGATACATGCATACGAATAGGATGAATACATGCAGCAGAACATAACCTTTGCAAAGATATGTTACATGGCATATCTAGCATAAAACATATTCCAGTTATGTCATATTTACATTCATAAGCATATTTTTATAAAACATTATGGGGTGCAATGTCACAGTAAGTATGAAGTATCCACCTCTTCTATTTCAAAACTTAAATTTCGTAAAGTGGATAGAAATTAATGTAAAACTATGGATAAAAAATGAAGACTGTTCATGAGATATGTTAATGATAAATATGGAATAACTTAATACAACAGATTCATACTTGAAATATAATCCATTCAGAATATATTATTTTAATGTTATCAACTAATATAATAGAGCTAGCAGAATGAAAAATAGGTTGACATTCATTTCTGGAGAGGAGGAAAGTTTTTTGCTGCTTTTATTGCAAATTGTGTATTATTAATTTTAAGGATCTGAAGTTTTAATTCTCATTTTTCATTATGTTTCAAGATTACTCTATAGACTTTCTCTTTCCATATGCTTTTAATACTTGTTGTATAGTCTGAATAAAAAGTATATGTTTCTAGCCAAGACCTGGGTTCAGACTCAGTGTCCACACTACAGTGCAATACTGTCAGATACAACACTGTTCTTTAGATGGTAAGATTATGTTAAGTCCCTTTTTCACATTGATAGTGGTCAACCACTTAAAGATTCTATGACTTTTTAGAAAGACTGTAATACAATACCAGTGTCCTGTCATGCCAACATCCTGTCCAAAAATGTGCGAGAGGTAGTGTTAACTGCATAATGGCTGTTTAATTGCTCAATCACAGTACAACTGTTTGATTTATCATATTGTGAAGGATTTGGGATGCTTTCAATATGAAAGCCACTATATAAAAAAAAAACAGTTCTGTTTCATACAATACATTAGTGAGATTTATTTTATAGTTCATGGTTGTTCATTACATGGGCAGCAAATTGTTAGTAGTTTGTATTGTAGTATCATTTCAGGATCCCAATCATGGATCAGTTTCTCGTTCTTCTAGGTGCATAACCAAAAGGTAGTCCCTGCCCTGAAGAGCTTGAAATATAAACAAGTGCTAAATTATGTAACTCCTCTATATTTGACATGATTGTCATGTTTATATCATTGTTTTTGAGAATCAACACCTGTAGGTGGATTTCCACAAAGCTCAAAAGGACATTTTTTTAGATTGAATCACGACTAATGAGAGAGATTTAAAAACTTGTTTGTTTTAAACTTTTTATAACGTCATATACCCAATCCAAGGTAATTTATAGGTAACTGTTATATAAATGAGGTTAACAAAATATTAAATTGTCTTCAAGCATTTTTTTTAAGGTTTCAAAGTCATTTCAGGTATTTTGTCACTTCTATATAATCGTTGCTGATGCCTTAGAATAAAATACCTGCTTTTAGTTTTTGTAAATCGTACTTGATCAATGTAGATTAGTGTATTTATGTACACTTACATTATCCTAACATGCCAGTGGCCTCATCTCCTACAATCAAGTAAGTGCTGTAATATCAAGAGATGTACTTACTGTTGTTCCATTTATCAATATCTTTAACTGGCTTTCTATGAATAATAGTCCCATCAATCTTTCTTCCCTGCTGTTCAGATGACCAGTTACACAGTGCAACTAAACACTTTTACAGTTTCATAGAATGGAGGATATTTACATTTTTATTGAGCAAGCAGCATACTATTCATAGCTTTGACCTTGGGTTACTTGTTCTCTGTCTGGAGCTTCATGGCCAGTGAAAATATCTCTCATAAACATATGGATTACTAGAGGACCTGCATTTACACTTCAGCCAGACTTCCAAGGTTTTGTCATTTTCCATTAGTTAACATGTCATGTACCTCCACAAACAGTATTAAGCGGGCCTGGAATTTGACTTGCCTACTGTGCTCTTTTCCTAGGCTAATGTTTTCAGTAATGGAATAACTTATATAGAACAGGAAATGTGAAAAGTCCAAATTCTACACTTGTCTTAAAACCTATCAAGACTCTCATCTCAGAAGTGACATATTAATCTTTTGCTGCTGTGTCAAGTGTTTTTTCATTAAATACTGTTCTCAGGTGCTGGCCTAATGCATGAATGTATCTTTTTTAATTGTTCACTTGCTTACCCAAGAGACTTCTGTCTGATTTCTGGCACCACCAACCGGGCATGGAATTGTAAGTAACAATAAGAGTGAAGTTTCTGGGCCTTAGCCAAATCCCAAAGTAGGAGTGCAGCAGGACATGAATAAAACAAGCAACTTTATTCAGCCAGAGACAGTCTAGGTTTCAATAGTTCTTCTACATTTCAGCTCTCACACCTTCCAGACAGAGAGATGGAGGAAGGGCATATATATCTTTGAAAGGATACCTCCGTAAACTCTTTCTGCATATGCATATATCTCATTTATTCTGTATGCCTTTAATAGAGCACTCTGCAAATTATTCACATCAGACTGGAAAACCATTGGGTTTGAGGATCAGATCTTCTCCCATGCTCACAAAAGTTTGCTAAACATGGGAAGTGTTTGTGACAGGTGCCAGAAGGGCATTCCTGGAGACCAGTGTCCTTTTTTTAACCACAGATTGGACAACATGAGAAACAGCAGTGCTAGTTTCCTCATACTCCCCACAAATATGCCTCACTCTTATCTTTCTTACTCTTACCACCTCTGGGGTAAACACAGAAGGAGTCAGCAGATTTGAGTTCTAATCCTCACTCTGCCACAGATAATATTTCTGATATTGTAGAAGCACCTACAGGCCCCAGATCCATCATGCTAGGCACTGTTCACACACAACAAAAATGTGGTCCCTGCCCTAAAATACTTACTATGAGTCTAATTATAAGATGAGACAACGGGTGTACACAACAAATAGATGGGGGAAGCACAAATGTAACTGAGATAAGCATAATGTGCTGTAACCACTGCATGCCAACTGCCTAACCTTTGTTGAGTGGTTTGTATGCATCACAGCAGAGGTGGGTTCCTCTGTAATCTTCTCTAAGACACTTAACCCTCAGCACCTCAGTTATTCCATATAAAAAAGAGGGTAGTACTTAGATATTGGTACCTCACAGGAGTGTTGTGAGGCTTAATTAATCATAGCATCATAGAACTGGAAGGGACCTTGAGAGGTCATCTAGTCCATCCCCTGCACTCATGGCAGGATTAAGTATTATCTAGACCATCCCTGGCAGGTGTTTGTCTAACCTGCTCTTAAAAATCTTCAATGAGGGATATTCCACGATGTCCCTAGGCAATTTATTCCAGTGCTTAACCCTGATAGTTGGAAAGTTTTTCCTCATGTCCAACCTAAACCTCCCTTGCTGCAATTTAAGCCCATCACTTCTTGTCCTATCCTCAGAGGTTAAGAAGAACAATTTTTCTCCCTCCTCCATCTAACAGCCTTTTACATACTTGAAAACAGCTAGGTTGTATTTCCTTAGTTTGTTTATGATAAGGTCATGTGAGACAGTATCAAAAGCCTTACTGAAGTCAAGATATATCACATCTACCGCTTCACCCCTATCCACAAGGTTTGTTACCCTGTCAAAGAAAGCTATTAGGTTGGTTTGACATGATTTGTTGTTGACAAATCCATGCTGTCACTTATCACTTTATTATCCTCTAGGTGTTTGCAAACTGATGCTTAATTATTTGCTCCATTATATTTCCAGGTACCGAAATTAAGATGACTGGTCTGTAATTTCCTGGGTTGTCCTTATGTCCATTTTTACAGATTAGCACTGTATTTGCCCTTTTCCAGTCTTCTGGAATCTCTCCCATCTTCCATGACCTTCCAAAGATAATCACTAATGGCTCAGATATCTCCTCAGTCAGCTCCTTGAGTATTCTAGGATGCATTTCACCAGGCCCTGGTAACTTGAAGACATCTAATTTGTCTAAGTAATTTTTAACTTGTTCTTTCCCTATTTTCCTCATTTTCACTGGTATTCACTAAGTTAGACGTCCAAGCACTACCAACCTTCTTGGTGAAAACCGAAACAAAGATGTCATTAAGCACCTCTGCCATTTCCACATTTTCTATTATTATTTCCCCCCCTAATTGAATAATGAGCCTACCCTGTCCTTGGTCTTCCTCTTGCTTCCAATGTATTTATAGAATGTTTTCTTGTTACCCTTTATGCCTCTAGCTAGTTTGGTCTCGTTTTGTGCCTTGGCCTTTTAATTTTTTCTCTACATACTTGTGTTATTTGTTTATATTCATCCTTTGTAATTTGACCTAGTTTCCACTTTTTGTAGGACTCTTTTTTGATTTTTAGATCATTGAAGATCTCCTGGTTAAGCCAGGGTGGTGTCTTGCCAATCTTTCCTATGCACAGGGCCGGCCCACAACATTTTGGCACCTCAAGCGGGGAGCTCAAATGCCCCCCCATGTCTCCTAGCTTGGTCCAAAACTTTGAAAGGTCTCAATTCTATCTTCTTCCTGTTCTACTCCTCTCATGGTACTGCTCTGCTACCTACCCCAATAAAGGAGAACTAACAACTTAAAATGCCTTGTTCAAAATTTTTAAGTAACACTTAACTTTCAAATGCCTGAACAGCAAATGTAACTTTTCTTGTCTGCATAGTAAACACTGGCATTTTTATCTGTTCGAATAATCAAAGTGGTGCTTTCTGTGCCTTCTTGGT
>NW_020664909.1:11984319-12059676 GCF_002925995.2 Terrapene triunguis
CAACAAAAACAGTATGGAGCATTCTGGGTTTTTGAGTACATAAGCCATGCCCTCTCCACTTTGTCACCATTGGGGATTTCACGCCAGTAACGTGTTGGATGGAAACTTCTGTTTTCATTGTCTTTGGGGAACATGAAGTTTTTCACTTGCTGTGGCCCATGCAGTATAAGGAAGTCCCTCAGGCTACTGCTCAAGTGGGTCCACAGTCTTGGATCATCTAGACTTAAGGAACTAAACTCAGCAGCAGCTGTTTCTTGCACCTCCACCACACTCTTCTCTGATCTACACTTTTCTTCAGGAATTTGCATGGTTACATCCATTTGAGATGGAGATATGGATGCTGCAGTAGCTGCCAGGTCACCTGCACTTTGACTAACTGGAAGATCAGGCATCTCCTCACCACTCACATCCTCACTGGGGCCGGAAGGCTCACCGTGAACATTTGTGTCTATGTATCTCAAGAGAGGTCCTCCCTGCTTAGATAGAAAAGCTTCCTTTGCTTTCTTTCTTTCTTCTGAATGCTGCCCAAGAGGGGCATTTTCTTCTTTCACTCATGACTGCTGTTCTGTGCCAGCTATAGTGGCTCTCAATACTCAATTGAAGGGGACAAATAAGCAGGCTAGTAGCAGGGCCTGAGTGAGGGACGATATCAGCATCTTAAGGGCCTAACTGGCTCCTACTACTTCAGTTGACTGCCTGTTCTCCTCAAGTGGGTTCAGGGAAGCAGCAGGAAACAGGAAGCTCCCTGAGAAGCTGGTGTTAATCAGTCCAGGCTCCTGGGGGTGCTAGAGATGTACATAAAAGGCTCCTCCTCTTCTCTCTCTCTGCAGTTCCTGCTGCTTTCTGTTATTCCCTCTCACCTTTTCTCCTGCCTGCCTGTTATGTCTCTTGTGCCTTCCTTCCTCCAGCACAGCACTCCACCGTCTCTGTGAATCTAGAGCAGAGAGAATACATATGCACCAGCAGCAGACACAATTTTCTACACTCTGGGTCCTAGTGGCACCCCCACACACACAGTCTGGCACCTGAGGCAGCCACCTCAGTTCACCTCATAGTAAGGCCAGCCCTGCCTATGCAGTGGGATAGTTTGCTCTTGTGCCCTTAATAATGTCTCTTTGAAAAACTGCCAAATGTCTTCAATTGTTTTTCCCCTTAGACTTGCTTCCCATGGGATCTTACTACCAACTTCCTGAGTTTGCTAACTTCTGCTTTCTTGAAATCCATTGTCTTTATTTTGCTGTTCTCCCTCCTACCATTCCTTAGAATCATGAACTCTATAATTTTATGATCGCTTTCACCCAAGCTGTTTTCCACTTTCAAATTCTCAGCCAGTTCCTCCCTATTTGTCAAAATCAAATCTAGAACAGCCTCTCCCCTAGTAGCTTTCTCCACCTTCTGAAATAAAAAATTGTCTCCAATACATTCCAAGAACTTGTTGGATAATCTGTGCCCTGCTGTGTTATTTTCCCAACAGATGTCTGAGTAGTTGAAGTCCTCCATCAACACCAAGTCCTGTGCTTTGGATGATTTTGTTAGTTGTTTAAAAAAAGCCTCATCCATCTCTTCTTCCTGGTTAGGTGATCTCTAATAGACCCCTACCATGACATGACCCATGTTTTTTACCCCTTTTATCCTTACCCGGAGACGTTCAACAAATCTGTCTCCTATTTCTATCTCAACCTCAGTCCAAGTGTATACATTTTTAATATATAAGGCAACACCTTCTCCCCTTTTTCCCTGCCTGTCCTTCCTGAGCAAGCTGTACTCTTCTGTACCAATATTCCAGTCATGCGTATTATCCCACCAGGTCTCTGTGATGCCAATTATATCATAGTTGTGTTTATTTACTAGCATTTTGAGTTCATCCTGTTTATTCCCCATACTTCTCACATTAGTATACAGACATCTAAGATACTGATTTGATTCCCTCTGCTCCCCGCAACAGTTCTGTCTTGTCTCTCCTTTATCCCTGCTATAACAGCCCATGCTCCCTTGAAATTCCAAACTTTCTCCCATGTCTCCATGTTCTTGACTTATCTGTCCCCTTCGAACCTAGTGTAAAGCCCTCCTCACTAGGTTAGCCGTCTGTATCCAAATATGCTGTTCCCCTTCCTTGATAATTGGACCCCATCTCTGCTTAGCAGTCCTTCTTCCTTGAACAGCATTCTGTGGTCAAGGAAGCCGAAGCCCTCCTGGCAACACCATCTTCACACCCAGACATTCACCTCCAGGATGCATCTGACTCTGCCTGGGCCCCTACCCTTGACTAGAAGGGTCAAAGAGAACACCACCTGCCCTCCCAACTCCTTCACTCTTACTGCCAGAGCCCTGTAGTCACTTCTCATCTGCTGAAGGTCATACCATGCAGTATCATTATGTTCAAGCTTTGTGATCAGAGCAGAGTGAAGAGAGTTGCATGTTGAGGGCTGCCATGGCATGGAGATTTGTAGGAGAATACTCAGCCTTTAGTGAAAACTTCGGCTAATTGTCTCTGAGGCAGAATAGACTCCAGCTCACTATCCCATGGTTGAAATGGCTCTTCATCGCTAACAGGAGTATAAAGTACTTAAAGTTATTTTTGTTATTAATAATCAGTTGTGCCCCTTTACTGATTGTAACCACACAGTCAACCACCTGACACAGTGAAATGGTGAGGATCATTACTCATCAGCATTGTGAATTTGCTCAGATTCTAAATCTTAATTTTTCATTGAACTAGCCAGTTGATGGCTAACAGGGTTGATGTATTTAGTAGCGGCTGACTGAGTCTCTACAGCAATGAATAGTGGCCAGATTTCATGCCGATGTTTAAATTGATTCAGCCAGATGTAAGGGGATTGTTGGCCCCTTACTAGAACTCAGTGGGGGTGTTTTGGTTGGCTAGCTCCCAGTACCAAAAGAAAGGGGAAGGGTCGATGGGAAATCAGGACTCTGAGACTGACTGTCCCCATGAGCAATGGGGAAAGGTCAGTGCTCCAGGTCAGCCTGATTGACAGGGCGGGCAGGCTAATGAGGGAGTCTGGAGGCCAGGGGGGTCCTGTCTTCCATGTGAGCTGGTATTGCCTGGAACAGAGTGGGCCAAGCTAAGGAGAGAGCAGGGGCCTGAGCTGAGCTGGGGAGCAGAGCCATGCCAGCCAGAGAGAACCAGAGAAGCATCCCAGGGAGCAGGTGAGTGCTGGGAGCAGAGCCACAGAAGCAGCCCAGAGAACAGACCTGTACCGGGAGGAGAACTACAGCAACCAGAGCCAGAGGGCCAAGGGAGCTGAGCTGGAGGCAGCCCCAGAGTACGCACTGTGTCAGCACTATGCTCAGATCCTTTTGTTAGCCCATTTCACCGTAGTAATTTATAAGCCAGAAAAGTTCCCCACAATAGCGGGACCATTCCCCCACTTACACAGACGTGTTCAAGAAGAGTCACACGTGGTGAAATAGAAACATTTTTGTTTGAAAACTGTACCTGAAATTGCTGTCCCTTTGCATCCTCTTTATATAAACCCCAAGAACTGGAAATTGCTCGCCACATATGCATTTTCACTTGCCTTGCCCAATTCTTATTTTTGCAAAGAAAAAATAAAAGAGCTCTGTGTAAGTTCAAAAGCCTATCTCTCACACCAACAGAAGCTGATACAATAAAAGGTATTACCTCGCCCACCTTGTCTATCTAATATCATGGGACTGACGAGGGTATAACAACACTGAATATCTTTTTCAAAGCTGGCATTATTGTTTATAGGAAAAGAAAATGTACTTAGCTTTTCTGTTATGTGCTGCTGCATACCTCCTGTAAAATTCTGGGCATTCAAGTCTTTCTGTTTTCTCAGCTTTTCGGTATATGATATGTATGATACAGATCACTTACTTTTTGCTATTGAATTGCAAGCAAAAGATAACTAAGAACACAGTAGGCATTTTGTGTTTCTTATCTCATACAATTAGGCACTAATGTGCTATAAATAGTGATCATGGTAATTTGTTCTCTCCCCTCAGGACACACCTGTGATTCAGATATACAGTTCCAGTTTCTCAGCATTCAGATAAATGAAATCTCCTTTCTAGGGATTATTTAAGGAAATACAGGCATTGATATTTTACAGTCCATGTATAAATATCACAGGTGAAATTATGATTTCTGGAGGCATGTACCATTAGAGATTCCACTATCTGATGAGACCAACCTCTGAAGAGAGGGACAGTTTAATCTACTGTTTGCTGAATTTTAGAGATTAGAGGTGGAAACGTGTATTTGTATTAGGTCACCTAGTCCATCCCTCTGTCAATGCAGGATTGTTCTCTGCATAATTTATATCATATTAGTGGATTGTCTAATCTAGTTTTAAATGTCAGAAGCTATGGAGCTTCCCTGTCCTCTGGGAAAATATTTCACAATGGAATAGATCTGTCTGTCAGGGATTTCTTTTTCCTGTTATCCAGCCTAAATTTTCCCTTTAACTTCAGACCATTACCCTAGTTGCAGACTCACAACCTACCCTTAATGATTTTCTCTTCTTGGTGTTTATACCTTTTAAATATTTCAAGAATATTTGCTTGTCCCTCCAGTAATTGTTGCTTAGCCAAACTACACATATTCAGCTATTTTAATCTTTCCTTGTAAATCAATCTCTCTAGGCCAATAAATCATCTTTGTTGCTTTTCTTTGAACTCCCTCCAGATGGTTCACATCTTTCTGCAATGAGGTTCCCAGAAATTAATACATTATTCTAGACATGATTGCACCAGAATCATATATCAGAGCTTACTTGCTCTGTGTTGCAATTCTATGTATCTGAACACAAATTTACATTGGCCTTTTTGTCGCAGTCTTGAATTGCAAAATCATATCTATTTTGCTGTGCTCTGTCACCCTCTGATTCAGCATTACTGCCTTGTTCTGCCTGTTCTGTTCCCCTTCTTTTGAATATTTATTTCAAATTATTCTTCCTGGATGCATTAGGTTGCATTTTTCTGAATTGCTTTCCCTTTTGTAGGTACTTGCCTGTAGCTGAAGTTTCTTTATATTTGAAAAGTCTCCTGGAATTAAGTATTGTAAAGTGCTCTTATGAACTGTTTGGCTTAAACCAGGAAAAAAGGAGATGAGTGGTTTATGGTATCACCCAAACAGTGTGTGAACACATTTTGAACAACAGGATGATCAGGCAGGGGGAATGTAATTTTATATTTTTTAAAAATATATATTTCACATATAAATAAAAATAGGTACTCAAAAAGTGACAATGGGCAGTCCATTAGGTGCCTTATTGCAAAAGATGACAGATTTCTCCAGAAGAGACATGTTAGCTAATTGAAAAGTCTGCCTGAAATTAAAGTAAAAAACTGCATAAAAGGGTTAGACTAGGGAGCATCATGAGTACTTCACTCATGCAGATTCATACACAAAGCCATTCACTTTTCAAGAATAGATTTGGATTAAGCAGATTAGTATTTCTTTAAATGAAAAATACAATGAAATGTGTAACGTGACTTGCCAAGGGACTAGTAAAGAATTCTCCAGGGAGATGTATTTTTAATGAAGGTGGCTGAGAAAATTACTTGAAAGCTGATGGAAATCCCATAAAAGCTTAAGTCATCCTTATTTTTATACTAAAAGATTGTGGTGATAAAATACTTAGATGAAATTGGACCTGGCCCCTGCACAGGTGCACCCAGGTGTAGCGGGCATAAAGTGTTTCCAGCCTTGCATCCCATGCACAGGGGGCATTATTACAGTTCTTCCTAGTGCCCCAGAGCTGGCCGGGTGCACAGATGGGCACTCCTGAAGAGCAGTGCTGTAGCCATGCCCCTCTTGTTTCCAGGGGATGTCCAGGATGGGCACTGCCTCAGGAAGTTAAAATCCCTCAGAGAGCAGCTCTTCATGGGGTGATGGGACTGTGTATCATCCTTATTACAGTTCAATGGCTAAGAACCACAACTCAGCTGAAAAAATACAAATACTGGTGCTTTTTCTTTGATGAAATACTTAATAAATACAGATTTTGCATGTACAAATGGATACTTTCAGCCAGAACGTTGCCCTTTCTGCTAGTTACCCGAGACACATGAAATTAAAATATATTCATATATTAACTGCTGTCTAGTTTAGAACTGTCAAATAGCTTATTTCACTGTGGAATCTTAAATCAGGGGACAATAAATCCATGTTCTTTCATCCGCCTCCACAACATCTAATAGTGCTTTGTATAGGGGTAGGGACTGTAGTGTTCCCTTCAGCCCCTTGCTCGAACAGCCATTATTGACATACCTGAGTTCCCTTCACTCACCTCAATTTACCACACTATTTCAATGGGATGGAGAGTGGCAGGTGATAAAATGTCTCCTGGAAAATAAATGGGCTCCTAATTTCTTTTTGTACTGAGCAGCTTTTCCTTGTGCGCTAGTTCACTCCCAGGTGTTTTTAGGCCTGTCAGTCAGCTGGCTGCAGCTCCTTGCGTTTTCTCTCCAGGGCCTGATGTCTCCAGACTTGGCAGCAGCAAAGTGAAACAGCCGTCAGTTGTAATGCTGTGTTGAAGCAGAACAAAATACAAAGTTTGCCACACATAAAATCTAAAACATAAACCACATTACCAAAGGGGCAAAGAGCCATCCATCACAACATCAGTTCAAGTCCTTGCAGGTTCTGGTCCCCTATGTATTGGTGGGAGAATAACTTGTGAATGAGTCAGTGTGAGCTATTGCTGGATGGTAAGGGGACACGAGGTCATTCTCTAATATTTGCATCCACTTTCTGGTCTTTTTGACCGAAGTTTAGGGCAATAACCACGATTTTGTGCCTCAAGCACTGCCTGTGACAAACCATGTGCCCATATGCACAAGTACTCCCAGTGGTCCACAGGAAATCACATCACTGTTTGAATTAGACTTCCTTTGACAAAAAGCAAACCACCATATGGTCCTCTTGACAGTCTCCTCTAGCCAAGTGCCAATGACACGATAGCACCAGTGGTGCCAATACTCTTCTCGCTACTTTGTCACAGTGCACTTCTCACTGTTTAGTTTGTGTGTCTGATTTGTTCTCTAGACTGCACTGCACAGGAGCATGCGCAGGAATTTAAATTTGCCCCCTTTTGGATGGGCAGATTCTGTGCCTCCCCTGCCTAGGTGTTCGCTCCCCTCCCCCCCCAGCCTTGGGAGGAGCTTGCTGCCCGCCACTGCCCCTGCCTCAGCATGAGCTCACTCTTTCCCACGCCCTGGCAGGAGTTCGCTTTACTGTCACCCGCCCGCCCAGGCCCCAGGAGGAGCTTGGTATTCCCCCCACCCCAGCAGGAGTGCTCTCTTTCCTGCCTCAGTGGCCCTGAGGCCAGAGAAGTTCTGTGACACTGATGATTATTGGGGAGGGTGCCCCCTGCTTGCCCCCTTTTGTGCACACCCCTGCCACTGCACAAGGGACAAACCATATTAAATGTACAAGTTGCCAGAAGCCATATTAACTGTAGACATAGTGCTGTATGCACCATGGAACTAACTTGCATGCTATTTTCCCAGCAACCAGCTTTTTTGAGAAGCCATTTAACCTTAAAGGCTGCACCTGGTGGAGAATAAGCACTAATTGAAGATGAAGCCCAGCTGGGCGGAAGAGTGCTGCAGGAAGGGAATTTGCAGTTGTATTCTGGGCATAGAGAGGAAGGTAGGAGGAAACCCAGGAAAGGAGCAAAAGACCTGGGATCCTGTTCCTGATGGAGGAGTTACCCAGAGGAGTTGCAGGGAAGAGCCTGTAGAGGTGGAGTAGGAAGAAGTCCCGGGAAAGAGCAGCAAGGGCTGAGACTGTGTAGACCTTGGCTGCTTATAGAGTCTATGGACTGGAATGGAAAGTAGTGGCCTGGGTTTCCCTGCCAGCCACTGGGAAAGTGGCACAGACCAGGAATTAATGAAGGCTGCCTGAGACAGCACATGGGTAGATTGTCCAGTGGGACTTGGCTACCCTGGAAGCGGAAAATTATATAGTGATCTGTCTGGAGGGCTGAGTAATGGAGAGAGCAGCCTGTGTCCTGGAGAGGAAGAGGAACTATGGGGCCAGTGCACAATGGAAGGGGGCACTAGGCCAGATGAGAGCTGATCCACCAGATCTAGCCACAAGAAGGCATCCTAGTGGTGAGTGTACCCTGTGACAAGCACATTTAATACATTGAGAGTTCTATACTCTATAAAATCGCTCCCCCTCAAAATGAAGTGAGTGGGATTAATTAAGGTTGTATTTAATATATAAGGAGAAACCCAACTCTAACTTATAAAAATTGACTGCCAATAATAACTAAAAAATAACAGTTCACTGATATGCGTGACTGATCCCTGTTCCCCACCATCAGTCTGGAAGTCTGCATTTGGAGCATTTCTAATTTAGTAGCATGCCAACTGCAGGTTGTGCTGATGTGAGTAACAGCAGCAGTTGTAATAGCTTGTCTATCTGTCTGTGCATAAATTGCATCAAGTCCAGCTGCCTCCTCACTCCACTGTGTATGGAACACTTCACCTTTGCTCTTACATTTATGTAAAATGCAAGAGGCAGATATTATTATCTGTTCACCCACAATGACATTTCAGTGACTACTGTACCATTATTTCCACCTTTTTATCTGTCAAAAGCACACTCCAGCACCTTCCCACTGCCTGCAGAGTGCACAGGAAAATTGGAATAGCTCCAGATCTGTGTAATCTGGGGATGATTTCATGAGCCATGGGAAAAATGAGTATGTAGGGTCACCAAGAACCATAGTCAAAATCAGGATACTATTCATG
The DNA here is from genome assembly GCF_002925995.2 of Terrapene triunguis. Taxonomy (NCBI): domain Eukaryota; kingdom Metazoa; phylum Chordata; order Testudines; family Emydidae; genus Terrapene; species Terrapene triunguis. The sequence continues at coordinate 11,993,068 of NW_020664909.1, forward strand.
TCAATGCTTTTTAGCAGGAAGAGTTCCTACTCCACCTGCTCTTGTAAAGACATGAAATTTTGCTAATTCTGCCATCATACGTTTTACCTGACCTCATGATATAAATGTCCAGAACCTGCCATAAGAATCCATGAAGGCCTGCATTGCCACTACTGTCCAGGGTATACAGCAGTCACAGGGCAATCACCACTCTTTTCCATGCTGAATGAAGCTCTCATCCTCGTGCTGTGGCAGTGCAATGTCAGGGTGAGCTCTTAACAGAGGTATAGAAAAGTCTCCTTTCTCATTCTGAAGTTAAACAGTCATGGCTGCTCATCCATTATCAAGAAAAATTGGTTCTACCAGTCTGTGTGGTCTGAACCCAAAAGCAGCCCTCCGGCTGGTGAGCATCATCCTCAAGTACTTTCCAGATCCAGCTGTCCCAGGGGGAGGAATGGCAAGGTAGTTGCAGAAGTAATTCAATTAACTGCTGGTCTTGGTCTCAGCTCTCCACAGGCACTTCTGGAACATTCTCCACTACCTCACCACAGCAACCCAATATACCCCATAGTTTTCAAAAGCTTCAACAGAAGCCTTTTCTTGCCGAGTAGGGAGCAAGAGCTAAGAGCTCATCTTGGACTCCATTTTGAGAAAAGGAATTGGAAATGATTCTGGTTTCTGTCCATTTGTAAGAGTTTCTCGGGGAATTATTAGTTTGATTTCTCTCACAATCTGCCCGTGCACCCAGAAGGCATTTCAAAATGCTCCAGGATCCCTGCTTCAGAGAGTTGTCCAAGAACTGTAGAGTAGAGGGCTTGAGGACAGTGCAACTGCAGTGGTGCCATACAGTACAAGGATGGGGGTGGGGTAAAACTGCACCCGGAACAGCACAGCAGGTGTGAACATGCTGCATCATTGATGCTTATGCTTGTGTTTCCCACCAGTTTATTTATCTGCTGTCCAGTCCCCTAGCATAAATGGAGGCTCTGAGAGCTGGAAGGAACTATTGTCTGGTGTTGAATAGATTAGAGTAGATTTTTCACACTCCCAATTAAGGTTAAGATATTGATGTAAAGCATATTATTCTGCATATATTTTTAAGATGGCTGTGTACTGTAGTTTTGTATTAGAAACAGATATATATGGAAGCAGCTGTGTTATTGGGATTGAACTTGTAATGATTTTGTAGGCCCTATAAGAAACTCAACTGATGGTATATTGATTATGAATCCTCACTGATAAGGTATTGCTGGACTGAGGTTGTTTCAAGTTTTATTTTTAAGGGGTCTTACACACTGTATGAATTATGGACATTTCTGTTGTTTTTGTTCCGTTTTGATGCTCCTTGATCATTGTGCTAAGAAGCCTCTTTTCTGTCTCCCTTCACAGAGGGGTTGATTCTATTGTTCTCTCCCAAATGTCACTAACAAAAGTGACTGGGAATTTAATTGCCTGTGCTTCTGTGTGTAATGTTTGTACTGCTTAATTGTGCCATGTGAGAGGAACTGATTAGGATCCATTACACGAGCTGTATGATGTGTGCTGTTTATCAAGTATGAGTGTGGCGGGAGGCTTGTGGGGAATTACTGGAGATACTTCTGAAAATTACAGATTTATAGCACTAGTTGGTATCAACCAGAATAAAAGAGTCTGGGAAAGCATACACAGTACAACTGCCACTATTAGAATACCCCTGTTGTTCTGGTTTTGTACCTTTCTTAACCAGACTGCCAGTTTGTGCCAATCTGCCAACTGTGTGATAGATTTGGGATGTAGGCATAAGTGCCCAGAATGAGGATGAGACTGCCCTATTCATTTCCACTTTTGCCCAGAGCTGTTGTTTTCTTTGACCCATAAAACATTTATCCTTTTGAGAATTATAAATCCAGATGGAGAGAAGTAACAGATTAAATCGATGAACAACAAATGTTTGTTTCATAGTATATCATTCCAAATATTCTATGTGTAATCAAATTTATTTTGACATTTCAATAGTGATATGGGTTTCCAAATAGTCTTTGGGGCTATATACATTTTCATTAACCACACTGTAAGTTCTTCGGGGCAGATACTCACTGTGGTTGTACAGTGGCTAGCAAATGGGACCCTGATCCAAACCCTACTGTGATTACAAGTAATATTTCATAGTTTTCCTTTGTGCTACAAATGGTGGGATCAAATTCTGGTTTCTTTGATACTGGTTATAATCCTACTGTAGTTAATGGGATAAACTGAGCCTCGATTTTTTTTTTCACTGGTGAAAACCCAGCACCAGGGTTATCGAGGCAGAAAATCAGATGTTGATGCAGCAGTTTCTACTTCTTCTCTGCCAGAAGCCCATAGAGTATCTTAAAAAACACCACTACCACAAGCCAAGGAGTATGCTGATTCAGTATATCCTCTCAGCAGCCTTCACCAACAGAGTTCCTGTGGACCTCTGTGTTCTCTCATAACAGAACACTTGTCTTTTTTTTATTCCCACAATATATAAACCAAGTTGAGTAATCACATTATTGTATAGTCCTTATCATCTCTTCATGTCTCTTCTGTTTCACCCTCACTTGTAATATCATGTCTATAACTTATTTAGTAGGCTCTTTCAGGAGAGGACTGTGGATACAAATTTCAAAACCTATAAGTCACTTAGGCACTTCTGAATTTTTTTACTTTGTGTCTTTATATATTTTTTGAAATACCTAGCCCTCCCTTTGGAATTACTGAATAACAACAGTGTGTGTTAAGTCAAAATAATTAAAATAAGCAAGATTTTTGTCTGAGTAAGGATTGCAGGATGGTCATTAAATAAGAACAAGTTTTTGTGTGTGGGTGGGGTTAGAGAATATTTTGTGATCAGATAAATGTTACCGTATTAAGGAAAATACCTTAGTATGTGTTCCAAACGTTACTATGTATCACTGACCTTAAAAATGTAGCAATCCATATCATGAGGCAGAGTACCTGAAAATTTGACATGCATCCAAATTCTCATTTATAATTAAGAATCTCTGATGTTCTCTTTACTAGTGAAATGAAAGTGGTGTTTTTTTCTTTCAGTTTTTTGAATTTGTTTAAATTTTTTATTAGTTTTAGCCTGCATATGAGTTAGTTCAATATAAGTACTAGGAAAAATATCATTAGAGTGAGCCAAATCCAGCTCTCCTTACTCACATATTGACTTCAAAGAGAATTTTACATGATTAAGGGAAGCAAAAATTGGCCCTACATCTCTGTTTGGCTTTGTAGTCTACAAAGGATTATTAAGCAAAAACAGGGAATTCAAGACCTAACATTTCTAATGTAAAAAGCAAGAATATGTTTTATTTTAGACTAAAATATTGGACGAAACATGGGTTTCTTAGTAGTTCACCTTTTAAAATAGCGTATATGAGCACTGATGCCCTGATCATTATGATGTTTCTATTTTTAAAAAGAACTCCAAAATTCACTAGTGCACATGTGGTCCTCTAGTGTCTGGGACTGAAAGGACTCACCCCAAACATGGCAAGCTTATTTGTGGACTTTTTCAGTAAAGAATCATTCAAAATGTTTTGCCAACCCTGTATAATGCAATAGTGTAAAATAAAACATCACTACTTCTCTTCTTGCCCCTGCTCCCACCTGCCATCCATGAATGTGTGTGTATGTGTGTGGGGCAGGGGGAAATCCCTGCAGTTGCTCCATCCCCTTCTGGAAACCCTGGGGCTGAAGGAGGGAGTTGAGTAAGGGATATAGTACTGGTCCTCTGGTAGATGGTGGTGAAAGAGGGTGAATGAAGACATTTAAGGAGATTGGAAAACCTTTTTTCAGCTTAACTGCACCTCTGACCCCATGGTCTGTCCAAGGGATGCCCAAGGGATGACTTGGTAAGTTGGTCTGTCCAAGGGATGCCCCTTTAAGTCTCAAGCCTCCGGCCATGACCTCTCTATAGGCAGAGTCCACAACACTCTCCTTTCAGACCAGGGATTAGGGTTGCAGTCCCCCTACAATTCATTGTGATTTATCCAAGCATGTCTGAATTTAGCTCAGATCCTGGAGTTTTCCTTCTCTCCCAGTGTTAAGACAATGGTTTACCAGAGATCACTTTGCTTTCACAAAGCAAAGTCTATCTAAGGACAAAAGTCTTACACAGAAGCTTTATCATAAAGCAATAAACAATCTATACACTTGCTTAAGCTTACCAGGTATCCCCCATCTTCCACATGGAGACCCTGTCAGGTTCCAGTCCTTCAGACTCTTCAGCAGGGTTTGCCCTCTTGGTTAAAGTTTCCTGTCACTTTATTAGACCAAAATGATGGCCCACTCATTCAGTTCAGGCTGACCCTTTATACCATCGGCTCATTCTTTTGTCTCCTGAATCTCTGAACCAGTATATGCTATTCACCTGAAGGGACAGTACTTCACTGGTGGTACTCTTTTACCTGTCCTAGAGTCTGCAGTAATTAACCCTCCCCTCCCCCCATATTGACTTTAGTTCCTGAAGGGAACTCCTTAACCCTTCCCTACCAGCCAGCATACAGGCCCTGGCTCACAGAGGCACAGATAATGTTTGTAAATTTGATACAGTAGCCTGTGTTTGTCAGATCTGTCACTCTAGGAATGGAGAGTGTTTAAATGAAAGTGGGAGAGGTTGAGGAAGGAAAGAACAGAACAGAAGGATAGAGGAAGAAAATTTATGAAGGGACGGGATTGGATGAAATTGAAGAGGGAAGTAGAATGGAAAAAACAAATGGTCTTCAAATCAAAGGAGAGATTTTAAAAATGAACATTTAAAAAAATACTTAAATACAGATGCAGAGCCGGCACTAGGCATAAGCAGACTAAGCAATTGATTAGGGCCCCGAGCAGTTCAAGGGGGAACCCTATTAATTATTAGTATTATTGGGGGGGGGATATTCTTGCTTAGGGCCCCCAATGGGCTAGCACCACCTCTGTACAGATGCAATAAATATGCTTTTTTGTGGTTTCAGTGTATACTGATTATCTAACCTTAGTATCCAATGGATACGGAATACGATTGGGGGTCTGGAAGTGAGTGGGAGAGCAGTGCTGGGGGCTTAAGGAAGGGCTGAAGGCAGACTGCAGAAGGAAGTAGAAACAGTTCAGGAGTTGGGGTGGGGTGCAAGTTGCAATGGGAGGGAGTAGATAACAGTAAAGCAAGGAACAAATGGAAAGAGAACAAAAAAAGGGAGCCATCATAAGGTTGATGTCTTTGTAAAATATATGGTGTAGTTCAACTCCAAGTTGTAGGCATGAATTATGGAGTAAACCTTTATCAACTGTTAGGCAGGAAGTCAGACTAGATATTCTAATAATGGTCCCTTTGGACGCTCCAGTATAAGAATCTGTAATTTCATATTTAATTTTTCAAGATTTAAATATGCTAAAATACAGACAATTGTTTGCTTATATATCCATCTGTTTCTGCCTAAGAAAATGCAGTATGTAACCTGACATACACATTCATTGTTTTGCATATGAAATGTGACTATGTTATAGAAATGTAACAGTGATGCTGGCAGCCTCTTAATGGAGAAGCAGAGCTGAGCTTGTCTGTGGAGCCTGCTCTTTTTATCTCCTCAATTACTGAGCCAGAAATTACTCCACTATTTTGTACAAGCATCTCTTTTCTCAGAGTCTTTGAGGCCATCTATGCCAGTTTACAGCACCAGGGTAGAAACCTTTTATCTCACAAATAATCAATACCATCTGTTTAAATGTGTACAATTAATCGTACCTGTTCCTTAACAATTTGGTGAACCTAGATCATTGCTTTTCAGCCTATCGTAACCCATAACAGTAGCATCTCATTTATCTCCTTGATATTCCAGAATCCCTGAGGCTGACTTTCCTGATCCACTCATTTGGTTTACAGCATAACAGAGATGTAAATGTAGAGTTCATGTAGCAAGTTCAGCTCCGTGAGTCAAAGTTCAGGAAGTACGCTGAGAAACCTTCTGAGTTAAATAGCATACATTTTTGAGACTGTAGTTGTTATAGTCTACAGTAGCAGTACAGCTTGATGTAAAATGTAATCAATACAAAAAAGTCAATGTAGTCTCTCCTAGATAAGAATATTTCCTCCACTAAATTATCCTTCAGCTAGCCTGTCAATCTGGGTAAAGGTACTTAAGACAATACATTGAAGTTGTTTAATCATCTTTGTTACTGAGAGAGCAGAAGAGTGTGGCTTTCATGGAATCTTTGACTGGGACATTGGTTTTCAGTCATTTTTTAAAAAAAAATATATAAACGGACTTATGCAGTGACAATGTCAGTGTTAGAAAATGTGAAATTGTACACTGAATGTAGGTTGTGAAAGGAAAATTGGAAACATGAAAGTTGGGTGGAGACTTTTTATTAACCACTAGAAAACAGGAATTTGTAAAATGCTTGAAAATTACAAAGAACAGACAAAATGAAGAAGAGCAAGAATCAGAATAGGAGAGGGCCTACTATGGCTTGATCTTAAATTTCCATCCCGTAATTAAGAGAGCCGCTGGACCAGAAGAGAAAAAAAACAAGAAATCACATAATACAGAATATGGATTTATGGATTTATGGCATAATGATCAGAAGCCACCCAGTTCTAAACAGATGCAAATCTTGAGTGTGAGTAAGGTGCCATTGTTTGCTAGAATATTACATTTACACACTTCAGAGCACACTCAAAAAGGTCATATTTGGTCTCTGTAATCCTCAAAATGAGTAAATGTGGCACTTTTGTAACACCTGCATTTTAATTGCTAAATGAATTTCCATTTTCCAAATACATGCTGCCTGCAGTGTATGAACACTTCACTTGTTTGTTTATTATAGTGAAGGGATTTTGTGTTCATTTCTTTTCACTTTAAGTTGTGGTTGTGTTTATAAGTAACTTATCTTAAATTAATGTTTGGATTTCTCTGATTTTAGCATCATCTGTTAGCAACATAATTTCAGACTTCATATATGTATAATATAATTTAAGGTAATTTAGATATAGGTATAGTAGATATAATTGCCTTAAATTTATGTAACACTTCACAAATTTAGGCCCTGATCCTGGATGCACTTAAGAATCTGATGTTTGTAATGTTGTTGTAGACCTGTTGGTCCCAGGATATTAGAGAGACACAGTGGATGATGTAATATCTTTTATTGGACCAACTTCTGTTAGTGGAAGAGACAGACCTTCAATCTACACAGAGCTCTTCTTTGGTCAATATGAGCTCTGTGTAGCTCAAAAGTTTGTCTCTTTCACTAACAGAAGTTGGTTCAATAAATGATATTACCTCACCCACTGTGTCTCTTTAAGAATCTAAGTAAGTTCACTCATGAGCAGACATACTGGCTTCTCACTTGAGTAAAGTTACCCACATCTGAAAGCATGTTTAGGATCAAGCCCTTACATATTTTTCCTGTCCAAAGAGCTTATAGCCAAAAACAGATGCATAACCAAAAACATGTGACACAAAACAAGAGTTTTGGTGAAATTAACGTAAGAGAAATATTATTGAAAGAAGTTGATATGAAGAAGAGGAGAGTGAGTGTGTGGTAGGAAAGGAGAGAGAATTTCCTATACATACAGGGTGATACCAGCTTTCTACCTTTAATAAAACTTTAGTAGCCTAATAGACATTTATGAATCCCTAGACCACTGAACTGCTGGCTGTCTACTATTTAGATTAATTATGTTTAATATTCAACTACTGAGCTGCCGTTAAATTTTATACTGAATATGAGCCTTGTCTGATCTTGGAAATTCTGAACTTGAACAATATATTTATCTGTCAAATTTCATTGCTAGAGTCCCCTTTGTGTCAAGGGGCTTAAAAACGACAAAGTAAAATATCCTGAACTTTTCCAAAACTACTGTGGTTTTTACAAATCAAATGCAAAGGCTAAAATCTACTATAAGAGTTTTGGCAGCCAAATATGATTTTGTGAACTCCCAGGTTGAAAAGCCTCAATGTAATGGAGTCTTTGTTCATCTTCTTATTGTGTAAATAATAACAAATGCTTACAATTGCTATATACTCTTTTTGCTCAGAAACTGGAAAAAAAAGTAAACTATTGACACTTTCTCAATTACTATAGAATTTTTAAAAATCAGGACCGGTACTTTATCTAAAAAAAAATACAAAAGGGAAGTTTGAAAAAATTGGACCCAAGTGTTAGTTAGCTGAAATAGATCTTTTGTCTACTGAACAGAAGATACATTTTTATGAATGTTAAAGATTGAAAATGATGTTGATAAGATACAACCCAGCTGAAAAGATGGGAGAGGATTTTGGACAAAGAAATTGATCTGGATAAGTGGGTGCCTATATGGGAAAGGGAATATACATCTTCAATTTGTGTGGCTCATAAAAAAAATGTTTATAAGTTACGGTATAAATTGCATTTGACTCTACTTAAGATCCATCATATTTTTGCTACTAGGGAGACACTCTGTTGGAGGGACTGGGGGAAAGGGGAATATACTTGCATATGGGGGTTATGTCCAGAAATTAGATGGTTACTGGGGAAAATTATTAAGAGATTAATTTTATGATGAAAGACCAACTTCCTAGATATCCCCTGACTTGCTTATTTAATGTTACAGTAGAGGATCTACATTTTAAACAGAGTAACATTTTTTTTTTATTGTTAGTAGTTAGCCTTAGTATTGCACATTATTAGGGAAATGTGCATTTTCCTTTGGAATTGTGGTATAGCAAAATATGGATGGTCCCAGTAATGGAAAATCTTTCACACCAAGTACATACACAAGTGAAGTACCAAAAAGACAATAGGTGTTTAGAATTTCGTCACCCTTATTAGTATGCTCAGAGGAGGAGGGCTCCTCAGCCAGCAAGCCAGAATCGTTAGCCAGGTTACTTGAATATTAACCTGATCCTGTATAAGTAATATATGATGTAGTGTGTGAATGTTTTCTTGTAACTTTGCCTTAATAAAAAGTTTCCAAAAATTATTGAAAAATAAACTTTACCATAACACTCCATTAATAGACACCAAATTTGTGATTTGCCTGGGAATGAGGATGCATCCTAAATGGTTGCTACCATTGTGTATTTATGTAGCTGTAAGGTTTAATTAATTTTTTTGTTTTAATGATCATTCTAGTCTGTCTGACCATCTGTGTATGACAATGTTTCTTTTAAAAAAATAAATGTGCAAGCTGATACGTTTTTCTAAAATATAAATAACTTCAATGAGCAGTAGTTATTTTTAAATATAATGCCCACAAGTTTTGTTTCATTAATAAAACCAACTTCTACAAATGAGACATTATTGTTCAAAGGGATACAGTGCAGGTATTGCTGTAACTAATTTAAAGATGAATTCTAAAGAAAATCAGTTGTTCTTAAAATCAAGTTTATACTTCTTAGTTGTTTGTACTTCATTGTGAGTGGTTAGAGCTAAAAGAACAGCCAGTAAGCACACAAGATTTCTGCTAGAGCTAACGTCTCAGAATGATATATTCTGGGGCATCTCTAGCAAACCTGGGAAAGGCGAACAGATTTTATGAAGGCTGCTGTGGGGAATAAGGGAGTTGTGTAATATTTTTTTATAAATAACTTGAAAGGCATATGATATCTCTTTGATATTAACCTGCCCGACTGCCAGGAGTTAAATCAAAGAAGGCTATTAAGGGAGAAGCCCAAAGGAAATGAAACAATGACACTGATAAGAGATTTGGAGGAACAATATAAAAAATCTGTTTATTGGGGAATACCCTCTATCTGTCTCCATGCGGGCTAGAATGGCTTAGTCTTCCCAAGACCAATTTTAAGATCAAAGGGAATCCTATATCTAAAAAAATGTTGGCCTCCTTGGGAAGCAGAAGAGGGGAGTGGATTGTCAGCAGATGGGGTCTGACACCCAGATTGACCAAGATGGAGGGAGCAGGCTGCAAGTGGGGCAGTTTGGCTCTCCCACCTCAGCGATGGCAATAAGCTGGACCTCCCTTGAGCTATGGGTAGAGTGGTTAAACTTATGTAAGGAGCTGTGTGTCTAGTCTTTTTATTATGTTAACCCATTTTCCTAAATGATTTGAACCTTTGAGAAATGAATAAATAATATTTTGTTCTGAAGACTCTTTCTATGTCACTGCAAAGGTGTGCTGTCACAGGCTTCCTGTGAGGCAAATCCACAGCCAGGCCTGGGCTGCTTACTCAGCTGCCATGACTCAACCCTCCAACAGAGCCTGCAGTGACTCATCGCTCAAGCATGTGGTAGCAGCTTCTCCCTGAGCAGTGCCTCTGTCAGGTGCCCCCCCCCCCCCCCCGCATTTCACTGACCCCACCCAACAGAGCTGCAAGTTAGTCTGCGCAACAGCACTACTTGGCCAGGAGCCCTTCTGCTGCCTCACAATGTCATGGACTCCCTAGCCGTCCAGCCTGCCCTTGATCTGGATCTGGTTCCTTTTCCTACCCCAGCCTTTTCCCAGCCTGCTTCAGCCTTGTCTGTGCCCTGCCCTGACCCTGCTCCAGCCTCCTGACCCTCAGATACTTGGATGGACACCATCTTGGCTTTGACCTTCAGCCTGCTCTCTATGGTTCTAATTTGGCTTGCCCATGACTTTGACCCCAGTGTTGACCCTGGTTTGAGCATTGCACTCACCCTGATCCCAACCCTACATCTGGCTTCCATCACCATTCAACCACTGGCCTGTTTGCCTAGAACCCAGAGCCTGACACTCCCAAAGGGAAACACAGGTGCCAAAACCACAGTTGGGAGCCAGGGGGCTTCAGCCCAGAGATACAGCCAACAGGTTGGACCATGTAGTTCCACTCAGAGTGAGGTGCAGGATACCAGATCTAAGAGGTTCACTCACGGGTGACTAAAAGGAGATCTAAGGTGCAGTTCACCATGTAGTCTTGGCAGAACCAATTTTTTTTTATGATAGTTAAATTTGTTCGTATGCTCATAGCTCTTTCCCTGTTTCCCAATTCTAGTTAGTAGGGGTACTTGTAGGGCTATTGTGAGCAAAGACATGAAATAATTAACAAAGCATGCATTCACAGCAACCTTGTAAATATATGACTAGTAGATAAGAGAAAAGTAGGGGAGTGAATAATGCGTAAAGGATACGAGAGAAGTAAATGATGTCTAATGAATGGCAGATGTGTGACATGTGAGACTGGTTCTCAGAAATTAATGAACCAATCATAGAGTGTGTGGTATGATCTAGAATGGAATGCACATCTGGTAGTATCTTTTTGGGGAATGTGTATATAAATTGATAAATTATTTAGGGCTATCAAGCAATTAAAAAAATTAATCGCAATTAAAATTTAATCGTGCTGTTAAACAGTAATAGACTACCCTTTATTTAAATGTTTAGGGATATTTTCTACATTTTCAAATATATTGATTTCAGTTACAACACAGAATACAAAGTGTACAGTGCTCACTTTATATTTATTTTTTATTACAAATATTTCCACTGGGAAAAATAAATAGTATTTTTCAATCCACCTAAACAAGTACTGTAGTGTAATCTCTTTATCATGAAAGATGAATTCACAATTGTAGAATTAGGTACAAAAAATAACTCCATTCAAAAACAAAACAATATAAAACTTTAGAGCCTACAAGTCCACTCAGTCCTACTTCTTGTTCAGCCAATCCCTCAGACAAACAAGTTTGTTTACATTTGCAGGAGATAATGCTGCCTGCTTCTCGTTTACAATGTCACTTGACAGCGAGAACAGGCGTTCGCAAGGTGTTGTAGCTGGCATCACAAGATATTTATGTGCAAGATGCGCTAAAGATTCATATGTCCCTTCATGCTTCAACCACCATTCCAGAGGACATGCGTCCATGCTAATGATGGGTCCTACTCAATAATGATCCAAAGCAGTGTGGACCAACCCATGTTTGTTTTCATCATCTGAGTCAGATGCCACCAGCAGAAGAATGATTTTCTTTTTTGGTGGTGCGGGTTCTGTAGTTTCCGCATCAGAGTGTTGCTCTTTTAAGACTTCTGAAAGCTCTACACCTCATCCCTCTCAGATTTTGGAAGCACCTCAGACTCTTAAACCTTGGGTCGAGTGCTGTAGCTATCTTTAGAAATCTCACAATGGTACCTTCTTTGCGTTTTGTCATATCTGTAGTGAAAGTGTTCTTAAAATGAACAACATGCTGGGTCATCATCCGAGACTGCTATAACATGAAATATACGGCAGAATGCGGGGGGAAACAGAGCAGGAGACATACAATTCTTCCCCAAGGAGTTTAGTCACAAATTTAATTAACACATTATTTTTTCATCAGCATGGAAGCATGTCCTCTAGAATGGTGGCCAAAGCATGAAGGAGCATACAAATGTTTAGCAGATCTGGCACATAAATGCCTGGCAATGCCGGCTACAAAAGTGCCAGGCAAATGCCTGTTCTCCCTTTCAGGTGACATTGTAAACAAGAAGTGGGAAGCATTATCTTCCGCAAATGGGAACACACTTGTTTGTCTGAGCAATTGGCTGAACAAGAAGTAGCACTGAGTGGACTTGTAGGCTCTACAGTTTTACATTATTTGGTTTGCTTTTGAATGCAGTTATTTTTGTACATAATTCTACATTTGTAAGTTCAACTTTCATGATAAAGAGGCTGCACTACAGTATTTGTAATGGGGTAATTGAAAAATACTATTTCTTTTATCATTTTTATAGTGCAAATATTTGTAATAAAAATAAATATAAAGTGAGCACTGTACACTTTGTATTCTGTGTTGTAATTGAAATGAATAGATTTGAAAATGTAGAAAACATCCAAAATATTTAAATAAACGGTATTCTATTATTGTTTAACAGTGTGATTAATCACACAATTAATCACGATTATTTTTTAATCGCGTGACAGCCCTAATCTAGACCATCCCTAACAGATGTTTGTCTAACCTGCTCCTAAAAATCTCCAATGATGGAGATTCCACAACCTCCCTAGGCAATTTATTCCAGTGCTTAACCACCTTGACAGGAAGTTTTTACTAATGTCCAACCTAAAGTGCCCTTGCTGCAATTTAAGCCCATCACTTCTTGCACTCTCCTCAGAGGTTAAGGAGAACAATTTTTCTCCCTCCTCCTTCTATCAATTTTTTATGTACTTGAAAACTGTTATCATGTCCCCTCTCAGTCTTCTCTTCTGACATTGTAAATAAGAAGCGGCCAGCATTCTCTCCTGGCTGAACAAAAAGAAGGACTGAGTGGACTTGTAGGGTCTAAAGTTTTACATTATTTTGTTTTTGAGTGCAGTTATGTAACAACAACAAAATCTACATTTGTAAGTTCAACTTTCATGATAAAGAGATTGCACTACAGTTCTTGTTTTAGGTTAATTGAAAAATACTGTTTCTTTTGTCATTTTTACAGTGCAAATTTATAATAAAAATAATATAAAGTGAACACTGTACACTTTGTATTCTGTGTTGCAATTCAAATCAATATGTTTGACAAAGTAGAAAAAAATCCAAAAATGCTACTTAATTTCAATTGGTATTCTATTATTGTTTAACAGTGTGATTAAAACTGTGATTAATCACGATTAATGTTTTTGAGTTAATCATGTGAGTTAACTGTGATTAATCAACAGCCCTAACATTATTGTGTACTTTAGATGTGTTGTACACCCTGTACCCACCCCCTACATGTGAGCCTGATCAACTGTATCCAATAAAGAAACCTGAGTGACAAGTTTGGAGTTGGGCTGGGTTGTTGGGTTCTTCTTCCAGAGGGAATCCCAACAGTATTCATCCCATAAATCTGCTTATTTTAAAATGAATATTGACTTTGTAGTTCCCCTGTAAAAGTCTCCTGTGGAATACCTAAGCATGCCCTGTAGACATACTTAACATTAATACTGGCCATAATTTATATACAAAACTCTAAAGACAAAGATTGTAGATTGATTGATTCAAGGTAGCGACTTTGGAGAGGGTTGAATTAGAAACCTAAGTGCAGTTCTGTGTGTGTGTGTGTTTTATTGATGTAAAAGGTGTAGCCAATTGTTTGACTACACTTATGGTTCATTCTTTAAAACGTTAGAGACCAAATAACTGAACTTAGTCAACTTTATTGTCTAAAAACAAAGCAGTACAAAGCAGTACAATATGAAAAGGAGACCTATATATCCCCACTTCCGGGAAGTTATTCTTATCTCACAGCATGTTCAACTCACACAGAAGGTGTGTTTCAGAATTATGCATTTACACTAACTGTATTAATAGTTTGGTTTTACAAGTTACAGAGTACTATACAATTACTATTACAAGTTACTATACATCACTAAAATCCAAACCCTTCCCCCCCCCCCGGTTCATAACAGTTCTTTATCTTATGGTTTTGTTCTGTACTTTTCTTCTCTCTCTTTTGGATACTACATTCTAAACCAGCTGCCCATGAAGGTACCTGCAGTAGGACATAGAACAAAAATATTTTGCCTTTGACAAGTTCTGTTAGCTAATGGCAAAGCTGACTTCACCTCTGCTGTGTCTTATGGGATACTTAGCATGAGTGAACAGAATTGTGGGAAGGGCATAATATATTAACATAACTTCCCAACACCCACACCCACAAAGTATATTAATACTGTGCACATAATACCTATTAATGTGATATATATATAAAATGGCTAACGGTTTGGGGTTTTTTGTAGTGGGGTTGGGCTTGCAGCATGAATGTATTCAGCTGATGCCAACTTATAAACTGAAGGAGAAACTTTAGTTCAGCACTTAGAAATACTTTTTTATTGCTAACCTGAGGCATAGCTAGCGCAGATAGATTCAAATTATAGTGGTTGGGTGGGATTTGTAATTTTTGATTAAAAAAATTACAGGATGTTTGATGTCAAGACTTTAACTGGGCAATTAAGCAAGTAATACCTTAGACAAGTCACCTGACCTCTGTGTGCCTCACTTTCCACAACAGCAAACCAGAAATAAGAAAACCTATATTCACACACCGTTTGTAAAGTTTTTTCAAGGACATAGTAGTGCAAATTAATACTTTCATTATTATAATATATTACTATTAATTTTTTTATTTAATCAGTCTACGTAAGTAAGCTATTACAGAAATATTTTCTAATAATTTGGTTAACGTCTTTAGTTTAGAGATGTTAAGTAAAATTGTCAAAGGTACCTAAATGATTTAAGAGCTGAAGAAAAATTGAAACTCAATTTGACCCAAGCACTTTAGAAATGGTTAGTAGCGATTGGACGTCTAACATAGTGAATGCCAGGGAAAATGGGGTAGGGTCATAGGCTAAAATGGGAAAAGAACAAGTTAAAAATTACTTAGACAAGTTAGATGTCTTCAAGTCACCAGAGCGTGATGAAATACATCCTAGAATACTCAAGGACCTGACTGGGGAGATATCTGAGTCATTAACAATAATCTTTGGAAAGTCATTGAAGACAGGAGAGGTTCCAGAAGACTGGAAAAGGGAAAATATAGTGCCCATCTATAAAAAGGGAGAATAAGGACAACCCAGGAAATTAGACCAGTCAGCTTAAGTTCAGTACCCGGAAATATAACTGAGCAAATAATTAAGCATCAATTTGCAAACACCTAGAAGATAATAAAGTGATAAGTAACAGCTTGGATTTGTCAACAACAAATCGTAACGAACCAACCTAATAGCTTTCTTTGACAGGTAACAAATCTTGTGGATAGGGAATGAGGCGGTAGATGTGATATATCTTGACTTCAGTAAGGCTTTTGATGCTGTCTCACATGACCTTATCATAAACAAACTAGGGAAATACAACCTAGATGGAGCTACTAGAAGGTTGGTGCATAACTGATTGGAACCCCATTCCCAGAGAGTAGTTATCAGTGGTTCACACTCAAGCTGGAAGGGCATAGCAAGTGGGGTCCCTCAGGGCAGGGCTGGCTCCAGGGTTTTTGACGCCCCAAGCGGCAAAAAAAAAAAAAAAAAAAAAAAAAAAAAAAAAGCCGTGATTGCTATCGCGATCTGCGGCGGCAATTCAGCGGGAGGTCCTTCGCTCTGAGTGGGAGTGAGAGACCATCCGCCGAATTGCCGCCGAATAGCTGGACATGCCGCCCCTCTCCGGAGTGGCCGCTCCAAGCACCTGCTTGGCAAGCTGGTGCCTGGAGCCGGCCCTGCCGCAGGGATCGGTTCTAGCTCCGGTTCTATTCAATATCAGTGATTTAGATAATGGTATAGAGAATACACTTATAAAGTTTGCTGACGATACCTCACTGGAAGGTGTTGCTAGTGCTTTGCAGGATAGGATTAAAATTCAAAATGATCTGGCCATACTGGAGAAACGGTCTGAAGTAAATAGGATGAAATTCAATAGGGACAAATGCAAAGAACGCCTTTTAGGAAAGAATGATCAGTTGCACACATACAAAATGGGAAATGGCTCCCTAGGAAGGAGTACTGTGGAAAGGGATCTGGGGGTCATAGTGGACCACAAGCTAAATATGAGTCAACCGTGTAACACGGTTGCAAAAAAAGCGAACATTATTCTGGGATATATTAGCAAGAGTTTTGTAAGAAAGACAGGAGAAGTAATTCTTCTGCTCTACTCTGTGCTAATTAGGCCTCAACTCGAGTATTGTGTCCAGTTCTGGGTGCTACATTTCAGGAAAGACGTGGACCTATTGGAGAAAGTCCAGAGAAGAGCAAGAAACATGATTAAAGGTCTAGAAAACATGACCTATGAGGGAAGATTAAACAAACCCAATTTTTTTTTCAGTCTGGAGAAGAGAAAACTGAGAATGGGCATGATAACAGTTTTCAAGCACCTGAAAATTGTTACAAGGAGGAGGGAGAAAAGTTGTTCTTCTTAACCTCTGAGGATAGGATAAGAAGGAATGGGCTTAAATTTCAGCAAGAGCAGTTTAGGTTGGACATTAGGAAAAGCTTCGTCAGGGTGGTTAAACACTGGAATAAATTGCCTAGGGAGGTTGGGGAATCTCCCTGATTGGAGATTTTTAAGAGCAGGTTAGACAAAACACCTGGTCAGGGATGGTCTAGATCAGTGGTCTCCAACCTTTTGACGCCCAAGATCACTTTTTGAATCTATGGGCAACCTAGGATCTATCCCGCCCCTTCCCCAAAGCCCCGTCCAGCTCACTCCATCCCCCACCTCTCCATTGCTCGCTCTCCCCCATCCTCACTCACTTTCACTGGGCTGGGGCAGGGGGGTGGTGTTTGGGAGGGGGTGCGGGCTATGAGCTGGGGCTGAGGGGTTCGCAGTGTGGGAGAGGGCTCTGTGCTGAGCCTGGGGCAGGGGGTGGGGGTGCAGGAGGGGGCTCTGCGCCGGGGCAGAGTGTTGGGGTACAGGAGGGGGTAGAGATGCTGGCTCTGGAAGAGGGATCAGGGCTGGGGCTTGGGGTGCAGAAGGGGGTATGGGATGCTGGCTCCAGGAGGTGGCTGGGGGTTGGGGTGCAAGAGGGGGCTTGGGGTGCTGGCTCTGGGAGGGGGCTCAGGGATGAGGTGTGGCCTCACACCAGACAGCACTTAACTCCAGTGGCTCCCGGTCAGCAGCAGGTGCAGCGAGTCTAAGACAGACTCCCTGTCTACCCCGGCCCCATACCGCCCCCGGAAGAGGCCAACGTGCCCCTGCAGCCCCTGGGGGGAGGCGCGGGGGGCACATGGCTCCGCCCGCTGCCCCTCTCTGCAAGCACTGCCCCCGCAACTCTCCCGGCCAATGGGAGCTGCATGGGCAGTGCTTACAGACAGGAGCAGAATGTGGAGGGAGACCCCTGCCCTCCTGCCCCTGGGGCCGCAGGGCTGTGCTGGCCACTTCCGGGAGCGGTTTGGGGCCGGGGTAGGCAGGGAGTCTGCCTTAGCTGCAGCCACACTACACCGGAGATTGCGATCGCCTGGGAAATCCTCTAGGATCAACCAGTCGATCGTGATCGACCAGTTGGTGACCACTGGTCTAGATAATACTTAGTCCTGCCTTGAGTGCAGGGGACGGAACTAGATGACCTCCTGAGGTCCCTTCCAGTCCTACAATTCTATGATTCTATGAAACATAGGACTTAGGTACCTAAGTCACTTGGACATTTTTGATAATTGTATCCATTGATGCTAATATTAAGGAAAAATATAGTGTTCCCATGTTAAATACCAAACATTTGACTGTAACAAATGTTATGTTCTTTATCAAATCACAACAACGTAAAGATGATTTTAACTCCCCTCCAAAATGATCTTTTGATAACCTTTGCTTACTGACTTGTTTATATATATTGGATATACTGTATTAGGATACAGAATTGTCTCTTATAAATTGAAAGGATCACTTTTTTTAACAGTGACCTTTTTTAAAATATGTACATTGCTTTCTAGTACTTTTTGCATGTTGTAGAGAAAATCAACATAGGGTATACTTGGTATGTATACTCAGTTGCCATTTTATAACTTTCAGTGTAATAACTTAGGGCTAAATCCTGCAAATTGATCTACCCAGATGCACCTCTGCATCCAGGTATTGATCCATTAGGGCTCTACATAGACACTGGGGAGTATCTGGATGCATCCTTTTTATTCCCCCCAAGGATTTAGCCTTTACTTTTTTTCAGCGTGGCAAAATTTGCTAGATCTAGGTTACTAAATTGAGTAATTGTTTTTTAGGTGAGCAAAGGGCGAATGTAGTTAACTTTAACATGAGTATTAACTGTAATGAGCGAAAAGCTTTCCAAAAGATTGATAAATGCATTTAATAACCTGAAAATTCAGATCCCATTCCTATCTGCATTGAAGTCAATGGGAGTTTTGCCAATGAAGATAAGGAGAGAAGGATCAGGTCCTAAATATGCCTACACTTTTTAGTCCAAAGTAGCATGTCCTTCTACAAGGTGAACATAAACTGGAGAATTGTGTGTATGGAGGCATTTTTAATATAATACATGGACAGTAAGTTGGTAAACATCAGTAAAACATTTTAGATGATATATTAATAGCAAGATTAGTAATCAGTATTTGATTAAATTTTATAAATTGCTGACATATAATGTGACCTTATTCAGAGGTATCATGTAGTGTTACATAATGTCTTACAAAGTGTTAGGATAATAAAATGGTTTACTGCATAGTACATTAACACAGCAACTACAGGAATTTGTTTACAATCATTTCTTAATAATTGAAGGAGATTGCTTGCCTGTAAACTCGGAACCATGGCAAGATACAAGAGAAGTGATTTTGGTACATATAAATACAGACCTAGGGGCCTGTTTTTCAGAGGCACTCAATATCCAAAACTGCAGTTGAAATCAATGGGAATTGCTGGCATTCAGCATCTCTGAAGATCAGGTCCATCGATATTCTATTCAGGCATAAAAGGAAAAGAATGTTAATGTTTTAGAAAGTAAAAGCCAGATTTTTTTTTAAAAAGTAGAGACTATTGGTGCAAGCATTTTTGCACAAGAATTCGCACACTTACTATAGTTACGGATACCTAAGAATAAAAAACACTAGCAAGATACATTTTAATGTGCAAATACCGGAATTCTCCATGCAAATATAGATAGGTGCTTAAGCCTGCTGCAGGAGCAAATGCCCAATTTGAAAGCATTGATGTGATAACTGTGATTGCTAATGTAAGCACATAAATATATTTGTCTTTTTAATCCTCTCCCTTTAAAAGTGGACCATATAATTTTTTTCCGTGCAGTGGATTAGGTTGCACTATCATTTCCATGAGCAATCTCCAGCTCTATTAGAGACCATTACACATGGAAGGGGAAAAACAAGGTATGACTAGTTATCGCCAGTCTATTGTAATGGCCACATGAAACTTAAGCCAAAAAGTGAACACTGCAACTCAAAACATTAAAAACTGTAGCCTTATCATAAGGCCATAACAAAGAGGCTTGATTTTGAAACTGTGGATACCAGGCTTGCAGAGATCCATTCTTTTGAACTCCTGGCCATGAAATTAAATCTACTTGGCTGCTAGCACCACACTGACCACTGCATCCACATAGCTACAGTAGTGGGGGAAATCATCCAAGAAGACACAAGGACCTGTCTTTGAACCAGGAAAACTAGGACCAGCAATGCAAATAAAGAGTCAATGTGTTTACACAGGCTCTATCTTTTTCCAGGCATTGTGGCCACAGGAGGAAAAGTGTGGACAAGGGAGGAAAGCATATATCAAATGGTTTGACTGTTTGCTCGGCCACTGTAATAGGTGTAGGACTAGGATCACAGAACTAGTACACCAAATGGCTTATTGCAAACACTGATCTTGAGGAGGTACATGGATTACTTCCTTCTTGAGGGGATGCTGATCTCAAAAATCAGGATTTAGAGATGAGTTATTGGGGAAAAGCAGAAATTACAAAAGGGATATGCTTTCTCAAGATTGGAGCATAATTGTCACCTTCTGAATCTCCTTTCCAAAACTTTTTGTTGTTGTTTTTGTTCTAAGATTTGGTGACACTGGAATGTTTCACAAATTTGTGTTGGTTTTGCCAAATTGTTCATGTAGAAAAACAAAAACATTTAGAAATTTTAAGTATTTCATTGACACATTCTAAATCAAATGTTTTTATTCAAAATAATTTTGTTTTGAAATTTCCTTTAATCTTATTTAAAAAAATAAATGTTAAGGCTCAAAATTGAAACATTTTGTTCAACCCAAAGGTGGTTTGTTTGTTTTTTCAACTTGTTGAAAATTCCAAAAAAAATCATTTTCAGATCGACCCAAAACAGTGTTTAACATTTTTTTTCCAGATTTGCTAATGAACTAGAAAATGATGTGCACAGTTCTATTCCCAAGTCTCTGAACATAATAGGTAATGCTTTTATTTTTGAATGATGAGGTCCCACCACTGAGATTTGGTGTGTGCCTGTGACATCATCAAACCAGTCATTGGGAATGAGGCTTTCCACCATCAGCATTCCTGACCAAACTCTAATATTGAGCAGGCAATAGCCATACAAGATATTGAGGACTAGCTTCTGCCCTTAGCTGGACAAAAGCAGCATCTGTTAGCTTCATTTGGAGTATCATGTACGTGAGTTTTCGTTGTTTAAATTCTGTATCTTAGTATTTTTTTCTCCCGTGTGAAAATGGATCTAAAATGAAAGGGAAATTAAACAGAATTTGGGATAGTGCATTTCAGAATACATAGGGAATGTGCCAGTGTGATCTATAGACTTTTAGCAACTTCTTTGAGATTGGCCTATGGAAGGCACACTATGTGCATTGTAAGTTAGGACATAGTCCTCTGTATGCTTTGTCCATTGAGTAGCCAGATTCACTGAAACTTCCAAAATATTATTATTATAGACTGCGAGTTTAACCTTTGGGTGGGCTAGAGTTCACTTCATTGCTGTTCGCTGGTGCCTAAAAAAACCCCAACTCCCATAGAAAGTAGCAGGAGACCCAGAGTTCAGTCTCTATGGATTTTCAGCAAGGATTGCACAGGGTCAACCTCCCCACATTCAAGTCACAAAAGGAACTAAAGAAATGAATTTAATTAAATAACTTTATTATTTCTTTATCATAAGATTTTATAATCTAATTTTTGCGGCGTGACATGGCTATTTTATAATTTGCAGACATTATCTTCACAGTTATACATAAACATAAAGAAAACAAATTAAAATCTGAACAGTTCAGCCCCCACAGAAACACAGTGAGAAGAAACTGAGAGTTCCCAAAACCTTTGCTTTGTTCACCTAAGTCTCAGTTAGAGTCTTTGATCACCAAATATAAACAGTCTGCTGAGTCCAAAACAACATCTTCCCTCCACTTGCTTGTAGAAATCTTCAGTTGGAAACCCTGCACATTCTTCCTCTGTTGAAATCACTGCTAGCCAGTCAGCTGACTGATTAACCAACCACTCAGTTAAGTCACAAGTGTATAGATTTAAAGAAAACCCTGTTACAAGAAAATACAAAACTGAGAATAGCAAAATAGAAATGACTCTTTCTCTATTACTACATTTAAAGAAAAGTTGGCGAATCAGACTAGTTGAACTTGGGACAATTTAACTAGAACAGTTTGGCTAAAATCAAAGAACGTTCAAAGCATACAATTAAAATAAAAGAAGTTATTTTCCCTCCCAATTTCCCCTTGCTATAATTAGCATTGCCCAGGCGTCCCTGTTAGAGGGTTTAACAATATCACTAACCTGCTGTAAAATGCTTCAGGGTTAGAGACAATAGCCTGCTTCCTGCTCCTGGGCTCAGCTTCTCCCATCTCACACAGGGCACATGGCTGCATACCCATAACTACCACACCCAATTCCAGAAGCTTCTGGATGTGGCATGCTTAATCTGCCTAGCAACAATGCCCAGACACAACTCACTTCTACCCCCCCCCCCCAATAGGTCTCTTAAAGGGAATCTCCCTATTAGGCATATGGGTTACATGAGCATAGACTTATTGATCAAAGTAACCTGCCCAAAGTAAAAAGCATTGAGAGCTGCTATAGCTTCAAATATAACTAATGTAAAACATTACAACTGATACTCTGCATAGGATTTATGACTCTGCAAAGATTGTTGGAATTTAGAGATAATTAGGGTCAGCTTGGGTACTGTGATAGACCCAGGCCAGTTGGGTACAGCAGAATAGCAGAAGGCAGATATACTGGCCACTGGATTAACAGTTTTCTGTTCCCTGACTGACCAGAGCAGGGGCTGCTCCAGGCTAATGAGAACACCTGACTCCAATTAACCTGCAAAGAGTCAGGTGAGGCCATTAAGCTAATGTGACCACCTGACTCTAATTAAGGCCCCGCTGATACTATAAAAAGGGCTCACTCCAGTCAGGCAGAGGAGAGCCAGGGGAGAGGAAGTGTGGCTGAAGGACGGGTTAATGAAGACACCCTCAAGTTATTGATAAGGGAGCCCTAAGGTAAGGGAGAAGCAACTCTGGCAGTGAAAGGTTGGCTGCCAACAGCTGCTACCATTAGAGTCCCTGGGCCGGAACCCGGAGTAGAGGGCGGGACTGGGTTCCCCCCAACTCACCACTACAGGAACACCTCCTGGGAGGGGAAGTCAGGCCCCTGTCAGGACAGGAGGCTAAACTGTTCTAAAACAAGCCCTAGGGACAACAGAGACTGTGGGAATTCTCTCACCAACCTCCTTGCTGGCTTATGATGAAAAGGGCTCAGTAGACTGTAACCCTGGCCCTAGAGAGAGAAGGGCTATGTGGAGGGTCACAGAGAGCCACTGAGGCTAGCATATACTACCTAGAAGCGCAGGACCCACGGGGACAAGGTCAGAGCTCTGCCACAGTACCTAAAGTCAGAACCTAAATCCATATTTAGGAGATTAGTCAATGGGCTGGTTCCAGAGGTGCTAAATACTCAGAGCTCCCATTTTCTTCAATTAGAGGAATTTGAGTACAGTTCTGCTGAAAATCAGACTGCACGTACTTGTGTCTGAAAACTTTAAGCAAAAGTTTACAAAGGTCATACGTTCTTTGACACATCACTGGAGAATCAGACAACAGTTCTATATAGTAATGCTTTACAGATCACCACAGTCCATATACAGATCAAAACTGGAATCTTCCTGTGCCAGTCTCCTCATTTATTCATGTAGCTTCTTTGTTGACTTAGATGCCCAGAACAGATATGCTTCTCTCAAATCACTGACACAGCTTCACTGGGTAGAGGATAATTGCTAGTGTTCTTCTAAGCATAGCTGAGAAGGACAATGGATTTTTTTTTTTTAAACTTGAGTAACTGAATTTTTTTGCCAGCTGCAGTTTATGCAGGCATGAGTGACAGGATCCAAAGCAAAATGAAATTGTTCAGACAACTCGTGGGACTCTTTTGTGAATACATATTAAAGATATACACATGCATGCACGCCAAATAAATTTCAGGCCTTGTTTACTTTTCTTACATTATTTTTATTTACTTTGTGTAAGCGGTTTACAAAGAGTGCTTGACATTCCCCCTGTAACGCTGACCGACCCTGGTCGGCGGTGGGCAGGATTGACCGTGGGACCTCTGGAGCTTAGAGCAGACTCATTTAACTCTCTCTAAGTGGTCTCGGTGCCACTAGATGGGACAGAACACCACACCCAGAAGATGTGTAGGTTACACCCCACCTAGGAGCCAAACCTGCTCGTTGTTTCTGGGGCGCGCACAGCGCAGTGCCAGGACAGGCAGGGAGCCAGCCTGTCTTAGCCCCGTTGCGCCACTGACCAGGAGCCGCCGGAGGTAAGCCCATGCCCCAGCCCTGCACTCCAACCTCCTGCCCCAGCCCTGAGCCCCCCTGCACCCGAACCCCTCATCCCAAGCCCCACCCCAGAGCCTGAACCCCCAGATGGAGCCCTCACCCCCCCCTGCACTCCAACCGTCAGCCCAGAGCCACCTCCCAAACCTTGAATCCCTCATCCCCGGTCCCAACCCAGAGCCCTTACCCCCACACCCCAACCCTCTGCCTCAACCCACAGCCCCCTCCTGCACTCCAAATCCTTTGGCCCCTTCCCCCAGCCTGGAGCCCCTCCTGTATCCCCAGCCCCACCCCAGAGCCTACACCCCAAGCCAGAGCCCGCACCCTGTCCTGCAGGTCAACTCCCTGCCCCTGCCCCAGCCCAGTGATTGGGGGTGGGAGAGAGCGAGCCACCGAGGGAGGGGGAAATGTAGTGGGCAGGGGCGTGCCCTTGGTGGAAGGGGTGGGGCTAGGGTGTTCAGTTGTGTGACTAGAATGTTGGCAACCCTATGCTTGATGAACAATACACAGTACTTGCAGACTTCTCTGTAAGGAAGCTTAGTATATATCATGAACACAATTTCATTTATGAGTATTAACATTTGCTATTAGAAGACCCTGTTTTCAGTTGCTTGTAACTTTGCCAAACTTTACTCATTCAGACTGAGATCTTTCTGCCTCGGGTTAATTTTTGTTGTTGTTGTTTTCATCAAAAACAGTTCAGCCATTTCTGAGAATGAAGTCAAGAGAAAATAGAGTTCTGCCAACATTAAAAGCATTTTCCAACCATTTCTTTGAAGAGCCCTATTGCCTCCAAAGTAGTCATTTTGCTAAAATCTCTGAGCGCTTCAGCTAGGGTGACCAGACAGCAAATGTGAAAAATTGGGGCGGGGGTGGGGGGTAATAGGAGCCTATATAAGAAAAAGACCCAAAAATCGGGACTGTCCCTATAAAATTGGGACATCTGGTCACCCTAGATTCAGCTCTACGTAGATCTCTAATATGGCAATCACTCTGAATATGTTTATGTGCACAGAGCTAGATCTGCAGACAGGGAGACAATGCAACAGCAGTAGCAGCGGCTCCTTTGGTCCATTGAAAGTGTGCTGGGTGATGAGACCATGAATTCTAGTCTTGGCTAGTCTACTGACTGCTGTGAATAATTCTGTGTGCTTTGCAGCCCTTATTAAGCAAGCTCTCATGTCCCTACATTCGGAGGCAGGCAAATATCATTTCCCCCATTTTGCAGATGTAGTAATTGAGAGATTGTACCAAGACCCCTTCTGGTAAAGCTGGGGCTAGAACTCAGGAGGTAGTGCTCTGTGCTGTGCCCTTCAAAAGGCACAGTACAGACACAAAGTACAAGATGAGGGAGACAAAGTTGTCTTAATCTTCCTTTGTGACTCCTAGCCCCTAGTATAGGTCAGAGCAGCTCTGATGGCTGCCCTGACTTAAAGCAGCCTTACCTTTTTGCCTGTGAGTTTCTCTGCAGTTTAGAATTGCCAAAGCACAAAGTGCTCTGGACATTCACCCTCCTTTTTGTGACAGTGTCTCCTTCTGCTGTGTCACATGCCTATGCCATAGGCTGGGGATATTGTCTGCAGAGCCTTATGCAATTTTAGTTGTGGCATTTCCTAACTTTTGGGTGCTTGATTTCACAACTTTAATGTTCTTTTATCATAGCTGTTGCACGTAATTTATATTTACAGCACTTAAAAATGTAGTAGGTGTCTCACAGTAATATTTAAAGATGTGGTCCCTGTATTAAAGAGCTTACAATCAAAGTTCAGACATGATGTGACAAGGTGAGACGAAAAGGGGGAAAGGTGAAATGGAGAGAGAAGGTTAACAATAATAATATACCTAGGGTGCAGAGTGGAACGTTGTGCAAAATAAATCTTGACTCTGTTCTCCATGAGGACATCCTAGTGTCCTGTGAGTGGGATGGTGTCCTGAACAGCAACCATTGTCCCAGCTAGTGCTCTCCCCTTATGTTTCCAAATCCTAGGAAACTAATCCTAGGAGATGGACTTTTGTGGGTTTGGTGAGGACCTTTGAAAATATTCCCAGACAAAACTGTTGAGTGAGTTACAGGTGAGAGTACAGATTGGTAGTATATTATAGGAATATTGTAACAAAAGCAAGCATTATAAACCCAGGAAATTCAGAGTTAAGGTTAAACTTTAAAAAATCCAAACATATTAAGATATGAAAATGTACAGTTAAAGCATCCAGACAACCTTAACTCTGCCCTTTAGGGACACCATGCAAGAACCACATGATTGTTTGATATTTTAGTTTTTGTGGCATCAGATTAGATTAATCTGAAAAAAAAATACATTTCCCCCCCCCTCC
The DNA here is from genome assembly GCF_002925995.2 of Terrapene triunguis. Lineage (NCBI taxonomy): Eukaryota > Metazoa > Chordata > Testudines > Emydidae > Terrapene > Terrapene triunguis. The sequence goes on from NW_020664909.1 coordinate 12,019,551, forward strand.
CATGGCATCACTACAGGGATATATATGTATAAGATATGGGAAAAACTTTCTGAGCAGTGGTATTTAACTTGGACTAGGACTAGTTCTTCCTCTATATGCATTTCTACTGAAGAGACTAATTAAAGGTGATGTTCCAGTGGTACTCATCCTTTCTTGAATCAAAATATTTTTTAAAATGTTGCCTGAGAGAACTACATTTTTCAACATGAAGTGGAATGTGCAACAGTGACAATATCCTGGGCATTTGCTCTGGATTCAGGGGGAAATCACTGCTTTAAGAAACCTAACTTCCCTTGAACCCTCTAAGCTCTACGCTTATTTCTCATTTCTTGGGGGAGGTGACATGCTCCACAGCTGTGTACTGGAAACAGAAAGATTGCAAAGATACAATTTGCTTTCTTTGGAAGTGATTTTATTTAACTACGGAGAAGAGAAGCCAATTTATATAGCAATCGCTTAGGTCAGGATTTTTGAAAGAAACAAGTTGATCACCCAAAAAAAAAAGAAAAATCACTAGACACTTTGAATGGGCCTGACTTGCTGAAAGTGATGATCATACACATTCTGAAAATCAAGCCCCTTTAAGGTATCTCCAGTGGGGCACCCAAAATCACTGGTTTCAATTTTGAAAATCTTGACACTAGTGATTTCTATGTAGTTTTGCTTCTCTTCTTTGTACTTAAATTAAATAATCACTGAAAAGGCTGGGTAAATTTAATTACTTATTAAATACATGACACATAAGTAGACTTTTTTCATTTGTCTGGTTCTTCTTTCTTCCCCCCATACGTGTGTGAATATTTGTTGAATTTTTACAGCTGCACTGTATACTCTCCCATGTTTTGCGAGGGTAAAATTCTTTTAGTTTGTGGAAAATAATTAAGTAAACTTAAAAAAAATCACACAGTAAAATGCATGAAAACTTAAGTGCATATTCCTCAAATCACCTTTTCCCCCACAAATAGCTGTTAGTCACATTAGCTTCATTTCATAATCTGCTAACTGCAAAGAATCATGTATGGTTATTTTTTATAAAAGAGGGACAAATATTTGTATTATACTGTGAAGTTATTAATAGTAATTGTATTAATAAATGTAAGTTTAATCAAGTAGACATGGTAACTCATTGGTGTCCGGTGGAAACAAATATGCTCTATTTCAAAAGTAAACCAATTATATTTCAGAGATTATTTATAACAAGGTTGTCTGGACATTTAATTGATGATCACCCAGGCCAAGAATAGTGAAAAGAGGAGAGAGCTTTCTCATGGGCTGCTTGAAGACTGTGGAATAAACTCTCCCAGGAACTAAGGATAATCACAAACCTCACCCCATTTGAAGAGCAAGGCACATTTCTTTGACCTTGTCTCTCTGACATAGCAGTGTGTGTGTTTGGATTTTTTAAAAATAAAATACACAACAAAACACTCCACTGTACACACTTCACCCCCTGCAGAAAGGATGAGAGAACATACATATGACAGATATTCATAGATTCTAGGACTGGAAGGGACCTCAAGAGGTCATCGAGAAGTTGTCCTGGAAGTCGCTTGGATCCTACAACGATGACTGTATAAGAACCTACATATAATAGAACAAAGCTGAAAAAAACAGATTTTTGCTAAGTGCTACAGGATTTGACCTGACATTTAGATAATGACTAATTAAATTAACAAAGGCATTAGCACAAAAATATTATACGCTAGAATGTCAAAGATATGATATTTAAGAAAACTTGGAGGAACATTTTTCCAAATCTACTTAACTCTATGAAAGGTAATGTGAGATGGATTACCCAAAAGCAAATTGAATGTCCTGAATTATCTCAGTGGGAAAACACGCACAGTTAAAATGATAAAGGCGATGGATAAAGCAACTAGCAAAAGAGTCTAAAACATTTCACATGAAACCAAATGATCCAAAGGATAATACAGCAGGCACTTTCTCTGCTTTTGTAAAATCTATAAAGATTAAAAACCACCAATGGGTGAATTATTTCAAAATTGTTTAACCAGATGTGAATCCAAATCCCCAACTGAAGGGAGGCTTAGCGGTGGCTAGAATTCTGAATGCCAGTCTTCCTTGTAGACCTTTGAAAAGCTATCTATAACTGGGAAATGACAAAGATCAGGTGTTGATTGGACCCTAAGAGAAATGCTGAAATCAGCTCTGGTCACTGCATGATTGTTGGACTGTATGTCAAAACCAAAGCCTAGAAATGTAGTTGGAGTATGTGCTAACACACAGAAAGAGGTTGTTTTGAGTCACTTCAGCAACAAGCGAATTGTTGTTCTTATGTAACCTCTCAGACAGAGACCAACACCTACAAGATCTTCACCATGCATTCCCAAAACTACAATACCCGCACGAGGAAATAAGGAAACAAATCAACAGAGCCAGAAGTGTACCCAGAAGCCTCCTGCTGCAAGACAAGCCCAAGAAAGAAACCAACAGAACTCCACTGGCCATCACCTACAGTCCTCAGCTAAAACCTCTCCAACGCATCATCAGTGATCTACAACCCATCCTGGACAATGATCCCTCGCTTTCACAGGCCTTGGAAGGCAGGCCAGTCCTCGCCCACAGACAACCCGCCAACCTTAAGCATATTCTCACCAGCAACCATACACCGTACCATAGTAACTCTAACTCAGGAACCAATCCATGCAACAAACCGCGTTGCCAACTCTGCCCACATCTACACCAGCGACACCATCACAGGACCTAACCAGATCAGCCACAACATCACCAGTTCATTCACCTGCACGTCCACCAATGTAATATATGCCATCATGTGCCAGCAATGCCCCTCTGCTATGCACATTGGCCAAGCTGGACAGTCACTACGTAAAAGGATAAATGAACACAAGCCAGATATTTGGAATGGCAATATACAAAAACATGTAGGAGAACACTTCAACCTCCCGGGACACACAATAGCAGATTTAAAGGTAGCCATCTTACAGCAAAAAAACTTCAGGACCAGACTTCAAAGAGAAACTGCTGAGCTTCAGTTCACTTGCAAATTTGACACCATCAGCTGAGGATTAAACAAAGACTGAATGGCTAGCCAACTACAAAAGCAGTTTCTCCTCCCTTGGCGTTCACCCCTCAACTACTAGAAGAGGGCCTCATCCTCCCTGATTGAACTAACCTCGTTATCTCTAGACTGATTCTTGCCTGTATATTTATACCTGCCCCTGGAAATTTCCACTACGTTCATCTGATGAAGTGGGTATTCACCCACGAAAGCTTGTGCTAGTATAATTACTAGCATACAGAGTCATTTCAGTTAGATAAAGTTAGGGAAAATAAAACATCTGCTGGTGGTTAGAAAATATCCCGTGTGTTAAAGATTATTTTTGGAATAATCATCAAATTGGGATGCTTTTTCAGACTGCAGTTTTTCATAGTTTAAGATGACTAAATTGCACGGACACACACAAAAAGTAACTTCTAAAATGACAGACTCCATAGGTATTAGTTGAGGAACATATTAAAGGTATGCATACATATCACAGGAGTCTGATTGGATGACTTCCCAAGATCCCTTCCAGCCCTACATTTCTATGATTCTATAATAGTAATAAATTTGTTAGTCTCTAAGGTGCCACAAGTACTCCTGTTCTTATAATAGTAAGTTTGACACATTTTCAGGATGTCTAGGACTGAGAGTCACCCTGTTACCCCCCTCCCCCCCGCCTCCAGTGAGAGGAAGATCTCCTTGTGCTTAACTATGTGTAAGTCCCTGACACCACCAGTCTGTTAACCACCCAGACAATCTCCTCAAGGCTCTGCCAGTACTTACTTTGCCTTGCAGGTTAACAAGAGGTTCACCCAATCCCTGAGCACCCTTGGAGCATTCCCCTGCAGCATCCAGCTCTTAGCCTCGGGACACTCCCAGAAATTAGCAGGTAAACTGTCCCCAGAGCAACAGTGCACACACCAGCTTATTTGGTCCAACTGAGGATCAGCGCCAATATATCACAGCATTGAGATATATTTATAGTGAAAACAATCAAGTTTATTGTCAAAGGTGAAAATTTAAGAGACATTGAATAAGGATAGTTGTGGAAACAAATGGTTACATATAAAACGCTTCCTAAAGTCTAAACTTTAACAGGCTAAATCCTTGTTTAAAGTAGTTTATCTCATCTATATATAAGAACGGCCATACTGGGTCAGACCAAAGATCCATCTAGCCCAGTATCCTGTCTTCCAACAGTGGCTAATGCCAGGTGCTTCAGAGGGAATGAACAGAATGGGCAATCATCAAGTGATCCATCCCCTGTCGCCCATTCCCAGCTTCTGGCAAACAGAGGCTAGGGACACCATCACTGGCCATCTTGGCTAATAGCCACTGATGGACCTATCCTCCATGAATTTATCTAGTTCTTTTTTGAACCCTGTTATAGTCTTGGCCTTCACAACATCCTCTGGGAAGGAGTTTGACAGGTTGACTGTGCATTATGTGAAGAAATACTTCCTTTTGGTTGTTTTAAACCTGCTGCCTATTAATTTCATTTGGTGATGCCTAGTTTTTGTTATGAGAAGGAGTAAATAACACTTCCTTCTTTACTTTCTCCACACCAGTCATGATTTTATAGACCTCTATCATATCTCCCCTTAGTCGTAAAGTACCAGTCTTCTTATTAATCTGTCCTCATAAAGCAATCCCCCAGCATGTTCAGCCAACATGGCTAGGATTCCCTTCTCCTGTCTGCAAAAAGTGCTGTCTATTTTGCTGCTTCAGTGAAGGATAAAAAGGTGTCCTTATGCCTCCTTCTTCTATGCCCAAAGTTCACTGTTTTGCACCCAGAGTCCGGATGACCCCAATGGTTAATTCCCTGGTGTGCTGCTCCACGTTTGCCTTCACATCCTCATGTTGATCTTGTATACAAACGGTTTTCCAAACAGTTCCAATGGTTTACAATGTTTATTTTACATGTGAACCCAGGCAGACTGGTGAATATACATCCTTTGGTCAAAACTTGCTTGTCAATCCTGCTTTGACTCAGACCTTAAAACATATTTTCCACATTTGAGGCAAATTTTAAAATTGATGTAATGTATTTTGCATATCGGATTCCTGTATAGGAAAAATTTGTGTGCTTAACTTCACTTTCTAAACACACACAACCAGTTTCCTGTTAAAAGATTCTGGGAAGTTTAATCCAGCAGTCATTTTTTGTACTAAGTAGTACTTCTGTATAACTAGAACTATCACTAGAGAGTATACTATGGTGATCTTGAGCACAATGTAAGGCCTTGATGCAGCAAAGAATTTAAGCACATAGCTAACTTTAATCCATGTGAATAGCCAATTTGATTCAGTCCCTGGCTGAATCGGGTCCTAAATGCTCAGATATAGATTATACATTGCACAGGCCTCTAAAACTGAACATTTTTCTGCATCCTGATTTTTTGGGGCTGCATAAACTCTCGTTTGAGGACAACCTGAACTCCAACTGGTATTATCTAATTTGTTTATGCATGAGCACAGTTTGTGCACTCAAGTTAAAGTTTTTACATGCGCGAAACTCACAAATTGTGCCCACTATTTTGAAGGTGCAGTTGAACGCTTTATAAAAAATGGGTCCTTAATACAATTTTCCTAGGTTTGTATATTTTGTTTGTAATTTTCACAACTGCAGTTGACACTGGTCCCCTGTGGCCTTAGAATCTATGAAGATATTTTAGGCTACTATGAAGTGTCAAGTGCAACATCACCAAGGGCAAACATAGTTTGGCTACAGACAATGGAGAGAACATGGATGGCTTCTGTGCCAATTTAGCGGTAGTCACTTGCATACTACAGAGCACTAGAAAGGGAGCGCTGAGGGAAAATCTAGATACCTTTTTTTTCCCCCGAAGGTGCAGAAGGATTTGCTGGCAAGGATGCTTATGCCCTTTTTCCCCCATTTTTCCCACTCCTAGCACCTCTGGAGGCTTACACAGACAGTCTCTCAGATGATGAAGCATAATTTAGTCCTTAGACACCAGAGAATGTATTGCACCAAATCCTAACTAATTTTAAACTAGATCAAATCATAGCTCTGAAAAATTTATCAGTTTGTCATCACCAGTAAAATCCAAGGTCTGACTCTGAAGTGTTAGGGTGTCCTTCTTTCTGTTTTTTTGTAACCTAACTGCATGTGGGTTCCCCCCACCCCCAAATACTCGGGGCTTCGGTCTGCTGTCCTTTCTCCAGGCAATGGGAGGTGGTTCTTCCGTCCATACTAACTTTGCATTCTTATCTATTGATCAATTTCCTAGTAAACCTTTACAAGCGCATTGATCCTTTTATTAGTCACTATCTCTGTCTGAAATAAACTTGACCAAAATGTTCTGCTTTCTTTGCTGGATTATGTTAATGAACACCATTGTAAAATCAAAGATTGCAATATAGTAAAGAAAACCGTATATCACTGAAATCATTTCATGGTTTTTCCCCTGCTGATGAGTTTGTTAAATGACTTTTTAAAATCCTTGGTTGTAATTCTAATCTTTGTAAATCCTTTGTGGAAATAGTTAAGTTTGTAGCAAATATTTAATCTGAAGGTGAAATTCTGCCACTAAAAACTGATATTTGCAAACGGAATCTAAGCCTGGCTAAGTGTAGCAGCTGAAATGCTTTATTTCAGATTCTGATTGCATATGCATTGATTTATATAAAGAACCATCTTATTTCTTTTCATCTTGAATTTGGCAATCAGCATTTTCCAGAGTTCAATTACTCTGAGTTTGTGATCACTTGGAGATTTTCAGCATATGTTATCATATTATATCTATAAAGCACTGGTTTTTATTTTAAAGTATCCAGTAACTCTGACTGTCTTATTTTATATTTGGCCTTGGGGTTTGTCAATAGTTTTGTAAAATTAACCAAAAAATCCTTCTCTGCTATCTTTTTCTGCCTTAGGGTATGTGGTATGTACCTGAATTTTCAGATAAATTTGCTTGGTTTATCAGCATGAACTGAAATGATTCTCTTATTCACTTGACTATCAATCTGCCATTACCTTTCCTACCTTCGTGCGAGTGGTAAATATGTTCATTCTTTTATCTGTATATATCATTTCAAAACAAAACCAAAATTTGTGTTTAATAAATAAAATACACAAAGCAAACCAAGTGCAAATGAAGACCCAAGCAACCCATTGTGCTTGTAATTGCAGTCTTTGTACTCTTTCCCCATACTTTTTCCCTTTTGTTTTTGAAATCTTTCATCTCACTCTAGGTCCCAAGCCTGCCACTGATTCTGTGTAACCACACCCCTGCACCCATACAGATCCTTTTGGAGGTCAAGGTGCTCTGTGCAGACACATGCAGTCAGTTGCTGGATCAGGGCTTTAGAATGTGAGCGCTTCAGTGCTATACAAATCATCATCACATACTTATTTAAATAGCAACATCAGCACTCATCTCAGTTACTGCAAATCCTTCTCTCTTGCCTTGACAATGCAATCTTGCCCCCCTTGGATCCATTCAAATTGCTGCTGCAAAGATCCCTTTCCTAGCCCCTTGCTTGGACCTTATAATAATAATAATTAATAATAATAGAGAGATCCATCTCCTAGAACTGGAAGGGACCTTGAAAGGTCATTGAGTCCAGCCCCCTGCCTTCACTAGCAGGACCAAGTACTGATTTTGCCCCAGATCCTTAAGTGGCCCCCTCAAGGATTGAACTCATAACCCTGGGTTTAGCAGGCCGATGCTCAAACTACTGAGCTATCTCTCCCCCCTCACCCTTTTCTTCAGATCTTTCTATTGGCTTCCCCTTCTCTATCACATCTAACATAAGCTAATAGTCTATTTTTTAAGGCCCTTTGCAGTCAATCCCCTCACCGATCATCTCTCATTTGCTAATGAGCTGTTGACCCTTGCTTCCATCACTCCCTTGTATTTTCCAAAAAGAACCTTCACGCTGCCCCTGAAGTTTAGGAGGCGCTCCTCATGAAAAGCTACAAATCTACCTCATTATCCACTTTAAGATTCCTCCTTAAAACTCTCCTCTGCCATGATGCCTACAAAAACTTGAGGACTGTTAGATTGCTGGTGTGTTGAAACCCCTGCCTTTATCATGCTGACTCCTTGTACTCCCCCATCGCTCTATCCATGGCCATCTGTTGTTTCTTGTCTTATACTTACATTGTAAAGTCCACGCGGCAGGGACTGTCTTTTTCTTCTGTATTTGTACAGCACCCAGCAAGTGTACAAGGCTCCTAGGCATTACAGTAATATAAGTAATAGTATGAATTTAATAAAGACACCATCTATAGTCCACTTCTGTCATGTGCACTGACTAAAAGGAAAAAAGGCTATAAATGGTTTGACATTACTTTTAACAATCCAGAGTAATGGAGAGAATACTGTCTCTTTTTATGTTAAATTAACCAGTGATAAGCCCCTCTCTGTTGATGTAAGGTAAACTGTATGACCCCATTTCCATTACTAACTGAGCATCTTACAATCTTTAATGTATTCTCTTAGCACCCCGTGAGGTAGGGAAGTGCTGTCATCCCCCATTGTACAGATGGTCAACTCAGAGACTAAGAAAAGCCCAAGGTCACACAGGAAATCTGTGGCAGAGGAAGTATTTGAGCCCTGGTGTTCTGAATCCTACAAAGGCACCCTAACTGCGGGAATATATTTCCTCAAACTAACATCGTGCCTCTGCCTCATATGATCTCTTTAAGTGCAGAACTTCTCATTCAGCTCTAAGCCTTAAAATACTTTCTAGTCACATTATTCTTGTGGCTAATCCTGTGTGCATATTACAGGTAGCTATACACATGCCAGAGTTGAATTTCATTTTTCTGTATCTAAACCATTGGAAGATTTGGGGTCTGAAGATAAGAGCGTGCACTTCCCACCCTGCAAATCTTTGTAGAGGTCATTGCATCCCAGTAATGATCATAGCAGTATCAGACCCTAGACCTTTCTTTCTAATGCCAAGACTGCCAAGTTCTCTCCTCTCTTGTCTCCATCACCAGAAGTACTTTTTTTTTTTAAGTGACTGCAGTAGGGATTGTCCAGCTATGCAGAAAGGAGGAGAGGAGACACTGGGTGTGGTTTAATAGGCTATTACCTTATTCCTAAATGTCTGAGGCTACGTCTACACTACTGGGGGGATCAATTTCAGATACGCAAATTCAGCTACGGGAATAGCGTAGCTGAATCCGACGTATCTGATCTGACTTACCCTGCTGTGAGGACGGTGGCAAATCGACCGCTGCGGCTCCCCCATCGACGGCGCTTACTCCTACCTGGGCTGGTGGAGTACGCGCGTCGATTCGGGGATCGATTTCTACCCGCCAATCCGGGCGGGTAGTGAAGACAAGCCCTGAGATAAACAGATAAAATTGTATAGTGCAGGTTATTCCATAATCATTTACATATTCTTGGTAGGCTATTGGCATCCTTCCCCATCCTGGTCCCCAAACAACCCACTGCTGGGACCTTGCCACCCTCACTTGGTTAAGGGGGGGTGTAAGAGTTTGGACTCACCCCTGCGGCGCCTCCTGCTGGCTGTCTCGGGAATTAGCTCTCCCAGCATCCAGAGCACCCTCTGCAGGCCGGTGATCCGCCTTACCGCTGGCCCTGTGTCCCTCCCAGGACCCTGGTGCCCCGTTTACCTGGAGTGCTTCCCCTCTGGCAGTAACCCCTCAGAGCCTCAGGATCTCCCCCTCCCAGGGGAACCCCCACCCACTATCCCCACTTCACCTCAGTGTTCAGCTACTGCCAGTCCCCATCTAGCCCCCCGCTCACTGGGGTGAACTGCAGTGTAAGCCACTCATCATAAGCAAAGGAGGTTCAGACCTGCTGCCTCTGCCTACCCATGGGCTGCCCCCTGCAACCCAATACCTAATGGGCCTTACCAGGCCTGCAGCCTGGGGCTTTCCTAGGCCAGAGCTCCCCGGCTCCCTAGGCCTTTCCACAGCCCTGCTCCACTCTAGGTTCCCTTCTTGGCACCTTGCAGCCAGGCCCTACAGGCAGAGGGAGACTGCCTGGGCCTCTGGCTCACAGCCTTTTATAGGGGCCAGCTGGGCCTGATTGGGGCATGGCCCCACCTGAGCTTACTTTCCCCCAATCAGCCCAGGCTGCTTGCCTCAGCCACAGCCCTCTCCTAGGCTGTTTCTAGCCCCACAGGGCACTAGCGGGAAATCACTCCGCTACACAGGAGGGCTATAAAGGAGGGTTGCCTCCCTGCCATACCAGTCATAGGCACCTCGAACCCTCCTGCCCCCCATTTACGCTCTTTTAAAGAATGCCTCTTTTAAATCCTTTCTCAATCCGTTTGATATGATCACCGTATTCATTCTCTGTGAAGTACCTGCACTGGACACAGGGCTTTCACTCCCCAGATGTTGGGCATAAATAGTCCCCTTATCTTCTGGTCACCTGGGGGGTCTGGGTCAGCATCCCCACGCTGACCTGGGATGGAGCTGCCTCCATGTTGTAGGTAACTCACTGGCTCTCTAGCCACCTTCAAAGTGGGCAACACACCTTCTCCGCCATGCCCGACAAAGATCCCTGCAGCTTAATGTGCAATGAGGTCATTCTTCCTTAATGCTAAGTGTACAAGGGTTAACCGGGGCTCGACCCTCTCCGGGGCAGCGGGGAGCCACACCGCCTCACTACATAATTCAACAGGAAGTAGGAGAGGCACCCTGCGAAAATGGTTAAAGCTGTTGGGCTCAAGCTAAACTCTTAAAATTGCATTTGAAAAATTTGGTTTCTCATACATAATTAATTGTTGCCTTTTCCAGGCCCTATCTTTCTGTTCCGTCCCTCCCCTTCAACCCCAGCCTTGGGGATTGAAGAGCTTGTCTTTGTGTCAAGCCTATTTGACTCAGCACAGGGGACAGGACTGGCCTGTAGGATATGTTACATATCACTTGATGATCATTTAAAAAACTCAGTATGAACTGACCATGCAGCTCTAAAGAGCATAGTCACTAGCAGTCTTTACATATTTGGAGAGGACCTCATTCTTAAATTGAGGAAGAAAATCTGCTATCACAGAATAGGTGGTATGAGTCTGAAATTGGTTTCAAAATAATATTGCAGAATAACAGCCTGATGGATTTAATATAAGGCCATGTTGGTTTCTTTTAAATGAATTGCTTGAGTGCCATGGGATCGCATTAAGTCAGTTCCCACAGTACTTTGACTCAGATACTCAGTGCTGAAGAGCGTGGCTGGAAGACCTGGGTGAGAGGGGAAGGTGACTTTAAATCATCTTTGTACTCCCCCCCAGTCCTTGGGGCCAGCTTGTCTTCTGACAGAGCAGCCTCAAGGCTGCTCTAATTTGTTTTGGCTTATAATGCTATAATTATAATAGCATCCTAAGGGCTATAACATCCATCAGAAGTTGGACCCTTATGCATTTTATTCTCGGGAGGCAGGAAGGAAGAGGTGGCCTAAAGCTAACTCCAGCCACTCTACACAACCTGAGCATTCTCTGATGATGGTAAGAGCCCCATCAGTCATAATAAGGCAGTTTTCCAGCTTCTTTGAGTCTCAGAAATGGTGCACAGGGACTGGATCAGAGACTGAGGATCTCTCTCATTGACTTAAATTTGAATCTTGTGTAATACTCGTACTGTTTCTCTGTTGAATGACTGAGTGGATCATAGTTGTTTGCAGTGTTTGGTCCCAGGATATGAGAGAGATAAGAGAGGTGCGATAATATCTTTTATTGGACCAGCGTCTATTGGTGGAAGTTACAAGCTTTCAAGTTCCACAGAACTCTTCTTCAGGTTTGGGCAAGGAAGCAGAATATTGGAGCTAAATACAAGTTGGGACAAATTGCTAAGCAGAAGGGGCAACATATGAGGGAGGCAGTCACTTGAAATGAAGTGATCAATATGGGTTAAATCATTCTGCACAATAGACAATGAAGTGGGCAACTAAAGATCCTAAAATTTAGGTGATAAATATGTTACATTAATTTTTGGGAGAATGGTCCTTGGGGAGGAGACTTCTTAAATGGCTATTACTCTGCTATTGTATTGGTACATTCACAAGTGTGGATATTGATACTTTTCGTAAAGAGAAACTAGTTGGACTGAACAGTAATCATGTATAAGCACCTACAAGGCAGTTTTTAGTGATCAAAAGCAATACCGATAGAAGATCTCCACCCCAGTCTTCCTATCCTCAGTGCCCCAGAAAAGCCACTCTCAGGACCTGTTGATAGCCACAAGCACTAGAGGGTGAAGCCCTAGAGTACAAGATCATGGTAAGCTTGTACACAACATATGTGTGCCTGCCTGAAGGATACTTACAGTATTCTTTTCCCTACAGGGCCGGCTCTACTGTTTTTGCTGCCCCAAGCAGCGCGCCGAATTGCCGCTGCAGACGGTGGGTGCAGTCCTTGTGCCGTTAGGGCGGCATGCGTGTTTCTGCAGCGGCAGCTTTGCTGCCGCCGAATTGCCACCGCCACGGAAACACGTGTGCCGCCCTAGCGGTGCACGGACTGCCCCCACCGTCCACGGCGGCAATTTGGCGCGCTGCTTGGGGGCAAAAACACACAGACTGCCGCCCCTTGCAGATTGCCGCCCCAAGCAGCTGCTTGGAAGGCTGGTGCCTGGAGCCGGCCCTGTTTCCCTACACTGATGAGAACTGAATTCAATGAAAGCAGCCTCAACAATTCCAGTGTAATAACATAAGGGAATATATATATAATCATGTGTACACACACACACACACACACACACCCTTATTTCTCATTAATTGGGTTTCTCTTGTTCCTTTGGTGGCTTATTTAAGATTTCTCTGTAGCATTATTGGCTTTGGGCCTAAGATAATGTTCCAATGTAAATAGCCAAAACTGGAAAACAAAACCTTGTTGAAGTCAGACTTACGTTATTCTTGCACTGTCTGGAGTGGTTCACAACTGTGAGTGCCTATCTCAGGACAGATAGTCAAAAACAGGACAGACACACAAAACTGGTGGTATATTCTATCATTAGATTTAACCAACCCAGTAACAAATGTGAACTCTTGGATCTCTGTAACAATCTTACCATGGAGTCACAGACAAGCCTCGTGGGCTCGCCTATCTATTTTACCACCCAGGCAAGCTGGACTTAGTGCTAAATGGTCACTTACACCAAAAATCACAAAATATTCAGGTTGCTCCCAGTCCCAAGAGACCAGTTACTTACCGGAGATCAGTTTGTATCTTAGATTTCACACCAGAAGGCAATGCAGGTAGCTAATCCCAAAATAAACTAATTATTTAACTAGGAAAAAGAAATGAGTTATTTATAGCTTAAAGCAGGCAACACGTATACACAAATGAGTTCACTCTCTGGTTCCAAAAGGTGACAGATGTTGTTCTTAGCTCCAATCTTTGTAAGAGTCCAAACAGCAAAGAAATGAAAAATCTTTGTCAGCTATTTTTATTTCCCTCTTCTAGCATTCAGACAGATGGGACCAGGCTTTCTGCATGTACTTCTCAATGGGTGGATGGGCTAATCAACAAAGCTTTTGTCCTACAATGGCCCACTTGATTTTGATAGTCCTCCTGGATAGGGAGGGGCAGCCACTCTTGCCATCTGAGTTCACAAGTTCAGAGCAGGCATTTTTACAATTATAAAACACACATTTTATCTTGTAGCATGGAATACAGACATTTCAAATGAGATTAATGCATTCAGCAATTTACAAGCATTTCATAGAGTCTAAACGCTAAACACATCCTTACAAGCCTAACACCTATCTTGAACAATACTAACAGACAGGTGAGCTGGTCTGGTTTTCAGCTATGAATTTGTCAATGTTGAGCTGATGCTTACAGACTTGGCAAAAGCTGGCACCTAGTTTGCCAGCGTCACAGTTACCATAATGAGAGGAATTTTGTTAGGGTGCTAGCCTGGGATTTAGGAGACTGGATTCAATTCCCTGTTCCACCACAAACATCCTCTGAACTTTGGCCAGTTATTTAGCATCTCCATGCTTCAGTAACCCATCTGTAATGGAGATAACACATCCCTACCTCGCAAGGGTGTTGAGAGAATAAATAGGTTGACGACTGCAAGGTGTTCAGTTACTTCAATACTGGGGACCATAGAAATACCTTACATGGATAATGACCTACCCCACTTTTTCTCTTTACTGACAGATGGGACTAGGATACATCATACAACTTGTTTCTACACTGTGTGATATTACCAGAGACTTCTGTATAATAGAATCATAGAATATCAGGGTTGGAAGGGACCTCAAGAGGTCATCTAGTCCAACCCCCTGCTCAAAGCAGGACCAATCGCCAACTAATAGTTACCTAACTGCGGGGCTGACTAAAATCCAGGTGTAAATTGCTGAGAGCTGTTTGTCTCTTTTCATTGTTTTCCTGCCTGGAGTTCTGAGACTAGTGATTTTTTTTCATTCAGTCCATATACCTGTATGTTAAGCCAAGTACAGGATTAATACTCTTGTTATAATGTATTCTGTATCTAGATTACAGCGAAAAGGAAGGTCCATTGGAAATGCATTGAACATATTGTATTTATGAAAGAAGCTTACTAATAATAATGAATAATTGTTTTCCTGTTTTTACAGCTTGCAGGCCAGGATTCTATAAAGCATTTGCTGGGAATATAAAGTGTTCCAAGTGCCCTCCACACAGTTTAACCTATGTAGAAGCAACTTCTGTCTGTCAGTGTGAAAAAGGTTACTTCAGAGCTGAGAAAGATCCACCAACTATGGCATGTACCAGTAAGTCTGATCTGTAATTTCTGTTTGAAATTCCCCTCATTTTCATCTTATTTATTTTCACATAATAAAGATGGCATCTCTGCATGCCAATATTGTGCTCTATCCCTCTAAAAGAAAACAAAGGAAAATGTTTTCCTTAATCACAAATCAAACAGCAGGTTTCTCTTTAGTCTTAATGCTCCTAAAAATTATTGAAAAAAGTTTCCCATCTTAAGGAACATTTTTTTGTTTGTTGGTTGGTTTGTTGTGGGGTTTTTTAAAGAAAAATTACAGAATATGTAATTTCTTCCCACAGATAACAAGGTTGACGTTTGAGTAGCAATATATATTTCATCTATTAAAAAAATAGCTTTGTACAAAAATCTTCAAAACACCGAGGACACACATAAAGTTGAAGACAAAACTGGTAGTACTTATTCCTTTCTTTCCTCTGGCTTAAATAAAAAATAACTATCGAACAAACATCATCCTGACAGATTGGCATAAAAGCTTAACTATCCAAAAAATCCTAAAATGAAGAGGGGGAGGGAAGATGCATTCAGTCACACACAGGTACAATTAAACCCTGTAACATTTCCACTTCTTTCAAAAGACAATTAGATCTTTTTATATAGCTGTGATAATGAAAATTATTTAGCCTTTTCAAAATTTAAACAAAATCCTGTAATGTCTGACAGCAAACAAAACTGATTCATGAAAACCTAGAGGCAGAAATTCTGACTACAGAAAGACATTTTTCTTCTCATTGGATCAATTTGCTCATGTCTGGAGACAATGTAAAAATATAAATTTTCCTTGTCATTTAATAAAATAGTTCCCCTGGATTTTCATCATTAGTTCATTATTCACTGACATTAATTTGTTGGTCCCAAAGTAACAATATCTGTTCTATCTTAGAGCATAGAACCAGCGACAGGATCACACTATTTAGGTATAAAATATTATTACTTTACTTAATGAAGACAAGTCTGGCTTGACTTGGCAAAATTTTCTAAGACCAAGTTTTCTGTGAAGAAATGCCTCATCTCTGTTTAATACCCAGTAATGATCTGATTCTTTCAAATTGTGTTTGTGCTACAATCAACTTGTCATTAAGATAATTCTGTGAATTTTCAGCACATTCAACGTTAGATGTACAAGAAACCTACATTATTATTTTAAAAAAACCTCACAAAGCTAGAGCTGTTTTGCAAACTTCAAACAAGTTAGCATTCAGTTATTGTGAAATAGAATCATTTAAGTATAAATAAACTTTAATGTATTGAAGAGAGAGGAGAGAGAGAAATGGCTGAGTTTTGAATGTTGTTGCATTTTTATCAATTAAAAACATTTTTGGATATATTGAGTTGAAATCAGTTATGTCAGAGCCAGAAATTAATGAAGAAGAGAAACAGTTTGATATTATCTGCATATAAGAGAGGGTCAAAGTTAAAGAGGACAAGGACAGAACTGAGAACAGAAGGTGTCTAATGGTCAAGGAATATCCATTACCAGTCAGAAGAGTATGATTAGTTAGACAATGGAGAATGTAATAAAACAATATGCTTGATATTTTGGCATGCTATGCCAGATGATCAAGAAAAATATCATGTTTGACCATATTAAATGGTCACTATGTCCATAAAATTTAACATCACACTGGAGTGTGATTAGAAAAAGATCAAAGGCATTTATGCTTAAATTAAGTATCTGAGTCTGAACACATCTCTTATTATGCTATGCTTACATAATTTCAAATACAGCAAACTGCATCACCACGCACAAAAATCAACCCAAACAATATTCTTTATATTAATACTTGTTAATAATAATGTAGGAAACCACCATTGTCTTGAAGCTGCAAAATAAAAACAAAACAAATCCTTTTTTTTATTAGTGCCTATACTCTTAATTATATATGTATTTAGTTACTATTTAACTTCCCTCTCTGACCCATTCTATTATATATAATAATACTTTGTACAGACAATAGTGCTTTTCATTCATGGACCTCCAAAACATTTCAAAAACTTGAATTAATGAAGATGCACAATATCCTTATGATATGGGTATCATTCCCATTTTACAGATAGGTAAACAGAGTAATAGAGGTTAGAGGAAGAATAAGTGGCAGGGAGAGGAATAGAACCTAGAATTCTTAGCACACAGTCCCTTGCTCTAATCATTGGGCGACACTTCCTTTCTGGTTTGTAAATTCAATTTGGCTCTCAGTATCAAGTTGCACTATTTCATAGAATATAAGGGTTGGAAGGTCATCTAGTCCAACCCCCTGCTCAGAGCAGGACCAATTCCCAACTAAATCATCCCAGCCAGGGCTTTGTCAAGCCTGACCTTAAAAACCTCTAAGGAAGGAGATTCCACCACCTGCCTAGGTAACCCATTCCAGTATATTTAAATGTATGTATTAGTTATTACAGTGATGGGCTCAAGGCACAAAATTCAGATCCCAATTCTGAGCATTTCAAAAATCTCAGGGTGAAATCCTGTCTGCCAATGGGAGTTTTGATGGTGACTTCAGTGGGGCCAGGACTTCACCCTGAATGTATTCAGATCAGATATGGTGTTCAGTTTAGGGCCAAGAACCATCTTTAGTTGTGGACAAACAGGCTGATCTTCTGAATTGGCTGATACTGGGGAGGGGGAACACTTTCTTTTGAATACTATTTGGTCCTAATTCCAGTTATTCTCTCTTATTTGGTCTATGGGCCTATTTGCCCTGTCTCTTCCAGCAAACTGTTTTACACCCAGCTGGACCCTTTCCTCTTCCCCTTCTTCCCAGCTGTGTTCCTTCTAAGCTGTGCACTCGCGCAGCTGCCCAGGAGTGAATCAAGTGAAATGCACTTGATTAGCAAAGCCGTGCACAGCAGCATGTATTGAGCTGTCCCTCCCCACACTGTTCTGCAGCTGCATTGCTCCTGCCCTCTGCCTCGGGTTGCCAGGCATCCGGTTTTCAACCAGAATGCCCAGTCAAAAGGGGACCCTGGCTGCTCCAGTCGGCATCACTGACCAGGCCATTAAAAGTCCAGTCGGCAGCACAGTGGGGGCCTGGGGCTAAGGCAGGCTCCCTGCCTGCCCTAGCTTTGCGTGGCTCCTGGAAGCAGCTGCCGGGTCCCTGCAGCCTCTAGGCCAGTGGTGGGCAGCCTGTGGGCCACATGTGGCTTGTCAGGGTAATCCGCTGGCGGACTGTGAGACAGTGTTTACATTGACTCTCCGCAGGCACGGCCGCTCACAACTCCCAGTGGCTGCGGTTCACCATTCCCGGCCAATGGGAGCTGCGGGAAGCGGCGGCCAGCATGTCCCTGCGGCCCGTGGGCCTCAGGTTGCCCACCACTGCCCTAGGTGCTGAGACAACCAGGGACTGGGAGGTTCCGTGCACTGCCCTGGCCCCGAGTGCCTGAACCCCTGGCCGCCCATGTGCCTAGACGCCGCCGAGACCTGGCAGACGCTTCCTTAGAGCCACAGTAAGCACCACCGGGACCCCACATCCCCTTCTGCACCCCAACCCCCTGCCTGGAGTCCCCTCTCACTCCTCAAATCCCTCATCCCCAGCCCCACCCCTGAGTCCAGAACCCAAGCCATAGCCCTCACCTCCTCCCACACTCTAACCCCCTGCCCCAGCCCGGAGTCTCCTCCTGCACCCCAAACTCCTGATCCCCGTCCCCACCCCCAGCCAGAGCCCTCCCTCCTTCCCCCCCGCACACCAACCCCATAGCCCAACCCAGAATTCCCTCCCGCACCCCAAGCCCCTCATCCCCAGCCCCCACCCCCAGCTAGAGCCCTCACCCCCACATCCCAATCCCCTACCCTAGCCTGGAGCCCCCTCTTGCACTCCAAACCCCTCATCTCTGGCCCCACACCAGAGCCTTCATCGCTAGTCCAGAGCCCATACCCCATCCCGCACCCCTGCCCTAGCCTGGTGAAAGTGAGTGAGGGGGGAGGAGCGAGCACGCGGCGTGGTCTTGGAGAATGATGGGGCATGGTGGGGCCTTAGAGAAGGGGCGGGGCAAGGGACCGGGCAGGTGTGTTCAGTTTTGTGTGATTAGAAAGTTGGCAACCCTACCTCTGCCTTGGAGCCCCTGGCCAGCTGCTCCTGGGACTCTCCTGCTCGCTGTACAGAGCGAGGAAAAGAAGAGCGCTGATGTCAGAGTGTCCGCATCCCCCCGTCCATGTACTCTGTCTTTGCACAGCGAGGGAGGGGGACATGGCTCAGGCAGGGCTGCCCAGAGGCGGGGGCAAGTGGGGCAATTTTCCCCAGACCTCGATCCCCGCAGGGGCCCCACGAGAATGTCAGAGGCTCCCCCCCGCCTCCGCCCTCGCCTTCCCCCATCCCACAGCGCCTCAGCGCGCCGTGTACAGGAGCGGCCCTGGACAGCGCTGCAGCGGCGTGGCTAGGGCGGGGCCTGAGGTCCTCCCGCTCGGAGCCACGTGGTAAGGGGGAGGGGCTGCGAGCTCCGGCGGGCCGAGCGGCAGGAGCTCCTGGACGCGTCTCGCTGAGGCTCTGGCAGGCGGGGGTAAGCGACATGGTAAGCCCCTCTGAGCCGGGCACCCCCCGACCCCATCCCTCCCCCAGCTCCGAGCCCAGCCCCTCTGAGCCGGGCATCCCCTGACCCCATCTCCTCCCCAGCCCTGAACCCCAGCTCCAAGCCTGGCCCCTCTGAGCCGGGCACCCCCCTAACCCTATCCCCCCCACACCCCTGCCCCCCGCTTCGAGCCCAGCCCCTCTGAGCCGGACACCCCCCGACCCCATCCCCCCCGCAGCCCTGACCCACAGCTCCGAGCCCAGCCCCTCTGAGCCAGACACTCCCCAACCCAGAGTCCAGCTCCCCACCCAGCCCTAGGCAATAGTAGCGCCACCCCCAGGCAGCGACAGCCCATTGGCACCAACCATCACCATCACCCAGTGACAGTCCATTATGTAATTGCAAATGTATACATACCATTAAAGCATTTAATGTTTTTAAATAATGTATTTCGTGTATTTTCAAATTACTAAAAAATAATATTTGAATGTATTTCACTGGTTATTTTTTACATTTCGAAATACATGTTACTAGAGTATTGCAACTTTTTTTTATGGAAGGGGCCCCCGAAATTGCTTTGCCCCAGGCCCCCTGAATCCTCTGGGCGGCCCTGGGCTCAGGAGCGGAAAGGAGCTGTTGGCAGCTCCTTTGGTCTGAGCTTTCTGGTGTGAGTGCCTTAAAGAGACAGCACATGGTCTCTCATAGACTTCCACAGCAGCCAGAACACACGCACACACACTCTGTCTCCATCTCTCTCACACACTCACACATACACTCTGTCTCTGTCTCTTTCACACTCACCTCCCAACACATACTTGTGGTGGTGGTGTTACTACTTCTTGGTACTTCCTGCAATGCACATATATTCTCTGTAATTGTATTTTTACGCTTAAATTTAATTCTCTGAGTAGTGAGTTCTAAAATGCCTAACCTGTCCTGGCTGAAGTAATTATCCCTATGGTAATTTTTTTAAAATATATATTATCTAGTTTTTTTGTTTCTACTGGTGCCGCACATCTGCACATTACCTCGATATTGGTGCACATAACAAAACTCATTCCGCACATGGATGGAAAAAATTAGAGGGAACATTGCTTCCCAGTAGGCCCTGCATTTCCCCCAAGAAACTGTGATCAGGGCCCAAGTCAGAATCTTCTGGGGAGGTGAGTACCTCGGCCACTCTCTCCTCCCTCTGCCCCAGTACTGCAGCATCAGGTCAGGAAAACTCTCCTTATCCCACTGCTACTGCTTCCCGGGGACAGAAATGCCAAAAGATGCCCCTTGGTTGTGCATGGAGTATTCCATCGCTATTAATTCTGCAGCTGAACTTGAATGGCCAAATATTGCACACATTTATGCTGTCTGACTATTTTATAATTGGTGCTTACTGTTAAAAAGTCTATTTTCCAGCCAGTTATCAGTGGTACTTGAGATACTATATTTTCCCCCTTAGATTTCTGCTGTATTTGATTTGCTCCTCCCTATGCACAAAGGCATGCAATTCACTTCATTCTCTTAGAGCCTGAGTATTAGAGATCTCTGCAGAGCTATTATGAGTTGAAATCCACTCCACTTTACAACCCAGGATCATGATGTGGGGTATTATCCAGGCCCACTGCATCCGTCATGTGGTTGAGGATCCAGACTGCATACTGGAATAGCTTCTGCAAGCAACCCTCCACATGAGTAGCACAGGGTACTGTGACCACAATCAATCGTTGTAAATTCAGATCTATGGCTCCCACCTATAGCTTTCTGTGCCAGTCTATGCGTGGCTAGTGCAGAGACCCATGCTGCCCTTTGTGATGTTTAAATGATTCAGCAGGCTTTGTTCACTTTTGTGATGTGTTTCACCCAAACAGAAGTAGGATAGTATTTTCTTATGTAGAAAATCTGATATTTAGTATTAACAATTAACTTTATTGTACATAATCAGAACAGTCATGATGTTTGCTGAAAGGAGAGGGTGAAATAAATCCTTCATTTTCACCAATTCATTTGTTTCCCATAAAAAACCCCACACAGTATAAGGAAATCCCTAAGAGCTTTCCACACAGATGTCTGCATAAGGGTTATTGCTGCCAAGTTTTTTCAAGGTGTCAAATAATCATTGTATAATTTATAAATGATAACAAAGCAATCAGACCACATTCATAAAAGCCCAGTGACACATAATTTAGCTGAATCTGAGGATTAGAATTAATTGTCTCTTTTTGTTCCAATTTCTAAATCTTAGTAAATGATTCACTGCATGTCATTACAGCTTAATATTTGCATGAAATCACAGTTTAGCTGGCATAATTTAACAGCAATTAAAAAGCTATTTAATCGTCATGCAAATTGGCATGAGGGCCCTTGAGTATGAAGGGTGTCTGTTTTTTCTTCAGTATCTGTAGGCGGACAGTTATATACTTTCAGACACCCCCAACATAAATGATAACATTCTTCCTATTCATGGAAATATGAATACTCAATAATTCATGTTTTCTATTATAACTAAGGAAAAGCCCCAAACCCTGAATATATCACTTCCTAGTACAAAATTACAACAAAACAACAACAAATGTCAAATAGTTTTATCTACAATATTCATTCCTGTACTGATATCATCTATAGAGAATGACAGAAATCTGGCAGAAATTTAACAGAGATGAAGCCAAAGAAATATGAGAGCCGTGCTCTTGATACTTGGATCTACTTTAATTACTTTGTCTTGACCTGCCAAATCCAGTCAAGTATTGCATTGGAACTGAACTATGATGATAATCATCATAATATTTATCTCTTACATAGCGCTAAATTCAACCCACTTTACAAACATTGGCTACAGTCCTTGAAACAATTACACACATGCTTAGCTATAAATGCATGAGTATTCCTATTGATTTTAAGGGGTGTAAAGTTAAACGTATGTGTAAGCATGATCAGGGCTACTAAGACTGATCCTGTGTTCCTTGCACACCTAAAACTCTCCATTGACCTGAACAATGGGACTTTGTTAGGTCCATTAATTATTTAATCCTCACAACATGTCTCCTGGATAAATAGGCATAAATTATTCCAATTTTTCAGATGGCCAAATACAAACAGCGAATTTAAGGACTTCAAAAATCTTTAAAAGTGTTTGTTAATTTTGGGTGCCTCCATTTTAAGTGCCCCAAATTTAGACACCTGGACCCTGATTTTGAAAGATTCTTGAACACACACAGGTCCCCAGTTACTGCATTTGAAATTGTGGGATCAGCACATCTGTCTCAAGCCGAGGATCCTAAAATTGAGGCACACAAAATTAGTGGCCACTTTTAGAAAATTGGGTTGAAGCTAACATTCCCAAGGTTACCGATGGAGTCAGTCTATCACTAAGTAGTCTGAAGGATGAAAACACTGGCAAACTGTTGGTTAATATGATTTCATGTGGTGGTAAATTGTATTTATAAATATTTTTTATTAAATAATTTCAGTTTTGTAGTATAAGACATATTTCAGTGTCCTATTTATGAACCAGGAAACAATTATTTAAAGTTATTTTAAAAAGAATAAAGAAGGCAAAATACAAAAATAACTGCTGAAACTGAGCAGAAGTATTTTATCTGTTCATTTTCACCATGAATGAACCATAATATTTCTGACCCTTAGCCTAATGGTAGAACCAGGCTTCTAAATTGTCCCCTGGTACCTATAATAGTAACTGATTGCTGCTGATAAAAGGTGTCTGGCTGCTGAACTCAACATTCTATATAGGCAGAGAGTACCCACGATCACCCATTCGAAAATATTCTTGTCCGCTAAAAAATAACCCTATTTAATTTGCCTGTGTTCCAAATTTAGCAAACAATTAATCACCACCATGAATACAAAACTCATCTTAGTAAAACCACATTTTTTTACTTTTAACCAGTTACAAATAAATACGTGTAATAAAATAGCCACTCAGTTACTTAACTGCATTTCCGAGAAAGCCACAAGATTTATGGTCAGAATTCACATAATCTCCCACATCACCAAGTATAAAAACATTTTTAGCTGTGCTTCTCTTAGAAAGAGCTCCAAATTGCAAGTACATGCAGGAAAAGCTATATTTTTTCCAACTTTTACTGCCCAGGTTGTTGACAAACACATAAGGCGAATTACAAACTATCCCACAAGAAGATAAAATACTTGTAAAGAATGCATAAATCAATGCATTGTATACCAACCCTCTCTGATTAAATATTATTCCCTAACTATATAATCAGCCTCTTTTATTTATTCTTCCCTAGAGAAACCAGCAATCCCTGCTGAACACAAATGTTCTCTTAATATTCAGGTCAGGATCTTTTAAATAGTCCTTTAACCTCAGATTGAGACATGTACATTTCAAGATTACTCCTTGACGTGCCAAAAAACAGAAGCAAAAATAATGGTCAGGGGAACAAAACATTAACTAAATATACCCTATAACATGCTGTCAGTGATAGGCATACCCACCATATCCCCAATCCAAGCAGTCATTATGCACACTAGATACCATATTTAAAGCAAACATTTAGATCACAAACAAATCATTGTTGGAATTGAATTTATTAATATGGTACTACTGGGGTGCATAATTTAGTACCTTACAGGCAAGTTAAGAAGACACAGAATCTGTTTGAAAGCACTTTCCGTCTATGGCCACAAGAGTGCAATGAGCTTTGTGTGTGTGGGCCCCAATGTCTGTGTATCCCTATTGGAGTTATTTGGGTCCTGTGTGGATGTGGGGCCCACTACTCAGAGGTCATTGCAGGATCAGAGCATAAAGCCCCTTATCCTGCAAACAATTACACATGTGAATATCATTGGAATTAGTGGAACTATTTGCATACATAAAGTAATTTTTGAACAGAGGTTTGCAGAATCAGAATTAGAAGGATAACATAAGAAAAGCAGACAGGGCAAAGTGGGTCTGGGGAGGAGGAATGAGAAAAGGAAACATTGGTCCCATATATAGTGTAATTCCGACTGTTTTGGGACTCTGGTTATCAAAAGAAAAGTAGAAAGAGATTAATTATTGGTAGAACATTAGTTACAAATAGCATTGTTAACGCTAAGATTAGTACTGTAATGCCTGAAAAAAATAAAAGCATGAAGTATGAGGTTATGGGGGGTTGAAGGTAAGAAAAGTACCCTAGTTAATATGTGACCTTTTTAAAATCAAACTATTAATCTTTTCTCCTATTTTCTTAATTTTATGTATGTGTATGTATGTATATATGAGTATATGCATGTTAAGGACATTATTTGCTGTTACTTTGTGTATGTGTAGCTAGTTGCTTTGATATACTGAAATAGTGCCATACTTCAGTTTGAATCAATGGAAAACTGTTTTATTACTAGCAAACTAAATTCCTATCATTTTGACAAACCAGCGTATAACAGCATTATGATGTTGATAAGTACCATATCTGTGACGTTACTGCTTCCTACAGTGTACATGCTTTAGTACTTGATATATCAATCATTTTGTGCACTTTTTGGCTTTGGAGTGGAATAGCAGTTATTGTTATGTTGTTCAGGCAGTGTGGGTAATCTCTTTATTCTACGAGGTATACTCAAATAAAGGACTTAAAGTTAGAGGAAAACAGATGTGTGTTTCGACCTAGTGGGAAGAAAACCACTGTAATGTGTGAGATAACGTATTGATGTGAATGTGGAGACAGTGAGACGTGTATACAGCCATAGTATGGGTAAATGCAGAGGCCACAACTTTAAAAAAAAATTAATAAATGGGGAACCACTAACCAGCAAGACTGTTCCAATGCAGATTTCAAGTGGGAACTGAGGGCCCCAGGTTCTATAAACGTGAAGGTGGGTATGAGGGCAATGCCCCCTCTACATCCTCAGGCCTGCCCAAGATCCCTGGCTAGAAGCCGAAGCTGAAATCATTCTTGTCTTCCACACAGGATATTGGAGAAATCAGAGGAGGGGAGCCCAAAACTGCATAGGAAGTGGGGACATACCCCATTACTGTTCAGTTCAGGTCTCTGGGCCTATGCCAAGCAGTCCATTGGGTAACAGAGACTTCACATTGGACTCTTTTAAACTCCCAAAACTGGACCTCCAAGATGATGGATAGAAGGTGAAAAAATCCACATGGCAGCTTGACAATATTGCCATGCAGGAAAAATCCCTTCCAGATCCCAAAGTTTGGCAATCAGCATAACCCCTGTCATCATAAGAGATCCAGCTCAGTAGATAAGGTTTGGTTAGGGTTGGGCTGCAACGGAGTCCAAAATGGCTGCTCGCCAGTAGCCAGATCAGGCAGTAGCCACTTCTATCCCCCGACCCTGGCAGATGAGAGCCAATCAGCTGGCCACTCATGGGTCCATTGTCCGATGGCAGCAGAAGTTAGCAAACAGTCATCATTACCTGGACGCCATGTGAGAGAGCCTTTCCCGTCACGTGCGGAGTGGGACAGGAGGGAGAGAAGGGGCAAAGGGAGTGAAAAAGTAGCAGCATCCTTCTCTTCCTCATATGTACAAGCTGCAGGGAGAGGGAGGGAAAACCAGGGGAAGTGTGTTTTAGCAATCTCCCAGCTGCCCCCACTTGGGATCTCCCCCTCTACAGCCAAAGAGAAGGCAGAAGACACACCACAGCTAGCAAGGTGAGCTTTTATCCTTTAAAACACTATCTAATAACATCAGCTGTTCCATAAAATATAAGGTATAGCAGTCTCCATGAGAAAGTGAACATCTCCAAAAAGTTACCATACCTCTCAATATCCGAGAGATACTGTGATTATTTCCCACTTATAGAGCAATACTGCTTTATCTCACATTCAGTATTGTGGTAGCTGTTGATAAATTCTGATATTTTTTTAGCTGTGACACTGTAGTCATGTTTCTCTATTAAAATGAACATTAATTATCATTGCTCTGTCTGAGTCTGTATATGTGGGTTCATATCATTTTGTGCATTTTTATAAGTAAAATATCAGATTGTTTTCTGATGGTGTGTTTTATGTAAATATTCAGAGGCATCTTTAAAAAACAGCAGAATTTTAATAAACCAGATTTATCTCAGTCTTCAGACGAACATCTTATCAGAAATGCTGGAGGAGTTGATTTTATAAACCATTACTTTTGCATTCTGTCAAACAGTTTCAGTTCTAAAAATTAAATTGGAGCATCAGGCCTACAACAGATTTACATATCTTACAAAAACATTTACATCTATTGTGTTGAATCGTCAGTAAATAGTATTTATTTACAACATTTTATTTCATCCGTAAGGTATAGGAGCCTGATTTATAAATGAAGGTTTGAAGCTCTGAAATAATACCGTCTTATATAGCATATTCTTGTTTCTAAGGTCAAAAATCCTATTTATGTGCTTTCCTTGGGCAGGGCCGGCTTTAGGTCGATTCCCCCGATTCCCCAGAATTGGGCCCCGCGCCTAAGAGGGCCCCGAGCCTTAGGCGCCTTTTTAATTTTTTTTACTCACCCGGCAGTGGTCCGGGTCTTCGGCGGCACTTCAGAGGCGGGGGGTCCTTCACTCGCTCCGGATCTTAGGCGGCATTTCGGCGGCGGGTGGTCCTTCAGTGCCGCGGAAGACCCGGAGCGAGTGAAGGACCCCCCGCTGCTGAAGTGCCACCGAAGACCCGGACCGCCGCCGGGTATTCGAATCAGGCCCCGCAGTTCCTAAAGCCAGCCCTGCCTTGGGCACAGGAGCCTGCCCCCATGTTGTAAATTGCAGGAGTCAAGGCTTTAAAAAAAAAAATCTTGAGTTTTTTTTAAATGCCTGGTTCTTTGATTTTTTTTTTTAATGGACTAAAAATTGTTCTAAAGGAGAATATAATATTTTAATTCTTGGGCCTCTTGCCGTGGACTCTATGTGCCATTCAACGTGTTGCATGCAATATATTTTATTTTAGATTTATACAGAATGGTTTGTAAATGTACAGTAGGAACTTTACATCTGCTTCATGACTTTTAAAGCAATAAAATGCTTTGTCTCTACTCAAAGTTTAAACGATATCTCACCAAAACTTTGTACTCAAGATTCACTGGCAGGTTGTATAAATCCTGAAAAGCTATAGAAGTGTAACTTTGGGGAATGTGGAATGATAAATCATAAGTATCTGTAAACTTCTCAAAGCCTTGCCAACCATTCACTATTTAACCAAGTGCACACTGATTTTATTTTGAGAACTGTGAATATAATGCTTAGTCAACTCCGGGGGGGAGGGGGAGGGAGAGAGATTGTCAGGAGGAGTTATACACACCTCTGACATATTTTAGGAGCTAGGCCTTAAGGCTTTGCATTTTGACAGGTCTCCATTTCTTATTCTGAACACTTTTGTGAGTATATTTTGTGTTGTATGAAAAATTAGCTTTGGAAAGCTCATGCCGCTAAGTGATTCACTGAAATACAATCAGATTAAAGAGATAGGGAGTTTAATTATTAAGATTCTTGTAACAGGGTATAATTTCTGCCTTTCTTCCATCCCCTATGCTGTCCTTGGCTCTAAATATTTAGGCAATGGGCTTCTGTCATGATTTTATATCTGTCTCTAAGGGTATGTCTACACTATGAGCTAGGGGTGTCAGTCCCCTGTTTGTGTACACATATTCACACTAGTTCTCATCAAGCTAGTGTGAGTATAAATAGCAGTGTAGCCACGATCGCATGGGCAGTGGCAGCAGAGGCACGGCTGAGTCATGCCAAGTACATACCTGCCAGCGCTGCTCTACTGTGCCTCTGTTGCCACTACCCATGCTACTGTGGCTGTACTGCTATTTATACTCGTGCTAGCTCAATGACAGCTAGCGCGAGTATATGCACACAATCAGGGAAATCACAACCCTACTTCATAGTGTAGACCAGGGGTTCTCAAACTTCATTGCACCACGACCCTCTTCTGACAACAAAAATTACTTCACAACCCCAGGAGGGGGGACCGAAGCCTGAGCCCTCCTGAGGCCCACTGCCCCAGGTCAGGGGGCCAAAGCCCAAGCCCGAGCCCCACAGCTCAGGGCAGGGGGTCCAAAGCTGAAGCTCAAGTGCTTCAGTCCCAGGCAGGGGGGCGGCAACCTGAGTTCTGCCATCCAGGGATGAAGCCCTAGGGCTTTGGCTTCGACCCTGGGCAGTGGAGCTCAGGCTTCAGCACCAGGCCCCAGCAAGTCTAAGCCAGCACTGGCAACCCCATTCAAAGGGGGTTGTGACCCACTTTGGGGTCCCGACCCACAGTTTGAGAACTGCTAGTGTAGACATTGCCTCAAGGTTGGTACCTAAGGAGTTTGAGTGATTTGCCCAAGATCACAGTAGCAGGGTTCAGTTCATGTTGGTCATGTGGAGAAAAATGCATGGTTCATTTGCAGTGGATCATTTTGCAAGTTCACCTACAAGCTCACATGGGGTTTTGGGTTCTACACAACTCAGAAACTCCATTAAATTAACTTTCACCTTTTCTCCAACTAGGATGCATCTTTTCTTCCTTCTCCATTTGTCCACCAAATCTGACCTTGTTTGTCATCATGGGGAAGTAGGTGCTGATGACGTGACTCCTGGTCTATCTTGTGCTACTCGCTCTATGATCTTCCCCAAAGTGGTTAAGAAGCATTTTTTTCTGCTTCTGTACCTCCATCTTTTTGTTCTTCCCCATTCAATTCAAGGTCTTATGAGGTGTTAAGTGGGAAGAAAAAAAAATTGTGTCCCTGTCGCGAGGCAAGTGCACCCCGTCCCTTCTTGGGATGGGGTGGGGGTAATGATGGCCCCGCGGCTGAGTCTACACAACCATCACTTGTCTTGGGATAGCTTGGCCTAGGGTAAAAGTCAATATGGTGACCCTCTCTCAGGGATGTGTGGCCTAGTGGTCAAAGTTAATAGGGCTGCTCTGTTTGGCAGGGCTGTGTGTCCTAGTGACCAGAGCCAATAAGAAGGGCTTTACAGCCTAGTGGCCAGGGTCAGTAGGACTGCCCTGTTCAGCAGGGCTGCGTGGCCCAATGACCAGATTCAGTATAATAGCCCTCTTCAGTAGAGCTGTTTGGCCTGGCGACTGGTCAGGGGAGTGGGCCACCACCTGAGGGGTGGGGGGTGGCCGGGTAAGGGGACCTGGGCCCTCGCTGCTTCACCGGGTCCCAGCTCAGGGCCCTGTCATTGGCAAGTATGCCTGCCACTGGGTCAGCAGGGAATCTGCCTGAAACACACTGACCCCATGTGGCACAATAACTAGTCCCCCTGAGCTACTTTCTACCCTGTTCCTGATGCAATGGCTCCAAGATCTCTGGGCTCCTCTCCTTGGGCATCCTCCGGAGTCTCAGTGTCCCTGGCTTCTGCCATCTGGGGCTTTCACAGTTCCCAGGCTGGAGCTTGCATCATGTGTCCTCCCTCCTTCTTGGTCAGTCCTGAATGAGCCGAGCTGCTCCCTTTTATATCTAGTCTCCAGCCGGAGCATGCCCCACCAAGGCTGTGGGGGCATGGCCACCTCGTCCCAGAGAGTAGAGTTAACCCCCACAGTACCAGTGCAGGGCACGTGTGCCCCGTCACAGTCCCCTACCACTAACACTCCCATTCCCAACTAACTCTATTACTGAATCAGCTGCAGAGAAATCCTGTAATATTTAGCAGGGTAGTTAAAAACCTCCCTTGGGGTTTCCGAGCAACCATGCCCTAGAGCAGGGGTCTCAAGCTCAAATGACCATGAGGGCCACATGCGGACTAGTGCATTGGCCTGAGGGCCGCATCACTGACACCACCCCACGTCGTGTCCCCGGCCCCACCCCCACTCCACCCCTTCCATGAGGCCTCGCCCCTGCCCCGTCTCTTCTCCACCTCCTCCCCTGAGCGCGCGGCTCCCTGCTCCTCCCCCCTCCCTTCTGGAAAGTGCTAAGCGCCACCAACAGTAATGCATCTCACTGAAAGGACAAAACACGCACTTAGTTAGATTTACTTCTGTTAAAGCCTCCCCACTGCACTGGGTGCACCACCACTCCACCCCAGCTCTGCCTCTTCCAGGGGTGGCAGGTTTGTAGAAATTTTGGTGGTGCCCAGAACCTGCCCCCCCAAACTCCGCCCCCACCTGCCTAAGGCTCTGGGAGGGAGTTTGGGTGCTGGGTGCAGGCTCCGGGCTGGGGAAGGGGGTGAGGGGAGCAGGCTCTGGGATGGAGTTTGGAGATAGGAGGGGATGCAGGGGTGAGGGCTGTGGGGCTGGGGATGAAGGGTTTGGGGCATAGGAGAGGCTCGGGGCATTGGAGAGGCTCAGAACTAAGGCAAAAGGGAAGGGGAAGGGCAGCCTGCCCTGGCCATAGTGGAGGGGGACACTAGGACCCCGTGGCAGCAGGTGATGCCGGAAGCCGGCAGAGCGGACCGGAGTCAGCATGAGCTGCAGGCTCCCAGGCGGTGAAGGGGCAGCAAGTGAGCCTGGGGGACACTCGGGGGAGATGCGTGGGGGTGGCAGCCGGGGCCGGGGGAGAGACCCGGCCCCAAACATTGGGGAGCAGGGAGCTTAGCTGCCACATAAAATAACTCGGTGGGGGGGGGAGCTTGGCGGGTCGCAGGGAAGAGCTCCGCGGGCTGCATGTTTGAGATCCTTGCCCTAGAGTTTGAGGCATCATCGCTATCGTGTTTGCTTGGAAAACCCAGGTCTTCCTGAGTTACCGCACTAAGGATTCGAATGCCTTTCCGCAACCAGTTCAGTAGATAAATGGTTTACAGATGTAGTGGATGTCTTTCATGGCTGTATCAAGGATCAGAGGAGATCAAAAATGAAACCAGTGAGGCATCAGCCTTTTCTAGGTGCTGGTGGCATTCCTAAAGACCATAGTTGGGGGAGAGAGTTTTTAGAACCCCCTGATGATCCTGTGAAGAGGCCCAGAGAATTCCACCTAGACTTAGGCACTATAGTTTCCTCCTGCTCCTGCCTATCCCATCTTAAGAGATCTAAGACTAGGTTAGGTGGTTTCCTGGGCCAATAAAGGGAGAGAGCCAGCTGTTTGGGGGGGGGGGGCAAGGGAGGCAAGGTACCATGAAAATACCTTGAGGCCAAATTCCTAGAGCTTTCTTGAATCTGGGCTGAACTTAGTGGTTTGCAAAGCAACACAACCCTACCGTGATTTTTGACCTCTAGTCACTACAGCCCAATATTGTCATGCCAAAATTAGGAACCCAAATAAGTGACCTGGCCTTAAGAGATGCCGCTGAACACCTGGAACTCCCACTGAGGTGAAAGGGAGCTCCAAGTGCTTAGCACCTCTGAAAATCAGACCGTTTTTATTTATGTGCCTTTTATGATGTTAGGCACTTGACTTTAGACGCCCTCATTTGCAAATGTTGATCTACCTTTAAAATTACAGTCCAAGATTCTCTTGGCTTCCATTTCTATATTAATCACTAGACAGCTCTGACGGTTGCTTTATGTCTTGTTGGACAGCAGAATGGTGATCAGGAAACTGAATAATAATGAACTTTCATAACAATAATAATGGACCTTCACTTGCAGTAACACCAATTTATAATAGAATCCTGTCAGGCCTCACAAATTAAATGGGTTCTGGACAGGTTCATAATTTGGATGGAAGATCATCATCATCATAGTGTTGTTGATGGGTCAGCAGATGACATAATTTCCTCTGAATCATTACTGAATAGTATCCCAGAGTGATACTACTGAGTCCTTTGAGCCTCAATGGAGCTGCCATCTTTTGGATGAGTTGTAGAATGACAGCAGTTCAGAGATTGGAAAAAACTTCGTTTAGTTTCTCTCTCTCTCTCTTCTTTGTCCTAGCAGAATGATTCCCTGTTGTACATTTACTATTTTTAAAATTTATTCATTTAAAATCTTCTAGAATAGCAAAACAGATTAAAAAGACATCCTAAAAAGCCTACCATAATAAAAATAAAATAAACAAAATATATTTTGGGGGCAAAAAAATCTATGCCTACTTCTCACTCGCCCAGTGGGTATTTAGCTGTATTTTGTTTTGTCAGGCCTAATTTTTGAATGTCCCAAATAGTGGGATATTTTTAATGTTTATCTTAAATTATCTCTTAATTTCACCCCATACATTTTTATATCATTTTATATGATCTCAGATAATTATTTTCCCTCCTTACTATTGAACTTTCAAATATTTTAAATGTTTAGATATTTTAGACTGCTCCCTTCTACTTGTCACTAACCCAAATTATACATATTTAACGCTTTTAGTTTGTCATTATAAATCAGTAGCTCAAGCTCTCTGTTTTCCCAAACTACACAGTAAGGATAGTTTAACTGTTTTCTTTTTCTCTAGGGCCACCTTCTGCTCCACGGAATGTGATTTTTAATATTAATGAAACAGCTCTTATGTTGGAATGGAGCCCACCTAGTGACACGGGGGGGAGAAAAGATCTCACCTACAGTGTCATCTGTAAGAAATGTGGATCAGACACCAGCCAATGTGAGATATGCGGTGGAGGTATCCGTTTCATCCCAAGACATACAGGCCTGATTAACTCATCTGTGACTGTGCTTGATTTTGTGTCTCATGTGAACTACACATTTGAAATAGAAGCCATGAATGGAGTCTCTGAGCTGAGTTTCTCCCCCAAGCCTTTTACAGCTATCACAGTTACCACAGATCAAGATGGTAAGTTTTGTTGTTATGCATCAATTACTGCCTGTACAGTTTGTGTATATTAGTTGTAGCACCTGTTTTAATGATATCCAATTAGATGAGTAAGTTTTGCAAATTATTAGAAGTTGCTAAGTGCCTTTTGTGCAGGGTTACCATCCGTCTGGGTTTCCCCGGACATGTCCGGCTTTTTCAGCTTTAAATGGCCGTCCGGCGGGGATTTCTAATAAAGTAGAAATGTCCGGGATTTCCCCCTTCCCCTCATGCAGAGTGCGGCGCGGCTGATTGGACGGCTGGGCCTGATTGAAAGCCGCTTGCAGCCACTGGGGCCTCTAGCAGCCAGAGTCCCTCCCCCTCCCCTGCTCCCTCCTCCCCCGCAGAGCAGCGGGGCAGTGTTTGGCTGCACGTGGAGCTCGCAGCTCTCCCTCGGCCTGGTAAGGGGGAGCAGGCAAGGGACAGGGAACGGGGAAGTTAGATTGGTCGGGGGTTCTGGAGGGGGCTGTCAGGAGAAGGGGGTGTAGAGAGCGGTTGGGGCAGTCAGGGGACAGGGAGACTTAGATAGGGGGTGGGGTCCTGGGGGCAGTTAGGGTGGGGGTGGGGGTCTCAGGAGAGTGCAGTCAAGGGACAGGTAGGGGGATTCTGAGGGGGGCGGGAAGTGGGAGGGGGCAGGGCTGGGGTGGGGCTAGGGCGGCACCCCGTGTCCTCTTTTTTGATTTGTTGAAATATGGTAACCCTACTTTTGTGGGGGCTTTGAGCACTCACAGTTCCCATTCATTGATAGCACTCAGCACCTCTCATGACTAGTTCTTATGGCACCAATATATAAAAGCACATAAGCACATGCTTCAGTGCTGTGAATTTAAGTATATGCTTAAAATTAAGTATATTTGAAAACAGTGGGATTGGCTAACTGAGAAATGGCTTTATTTAGGAAAAGGGATAAAGAATTATGTTGAAAGGCTAACTTTTCTTTGATTACCAGAAGTAGCAGGAGGATGTGGAAAACCTATATGAATCCATTTTATGGAGAGCCTAGGAATAGGGATTGTCGGAGTCTTTAAACTATTGAAGTATACAGATTAATCAGTTATTTTATTGGCATGCTGTAGTCCCAGGGGTATGGATATAGTCAAATGAAATACGCATTTAAAAATATTATAACTTAACACTACTTATACACTGATTTCATGCATTTCACATTTCAGAAGGGTGAAATTTACTTTAATGATCAGGCCAAGTTTCCCAATACTTGATTCAGTATGCTATAGTTTAGAAGATTTCTACATAGCCTTTTCAGCCACCCTCTCTCATTACGTGAGACATCTTACTATGCATGTGTGTGAAAGAGAGAGAGAGCTTTAAACTGTTGGGTTTGGGGATTTTGTTGTTTTGGATGTGGGTTCTGTTTTGGTAGCTAAATTTCTGTTGTGGATGGATTTTTATGGGAAACATGATAAACTAGAAGAATTCCTGTATCTTTTATTTCTATTTGTATTTTCTCTCTATACTGGAGCCTATAGAAATGCCTACCATGACAGCAAACAGCACCATGTGTTACCAACAATATAATCTATATTGGTGTTCTCTCCTGGCTTGAGGTGTTGTAGATCAAAAGGTTGCTTCAAAATTATTCCATGCTGACATTTGTTCCAGAAATGTATTTTCACCTCCTGTGCTGTGACATTGCAACTGTAGCTGAAGTTCTTAATGTAAAGCTTCAGGTAGTGAAGTATTTAATAATCAGTTTGTCAACCTTTTCTTAGTAAAAGCCCTAATGTTTGAGGACCTAATCATGCCTTCTAGTTGTATTCAGACACTTAACTCCTGCATAGGTCAGCCTTTCAAATTCTGGGATAAGTAGCTTTGTTGATGAGTGAGTAATTACTTGTTTTTGTTTCCACTTGGGCAGACAAAAACTGACAAATCACTGTTAGAAAATGGTCATGAAAATTGACCACAAAAACCACAAAATCTACTTGTTCCCCTTAACATGATTATGGTAAAAAAAAAAGCTAATTATATAACATGCTAATAGCATATTTTTTGTTTTGAGAACTGTCTGGAGCCCTCACAAGCTTTGTATCACTTTCTTAATCTGCATACCTTTTGAAAACTCTTGCCCATTCTCGCTAAAGCAAAAACCTATGTCAGAAGCAGCTACTGTACGCCCTTATTTTTAAAGGTACTGTTATATGATGCTAAATGCATGTCACCAAGTGTGCACAGGCAGAGGTCACCAGAGATGGTTTTTTTTAAGATGGCAAACAGCTATTTGAACACAGCTTGTGAACTATAGCTAAAATATTATTTTTTTAAAATCTTGGGATCTTTTGCTATTGTCTGTTCCCAGCATAATAATATAGATTTTCACTTCAGTTTAGCCAAAAAGGGAAAAGACCTGTGGTTTGGTAATCCATGACAGCCTGACAGTAAATTCTAGTGAGTACTCTGCTTCCTTTCCTCACAATAATTCTTACATTTCTAAAGATGTTACTGTTAAAGCTTCAGAGAATTTAAGGATAGATTTTCAGAATCTCAGTCAGTTTATTTGGATATAAAAAGGACAGTTTTACTGGAAGAGGCAGTGTAATAAATGAAATGACAAGCCTCTATAAAACATTTTTATAAAGATAAAATCACTTTTGTAGTCTTAGAAATTCTGTAGTTATATAAAATAGTGAGAACAGTAGGTTCTATATCAAAAAATACAGAGAAAATAATGTCAGTAGGAAATATGCCAGGGAAGAAAATTAATGGAGTTTTGCTTGATGGAAACTATGTAGAGAAAATAAACTTTTTGTTTTTGCAATCTTCTGGTTAGGCCTGAATGAAAAGTGGTAACAATGAAAGAACAGGAAGGAATTTGGTCTAGAAATCTGAGCTGAGAAAAAGAGAACAGCGAGAGGAGCAGTTGTCTAATTAATCTGAATAAATTAGAACTAATGTTTCTGAATGTTGCGGAGACTTAATTAATGTTTGTAAAGCACTTTGAAATTCTTGGGTGTAAGGTATTATATGAATGCAAATCGTTGTTTATTATTGTACTACTTATTTATAT
Source organism: Terrapene triunguis (assembly GCF_002925995.2). NCBI lineage: Eukaryota > Metazoa > Chordata > Testudines > Emydidae > Terrapene > Terrapene triunguis. Next base: position 12,055,430 of record NW_020664909.1, read on the forward strand.
TTTTTCTGTATTCACTAAGTGTTAATGAGATAATGTGTAAGGCTATAATCATTCATGGACAAAGTTAATATACATGGTGGGGGGGGGGGAGATTAGATAGTTTCCAGTATTTGTGAAATGTTTTAGGGACCAACTGCTACTTTTTCAAAATAAGCCCACTAATAGGGTGTGTTGTACAAAATTCCTCCCCAGCTATGGAAATCCAAAAGGTACATTTCAGTCTCTGGGGAAATAAAGGCATAAAGTATTTAGAACTTTAAAAATATGCATAGAGTATTACTTCCTAGCCCTAGATAAATTTGTATTGTAGGCCTTGGTGACGACTCTATAGTTATAACTGAGATGCGTTTTGCATTTTACTGTTTCTTGGCCCAGATTAGAGGAAATTTATTCTTAAAATGAGATTTTTTTCAGTGTGTCTGAATGTTTTAACTCTTTGTGAGTGAGAGAGGGTTATTTTACACATGAGTAAGTGTGTTGAGCACTGAGTAATTTTATTTCCAAAATTACTAAAAATATAGTGTAGAGAAACAATTGTTTCTCTTACTACTAATTCAGGAATGAGACGAGACACCCCTTGCTATTTTAGTCATATAAGGTTCTTACCATTCCATAGGGTATACCATAACTAAAAAAGACCCTCAAAATTACTCAAGGTTTTTATTAATGAATAATGTATGTAGTACAGGAAAGAAAACAACAAGAGAATTAAAAAAAATGAATAATAAAATGAAGACAACTACATACTAAATGGTAGAGCAACATTTCAGGGTGGAGCTCTTGGGCTAGGTGGGCACTGTCCACACATCATAATCTGCTCATCACCTCTGTATGCTTGGATTATTTGTGCTCTTGGGTTGAGTCAGTGGGATGAGTCAGTGCTACCATGCTGACCCATTCCCCAGCCCCCCTTTGCAGAATCTTCTGACCTCTCTCCCCACCCAAGCCATACAGCACTGTTCCCTTTCCCTGGGCCCGCCAGAGAACATCCCCTCCTCCCCTCCACACACACTTTAAGGTGTGGTGAGGTCATTTACTTAATAGGAATGCAGCAAATCCTCTAATGGAGACAGTGTACTGTGGTCACTCTGCATGATAAGTGCTGACAAATGTCAACCTAAAAAAATCTCCGTTTATATCCTTAAAATTTTGAATATCTTATTTATTTTCCCTGAACAAGTGTGTATTTTTTTACCTTGCAGATATAGATGTTTTTCTCTCCCCCCCCCCCTTTAGTGCAGCATAAGCCAATTGATTCTATTTATTTTAATGTCTTGTAATCCAACATTATCAATTAGGTCAACAAGAATCTACTCAGCTTTGAAAAATGTGTCTTTAATTGATGCATCATGGGGAGCAGAAGGGAACAAAATGTGATATATTTGGGTATCTGTCTCTAATACACCCATTGATATGGTCTCTCTGGCTTTTCAAACAATGTCTTAGAATGAGTAGTGTACTTGTACATCAGATCCTAAATATCGGTTATTATATTTCCCACCAAATTACCATGTTAAGGTCCAGGAACTAAAATTCTAGCTGCAAACTATTTACCTGATGATACATTTGAAAATAACATCACAATTGCTCTAGTTTAATTTGCAATAGGGATGTTTGAAGAACCAAGTAAAACGAACATTTTATTAAAATTGATAGATTTTATAGCATTGGAGGAAGACTTTTTTTAATTGTCCCCATTGCAATCAGTGAGAGTTAAGAGCATTCACAGGATCAAACCCTAAGAGGTTAAGATGTTTGTTCATCATCTTGCATGATTTAAAACAAAGAATGCTCAATAAGCCCATTTGTACTGTGTGCACCCTACTCAGCTAAGAACCGTATTAAAGTAATCAAGCACATTTCATTTAGTTAGAACCTTTCACAGTGAGTGATATGTAGTTAGAAGAATCATTATTGAATATTCTAGTCAGGGTTGGGTGAAAGGGATTCCAGATATAAGCCTGTGACTTCAGTAATTAGAAACCTTTGCCACACACCTTAATTGACTGACTGCTGAAATTCTTCAGTTGTATTATCAGCCTTCTGTTTTCACAGTTTACCTAAACATTTCTGAAAGGTATTTCATTTAAAAAAATCTCTAGTGTTCCCACCACTTCACAAGCAAAATGAAGACTTCTGTTGCTTTCTTGGCAAGAGGAATTATTTTGGTCAAAGGCAGTAAAGGAAGACATTAATCATGGCTAGTCAATCTGAAACAAATTGTGTTTATAAATGTCATGACTTTCACATAAACCTTCAGGGAGCATGTTCAAAGTGAAGGACATGGTAAATTACAAACTAATTCTGCTGATGTTTGCTATGGGGTCTTTAAAGCAATTATGTCAGTAGCAGGTTGCTCCGATTCATTTGCTTCTTAAAAAGTAGTTTCTTCATTACATTCAACAACCCTTCTCCTTCCACTTCTGTCTCTCTTCCATATGGATCTGCCTTAGGCTCACAGTTTTGGAGACAGTGTTCATTTATATACTATGAGAGCATTAAGTTATGCACATTGGAATAAGGTCGAAAGCAAATTCAAAATTACCTACAGTTTCTGAAGTTTCATAAAACAAATAGTTTTACAGCTGAGTTACTTTCCAAATAATATTTCTAATAATAAACTCCTGACCAGGTTCTATAATGAGGGACATCTCTCTGCTAGTTCCGTCTCCCAATTACAGACATGAATATGCTTTCACCCCAAAGTAAAATTCAGACAGGCCTCCCATAGAAACTATAACAAAAGATTGCTTCTGTGAAAAGATTAACATTATCTAGGAAATGCACAATAAATATTTCATTTTGAAATATGTGCTCTTCCTTGAACTCCCGGCATAAGTGAGGCTTGATATTTTTTCCTATATGAACTCTATTTCTGACTGAGGACTGGGGGATGACAGCCAGTGTCAAGGGTTTGAAAGTTTTACTGGGGTGAGGGGGACGGGCAACACCACCACTTCAATAAAAGGCTATCTTAATACCATTAAATCGCATTGTAATCACACGTCTCCTCTATTATACACATAATCCGTGGCTTGAAAGGGAAGTGCTTTAATGCATATGAAATGTATATGTGCATTGTGCCTCGGAAAAGGACACGTTGCACAGAAGTGCACTCATTGTCACAATCTGACTGCCAGGGCCCGAAAGGACCGAGACACCCGGCTGAGACGTCTCGTCATGGAGAGATCCTTGTGACCAGCCTCTCACCCTGGTGCAGACACTTCCCCCACCCGTGTGGCTCTCCCGCTCTACTAGATCGCCCACTGACCCTCCTTTGCTGCCTCCTTCCAAGAGGAAATCCTCTTTCCCATGCTGATGGGAAGAAATGGGCTACCACATTGCTCTCTGCGGAACCGCACAACAGAACACCATCCCCTATGAGGTCAGTAGCCTCAACATCTTCATGGGTGAGACATAGCTCCTGTGACTGTCTGAGTACCTCCAGTACCGGAGCTAAAGAGAGGTCTAAAGACCCTAAACAGGCAGACCTATAGGTGACCACACTCTCTCAAATGTGGCATAAGACCACGGTCGGCTCCAGCCACCAGCACAGCAAGCAGGTGCTTGGGGCGGCCAACGGAAAGGGGCGGTACGTCCGGCTCTTCGGCGGCAATTTGGCAGCGGGTCCCTCAGTCCGTCTTGGAGGGAAGGACCTGCCGCCGAAGAATGAAGCGGCGGCGGTAGAGCTGCCGCCAATTGCAGCTTTATTTATTTATTTTTGGCCACTTGGGGGGGCAAAAACGCTGGAGCCGGCCCTGCATGAGACCTTCAAAAATGGTGCTGAGTGCCCTGATCAAATCATCTTTGGGCACCACAGCACTGACGAAACCGCTAACACCAGCATCTCTATCAGCATTGGCATCTCTGTCGGCACTGATATACCCTCCGGCACTGACAAGACCGTCGACACCGTGTAAGCCCTCGACTCCATCTGCTGGCTGTTCCAGAGAATGCACCTCTCCCTCATCACCAATGCAACTGCCAGAGCCGATGATGCTCCTCCCTTCTCCACAGGAGTTCAGATACCCCAAGGATCTGATGATATCTGACATGCCTGAGTCACCACTACTCAGACACAAGCTCCCTCCACTTCTGTCCTCTTCTCCAAAATCACAGCACTGCTCCCTTTCCTCTCTGTTCATCAAACTGCAATGCTTCAAGTTGGTTACCTTATCAACCATTATCCCAGTACTGGAATGTGATCGGTGTCGGTCCACCTACCCGCTAGGGGGCGGTGGGGAGCT